>NC_012876.2:30358758-30717471 GCF_000003195.3 Sorghum bicolor | reverse complement strand
TGTGGCAGAGATTCCTGTAGTTTGTGAGTTCCCGGATGTCTTTCTAGAGGATCTGCCCAGGTTGCCTCCGGACATAGACGTAGAGTTTAAAATTGATCTAATTCCGGGTACCGCACCCATCTCTAGAAGGCCATATCGAATGCCACCCAATGAACCGGCAGAATTGAAGAAGCAATTTTAAGATCTCCTAGAGAAAGGTCTTATTCGGCCTAGTTCTTCTCCATAGGGTTGTCCAGCTCTATTTGTCAAGAAGAAGGACAAGTCTCTCTGTATGTGTGTAGACTATCGTCCGCTAAATGTTGTGACTATCAAAAACAAGTATCCCCTGCCTCGCATTGATATTGTATTTGATCAATTAGACAAGGCTAAGGTATTCTCGAAGATTGATCTGAGATCTGGATATCATCAAATCAAGATCCGGCCTGAAGACGTTCCTAAAATGGCTTTCTCTACTAGGTATGGGTTGTATGAGTATTTAGTCATGTCCTTTGGTCTGACTAATGCCCTTGGTCATTTCATGTACCTGATGAATTCGGTGTTCATGCCTGAACTGGATAAGTTTGTGGTGGTGTTCATCGATGACATACTGGTGTATTCAGAAAATGCGCAAGACCATGAGAAGCACCTTCAGATTGTACTCACTAGATTGCGAGAACAGCAGCTTTATGCCATGTTCAGCAAGTGTGAGTTTTGGCTGAAGAAAGTGCCTTTTCTAGGCCATATTTTATCCGAAGATGGAGTATCTGTTGACCCATCAAAGGTACAGGAGGTTCTAGACTGGAAAGCCCCAACTTCGGTGCATGAGGTTCGGAGTTTTCTCGGTCTAGCGGGATATTATCGTTGCTTTATTCCAGACTTCTCCAAGATAGCCAAGCCTATGACCAAGGTGTTGCAAAAGGATGTGAAATTTGTGTGGTCTCAGGAGTGTGATATCGCTTTCACTGCTTTACGCCATTTGTTGACCACTGCTCCTGTTTTGGCTGAGTCATTGCCTATGCCTCTTGGCAGCTGAGGAAGCATGAAGTCAACTATCCGACTCATGATTTAGAGTTAGCAGCAGTTGTACATGCATTGAAACTCTGGAGGCATTATCTATTGGGTAATCTGTGTCACATTTATACTGACCATAAGAGCCTCAAATATATCGTCACTCATCCCAAGCTAAACATGAGACAAAGAAGATTGTTAGAATTGATCAAGGTTTATAACCTTGAAATGCACTATCATCCAGGCAAGGCCAATGTCGTAGCAGATGCTCTTAGCCGAAAGCAACATGTTGGACCTCTCCTCGAGGAAGGTTTCAATTTATTGCACCCTGTGGTCTTGCACAATATTGTAGTCAGTTGTTCCTTAGAGTGTCAAATCATAGAACTCCAAAAGACTGACCTTGGTATCTTCCATATCAAGAGAAAAATGAAAGAACAAGACACCAAACATTTCTGGGTAGATGATAAGGGTGTACTATGGTCCGATGGTCGACTGGTAGTACCCAAAGACCTACGCAATAAAATCTTAGATGAAGCTCACTCCTCTAAGTTGTCCATTCATCCTGGTAGTAGCAAAATGTATCAAGACTCGAAACCTTGTTTCTGGTGGACCAAGATGACGAAAGAAATAGCAGCTTATGTCGCTAGGTGTGATACCTGCTGCGGGGTAAAGGCAATTCACCTTAAACCTGTAGGATTGTTGCAACCTTTGTTGGTTCTGGGTTGGAAGTGGGAAGAAATCAGCATCGATTTCATTGTTGGGCTTCCCCCTACTCAAAAAGGTTACAATTCCATATGGGTGATTGTTGATCGCTTGACCAAGTCAGCTCATTTCATTCCGGTACAGTCTACATACCAACCATCTGATTATGCTGAGTTGTACTTCTCTCAGATCGTTAGGTTGCACGGAGTGCCTCGCACTATTATTTCTGATAGAGGTCCTCAGTTCACTGCCCACTTCTGGGAACATTTACATTCACTCCTTGGTACAAAGTTGGTTCGCAGTTCAGCCTACCATCCTCAAAGCTCCAGTCAGACTGAGCCTATGAATCAAATCTTAGAGGATATGTTGAGGGCATGTGTCATCTTTTCCAAGGGTGCATGGGAGAAGTGGCTACCCTTAGCTGAATTCTCTTACAATAATAGCTATCAAGAGAGTATTCAGATGGCTCCTTTCGAAGCTTTGTATGGCCGCAAGTGTAGAACTCCTCTAAACTGGGTCAAACCTGTTGAAAGGAGGTACTACAGAATTGACTTCGTCAAGGAAGGCGAAAAGCAAGTTCTCACGATCCAGAAACACATGGAAGCCACCCAAGGTAGACAGAAAAGCTACGCTGACCAAAGAAGAAGACCACTCGAGTTTGAAGTAGGTGACTTTGTGTACCTAAAAGTATCACCCATGAAGGGTGTGAACCGCTTCGGTGTGAAGAGGAAACTTGCCCCTTGTTGATATTTGGTAACGCCATCAGGAAATGATCTGCAAGCGCACAGATATCGGTGAGCATTTCACCTGGGAGGTTATCCAGAGTATCGTATTTATATTTTTACCACTGGGAGAAAGCATGCATCTGACTAACCAAATCTATTGCTACTACCCTTTTGGCTACAAACAATGTGATTCGATGTGAGCGATGTATAGAGAAGACTACAACCGCATTCTCATTCTAACCTTGGGGAGGCTCACGAAATCTAGACACCACAAAGGATGTTCGACCCACACCTATAAACCGTACCGATCCTGCTAACGGGATGTGGGCTACAAAGGTAACTCGGAAATGTCACGTTCCTCGCTACTACCACGGTCCAGCTAGACAGGGGATATCTATGAGTACCCTAGCCCAAACACCTTGTTTACACTAGCAATGATTACCCTAAACTCAACCGGAAGAGATTAAAGTAAACTCATAAACCAAAGAACAATAAAACAAAGAACTTACTAGAATTTAGAAGTCGAAATACTGAAGAATTCTAGAAGCAAGCCTCGGGTTAGGAGACTTGATCCCGCAAGTACAACCTCGGAGTAGACACCGACAGGCCGGGCTTCCTCCGATCTACACCTCCACTCTATCTCTCTCAATGTAGAAGAACTTAGAAGAACTAATTCTAATCTCACATCGGATGCTAAGCCCTAATTCTATATAGAGGAAAGCTTATTCTTCGAGCGCACCTCTCAACTCAATAATGATGTGTTCTCCTCCAGGGGCCAGGGGCCTTCCTTATATAACCTCCTCCTTTTGTGCCTTTTTGGTTCAGCAGGCGATGTGGTACTAAACTTTCCACCATATCTCATTAAAATGCACATAGGCCTTAATGGAACAAAATCTAATTTGGGCCCAATTAATCCCGCAGCTCTTTTATGCGGAGTCCTTCTTTTATTAATATCTCTTGATTCTGAACTCCAAATATAGCAAATAATATATGCATTTCGATCAGCTCGACGAGGTCTTTGTAATGGTGTACTTCATTCTGTGATTGGTGCTTGTACCAGGGCAGGCGCCCAAGGGGAGAGGGCGGGTGCCCTGCCCCCGAGCCCGTTCAGCCTTCTATTCGTTCCCGTGGCTTCTGGACTCTTCTAGATGATAGAAAATTGTGCGGCACGTTAATATCTCTATGTAAACCCGACATGTGGGCCTTTCCTTCATATTTCCTGATAACCCCCTGCAGAAATAGACAAACACCAAAACTCGTGGAATTCTGTCAGATAAAACCCTAAGTCTAGGTGTTGGTTGCATTTGGATCCTTTTCTTTATTTATGTGATGATTATATTTGGTAATTAAGGACCGTCAACAACTCCCCCAAGCTTACCTCTTGCTCGTCCCTGAGCATGGATGGACTCAAGAGTTTGTGCAGTGGTTTTATGCCTTAAAAGTACACATGCGTTCAAGCAAGATTTCATCTCTGAGTTAGAGTAAACTGTTAAGACTTAAAACTTACTCATTTTACCTTTCACCATGGGGCTTGCAACCGTCACTTGTGTCTTGAGCAGTTAAAAGATAGAACGGTCAAGTCAAGCGCCATATCTCTTATTCTTGATCAGCTATAGCTCTGGAGTTTTTGCAGATTTTCAAATAAAACTCAGAGATTCCTTGTATGACTCTCTCAAATCTCTCTTTTGTGGTATTTCTGGATCCTTACCAAGGCAGTAATGGTATATGCCTTCTCTCAAAGTATGTGATATATTTTTTTGGTTTGAGGCATAGTAATATTGCCTTCTCTCTCACCCTACTCTAATAAGGTTTTGATATCTAGAGCTCATAGGTGGGAGACAGATAATATATACTTACAAGACATTTATTGCATACTCAAACCATAGATCCAGAAGAACAAGTAAATAAGTCAAATCAAGATGTGCATGTGTGGCGAGTGAATGGTGTATGGTGATCATGATGATAACAATGGTGAAAGTCTAGTTCTACTTTTGCTCTTTTTAGGGGATACATACCTTTCTTGCACTTTGAAGTTTATTGAGGAGAATGAGATGCTCTATATTTTATTTTTCTTTTCTCTCAGGCGGGTATCTTGTACCCCAAATTCTAGTGTCACACACTTGTCCATTTTTACCTCTCGTCTCACTTTTTTTTTCTTCGAGGTTCCGGGCACTTGCCCCTTTTTATTTCCTCGTATTCTTTCTTTTTTTAATAAGAACACTCATCTCCTGAAATAATGTAGCAAGTGGTAGTAACAACGATAACTCGAGCATTTATTTCACAGGGAAAAATAGAAATAGGAGAATGTTTTTGGCTATTCTCTTCCGGATTAGGAGTAGAATAATTTTAGGTTAATCTGGAGATATATATACTTTATTTATTTATTTAGCAAACTAAGCAAAGATATATATAAGCACAAAAAATTTTATTTGAGTTTTCATGATTATGCATCTTTTTATTATTTGAGTAAAGTATAAACGCGAGTAGAAACACTTAGCTAGATAACTGGGGGTGCTCTCCCCCAAGCTGGATTTTGACGTAATTTTTTCTGATATAGCTGGCAGGTGGTGGAGGTGTATTTGAGTGTCGGCAGCACACTGACAGCGATTACTATGTTCTCCGCCGGCTAGTCTTCTTTGACCCTTGAATTTTGTGTAGCTCAAACAGACAACAAAGCTTTGTGGAACAGTTAAGTGTTAGCATAAATATCTAGCCTTTATCATGTTGAGCCTCCTCAATAAATTTTATTTATTTAGCAGGATCATGCACTTATTATTTTTATATTTTTATTGTAAGATGAAAACATATTTATTTTATACCACCACAGTGAATGTACTTATGGGTTTTATGCCATGAGCATACTCACATGGGGCTTACTATTTTTAACATTTTTATTTTCTTTTCGAGATGATATGAACCTGATTAACTAAGCAAACTATTTTAAATAATTGAAGGGAAAAGGATAACTACTAAGTTTACCTCTTGGCAAGGCGTTCGGTGTTTTTAATTCCTCCAAACGGGACTCTCCGTTTTCTCAGTCGTTCTGGGATTCGCTGGATGGCGTAGTCGGTGATACCAGCGGCGCCTCTTCTTCGTGTATAACTATCTTCTCTTTCCACACCTGACTCGGTGCTACGGTCTCCTCAGGACAGTTCTGTTCAAGCTGTATGTCTTCAGACCTTACCACTTCTCTTTCGTAGTCTGCCCATCCGTCCTTGATGATTTGCCTCCTCTGGTTGCGGTTGCATTGTCTTCTTCTTGTCCTGACCTGCTTAGAGTCTTCAACTATATAGTTAAGGTCAGTAAAATAGCGGCATACCTTCTCAGAGGGGAAGTGCATGTGGACTTCTCCGGTTCCAATGTAGATGATTGCTTTAACGGTGCCGAGTAACGGTCTCCCAAGGATGATCGGTGGATCATACTCGTCTTATCCCATATCAATAACCTGGGTCGTCCTTTTTGGTCAGGAACAGTGACTTAAGTCAACGATCTTGACCTCCTTGAGCTACAGTGACCATCTTAGCTGACTCGGTCCACATTTGCTTGTTCCTGTTCCTCCTATTGGTCCTCTTCCTTGGTTCATGTCGGGATTGCTCTGAAATTTGTGTAGTCTTGTTCTTGAAGGAAAACGTCTCCTTCTTCCCCTTGATGTAGAAACTGATCTTGGCAGCACTAGCGTAGATGACAGCTCCCAAGGTGTTCAGGAATGGCCTCCCAACTCGGATGCAGAGGTTCTTGATTTTGTTGAGGACGGTTGTAGTAGTAGTTGTTGTTGTTGATGTAGTTTACATCCTCAATCATCTTAGGGTAGTGATTGCGTGAGTGTCCAGTATCTCCAGTGTGTTTGTGCTCGTAGATCCAGGTTCTTCACTTGATAGAGTCTAGGAGTTGTAAAACTCCTTCATATTTTGCTCGAAGTGTACCTGCTCATAGAGACAAGGCAGAGATCAAGTGCATGGTCCCTGTTGGTGGAAAACACCAACAGAACCAAAACTGTATTTGTTCTTCTCTAACCTCAAGCATAGTGAGCAAGACAAAGTTGATGGATAATAAGATCATGAGTGTAGCATTTAAAACATTTGTTAGATCAGATCGCTCGACTTAATGGAAAGATAATTGATCTATATTTATGTTTTGTTTATATCCTCCAAAGATTGAATGTGCAACATTTTAGCTTATATGATTAGGAGTGTGGGATTACGAAGGTAGTACTAAGAACAAAGATTAAAGGACTAAACATGTTGAATTAATTGGGTTAGTTAATTTGGAGTTACAAATCATACATGTTTGTCTCTTTATTTTATGTGAACGACAGGACCAAGGGAAAGCTTATAAGAGCGATAGTCAAGTACCATAAGATGTTACCTTACTTGAAGAGTGATGGTACAGTATCACCTTGTGGAAGCTTTCCTTTCTTAGCGGTTGTGCATCGTGTTTGTGGCACTCTTTGTGTCGTTCCATGGATCATCTCTCTATGATGAATGAGCTATGTCTTCCTTGTGCAAATCATTAAACTTCATGGGTCTTCTTTGTCTCTAATGTGAGTTTATCTTAGGACTTCCCAGGTCGATATTGAAAGTTTTCTTGAAGGGGTTAGTCCAACAAAATATCCAATATCTACTATAGCATACTATCGGCTCAAAAATCAACCTAGACACCATGTCTAATTTGATTTTTAAGAGGGCATTTTAACCTAAGCACCATGCTTAATTTAAAATTCCTTGGAAGTAAGATCATCATTTCTAAACTAAGCACCATGCTTAATTAAGAGTTAAATGAAACTACTCCAAACCTAGACATATACTAAAGCAAATAAAGGTAGCATGAGAGCATTTATAGAGATCTACTCAAGTCGAGATGAAGTAGTGTGATTAGTATTTAATGAATCAAACATGTCTCAAAGGTAGGGACAACCAACATAGCAACTTGGCAAAGGATATTTTTATGTAAAGTACTCCCCCAAGCTTGAATTTTGCAAAATTCAAGATTAGATGAATTTAATTCAATGTTGCATGATGATTGGTTGGGCATACCTTGCGTTTGTCATTCCTCGGATATTCTTGCTCCAATCCTAGAAAGGTTGGTGACACGAATACCCGAAGGAATATTTCTACAATTATCTTTATATGCTCAATGCACAAGGCAATGTTGCAAATAATTGAAAGTTCATGTTACGATCTGATAAGTGCCTGTTTTAGGACACTAAGCTTGTCCTTGGGAAACCATCAAATTATGTTGGTGAAGTGGTTTCCCCTCCAACACCAACCTAAGCGTGCTTATATCAATATCGACTCAACAATATCTGCAATATTTATTATAGACATATGCATCGATAACCACCCCTTTAAAGTTTTTATAAATAGAAAGGAAGAGGGGGTTGGAGATCTCAAATGTGGTAAGGCTGGAGAGACCAATTGATTGGGGAGATGTTTTATATGAGCAATGACTTGGTGAGGTATTTATGAAATAACTTCCATGCTCACTGTTGTTTCTCTCATTCTCAAACTCCAAGGATGATTCTTCATAAATGCTTAAAATTCCTCTAGGATTGTCTCTCAAGTTTGTTTTATCCATCCATTCAATGGTGATAGCACATGGATTTTTAATGTCCTCTAGCCATTGATGTTGCTCTTCTCGATCCTCCTTGTGGTCTTTGTGACTCTTATGCATGGGGTGTCTAGAGAGATTCATAGGATCATCAGGAGGTTCAAGAGAAAGAGCATAGTAGAAATTATTAGGCTTAAGGATGGGTTTAAAGATAGGTTCGAATGAGTCATCAAAAGTGGGCGTAGAAGGGGAGAAAATGATATTGTCTTCTAAATGGCTTCGCTCTCCTTCTATTGCATTACTTAAGATGCGATCCTTGAGTCTTTCTAGATGTCCATCAAAGGGATTGGATTTGATATGCTTTCTAAGAGATCCCATCTTAGGAAGGTTCAGACTATATGCACTCAAAGTTCTCTTATGAAGCAGGAAGTTTAAGCTCATCCCAAAATGAATTTCCAAAGGTAGAACTTCTTCTTCTCTTAGATGATTTTGGATCACTACAAGTTTGGGTTGGATAGCCGAATCATGGGATTGAAATGTTTGGAAATTGGCTATTGAAACTTCCTTTCCTCGTTTCGGAGATGATTCCTTCTCTATCTCTAGGAATTTTTTATGAAGACTAGTGCAAGAAGGATGTCCACGAATGAAGACATACCTTGCTTTACTAACAGATAAAGAAAGAAAAACTCTACCAAAGGTTATATGATTAAGACCAATGTGAAAATATCAAGGAAAAACATGGTGTTGTAGGGCTAGGTCTAAACCAGAATTTATAGAAAGATTAAAAGATTCCCTAGGTGTAGCTAAAAGTTCATTATCTTCTTGATTAAAAGATAGGACCTCGGCTATAGAAAAGGATTGGTTTTGACCTATTGCAATCAATTCCGGACACAGATCATAATTAGGGGCAAAGAAAGGACATGTTGACTCCCATTGTCTATGGCTGGTCTCCGAAGGTGCAAAAAATTCAATAATAGGTGTGGAATTTGAGTTATCCATAAAGATGGAAAAAATAAAATGATAAAAGAATAAAAATATAAAAGTATAATACAAGATAATAGCAAGTCTTAAAGTTATCTCAGCAAACCGTCTTTCTCCCCGGCAACGACGCCAGAAATGCTTGTTGATATTTGGTAACGTCATTAGGAAATGATCCGCAAGCGCACGGATATCGGTGAGCATTTCACCCGGGAGGTTATCCAGAGTATCATATTTATATTTTTACCACTGGGAGAAGGCGTGCATCTGACTAACCAAATCTATTGCTACTACCCTTTTGGCTACAAACAATGCGATTCGATGTGAGCGATGTATAGAGAAGACTACAACCGCACTCTCATTCTAACCTTGGTAAGGATGATCTACTATTCTATTGGGGAGGCTCACGAAATCTAGACACCACAAAGGATGTTCGACTGGCACCTATAAACCCTACCGATCCTGCTAACGGGATGTGGGCTACAAAGGTAACTCGGAAATGTCACGTTCCTCGCTACTACCACGGTCCAGCTAGACAGGGGATATCTGTGAGTACCTTAGCCCAAACACCATGTTTACGCTAGCAATGATTACTCTAAACTCAACCGGAAGAGATTAAAGTAAACTCATAAACCAAAGAACAATAAAACAAAGAACTTACTAGAATTTAGAACTCGAAATACTGAAGAATCCTAGAAGCAAGCCTCGGGTTAGGATACTTGATCCCGCAGGTACAACCTCTGAGTACACACCGACATGCCGGGCTTCCTCCGATCTACACCTCCACTCTATCTCTCTCAATCTAGAAGAACTTATAAGAATCAATTCTAATCTCACATTGGATGCAAAGCCCTAATTCTATATAGAGGAAAGGTTATCCTTCGAGGGCACCTCTCAACTCTATAATGATGTGTTCTCCTCTAGGGGCTAGGGGCCTTGCTTATATAGCCTACTCCTTTTGTGCCTTTTTGGCTCAGCAAGTGATGTGGTACTAAACATTCCACCATATCTCATAAAATGCACATAGGCCTTAATGGAACAAAATCTAATTTGAGCTCAATTAATCCTGCAGCTCTTTTACGTGGATTCCTTCTTTTATTAATATCTCTTGATTCCGAACTCCAAATATAACAAATAATATATGCATTTCGATCAACTCTATTCTGTGATTGGTGCTTGTACCAGGGCGGGCGCCTAAGGGGAGAAGGCGGGCGCCCTGCCCCTAGGCCCGTTCGGCCGGACTCTTCTAGATGATAGAAAATTGCGCGACACGTTAATATCTCTATGTAAACCCGACGTGTGGGCCTTTCCTTCATATTTCCTGATAACCCCCTGCAGAAATAGACAAACACCAAAACTCGTAGAATTCTGTCAGATAAAACCCTAAGTCTAGGTGTTGGTTGCATTTGGATCCTTTTCTTTATTTATGTGATGATTATATTTGGTACTTAAGGACCGTCAACACCCCTAGGTATGTGGGTCCCTACCAAATCATGGAGAAGAGTGGCAAAGTGGCTTATAAGGTACAGCTACCTCCTGAGATGAGAGCTATTTTCCCTGTATTCCATGTGTCCCATCTTAAGAAATGTCTTCGTGTGCCTGAAGAAAGAGTTGAAACAGGAGGTCTTAAGTTACAGTCATATCTATCTTATGAAGAAAAGCCTGTGCAAGTTCTTAATGTCAAAGAAAGAGTTACTCATCGGAGAGTGATAAAACTTTATAGGGTACTATGGAACCATCAAAGTGAACGGGATGCCACTTGGGAAAGGGAAGACTATTTGCAAGTGACTTACCCCTCCTTTTATGAAAAATGGTACGTCTTTCAAATCTCAGGACAAGATTTTTGTAAGAGGGGAGAGCTGTAACACTCCTAGTGTTATCTTGCATGTCAACCATGAGCATTGCATCAGCATAAACATTATCATACTCACTCATGAGCATCATACCATGATCACATGTCATTTTGGTTTGTACACTATGTGATTGAAATGCTTATATGGCTTGTTATATGTGTAAGTAATGTATGACTAAAGTATAAAATTGCACATTGTCTCCCAAAATACTTTATTCATGTTTAGAATATCATTTTGAACAAAGTTTATGTTGAGTGTTTCACTCAAAGTTGCCCCTAAGTCATGGTAAACCCTAGGTTGACCTAGTTAACCAGCTAAACCTCTTTTTAAAGATCTTTTATGAAACCAGTGTTAGAGACCTTGCATGTAAATGACATCTAAAGAAAGTTGTATTAAATTTTATAAGCTACAAAAGTTGTTTTGGTGCCTTTTCATGAAAATGGTTGGAACCTGACCAAACGTGGCCAACAAGCCAGAAATCAGTGCTGTTTTCAACACTTAGGCGATTCGAGGAAGGGTACTTGGGAGCATTGTAGTTTGAATTCTAGGCCAAACCAGACCTTGATCCTTTAAGCAAACTTGTAGAACTTGTGTAGCTCTATCCATTGGGACAAATCCGAGCAAAAACCACCAAGTGAATCACGAGTAAAACGTCGGCCAAGTTTGAGTTTTAGTCACTGTCGATGGCGACTGATCGCCGGTTGGTCGACGCGTGGACACCCCGTGGCAGCCGTACATCGACGGCGACCCCACCTGTCAGCCCGAACACCTCCACTTGGACGCCACGATGCCCTCTTGAGCGGAAGCTGGCCTCATTTCCCCCTCCAACGCTCTGTCTCCTCTCCGCTTTCTTCCTCGGTGAGCTCCGCCGTGAGTCAGCGACTCCGCCCGAGCTTTCCTCCCCGTCTCCGGCCAAGCCAGCCCGCCAAGAGCTTCACCAGAGCTTCCTCTACCCCGGCGTCACCTCCATTGCCACTGTCGAGCATGGGTAAGGCAGCATTGCCGAGCTCCGAGTAGTTTCTCCCTCACCGGAGTTCCGACGTGCTCACCGGCAACGTGGCCAGGCCTCACTGCTCCACCATTTCTTCCCATTTTTGTTCCTAGAGCTTCCCCTTGACTCACTGATGCTCGGTGTGAACCTCAACTGGGTCGGCATTTTCACAGAACCGACCAAATTATAAGAGTTCAAGTGTAGAAACGATCGATCTAGCAATCAAGTTTCTAGACTTGAGCCCATATAATCCTAGTAGTCAATCGAAATCACGAAGGACTTGAAACCTGTCACAGAACCGACCAAATTATAAGAGTTCAAGTGCAGAAACGATCGCCAATCAATCAAGTTTCCAAACTTGAGCCCATATAATCCCGGTAGTCAATTGAAATCACGAAGGACTTCAAACCAACTCGCAACAAACCAAGATCGTAATAGTTCAACATAAACACAGCGAATGTTACATAGTCATTCATTACCGTCGAAGCGGCACCACATCGGAGTTATTAAGTTATTACAACCCAAGTTCGAAGTAGCGGAAGCAAAATAGTTACACACACTTGTTCAAGTTCAGTTCACAAGTTTTCGGTTATTGCCAGAGTCTACACCATCCTTCCAAAAGCATCAGATACGAAGTTGTTAGAGAACCGTGCCCAACGGTTAGTCCTCATCCCCAGCGGGATGGAGACAGGTCTTGCAGAAACCGTCATAGAAGATGTCATCTGCAACAGGTGGGAATAAACCCTGAGTACGAGAATGTACTCAGCTAGACTTACCCGTCTAGTAAAACATAAAAGACGCCAAGGATCATGCAAGGTGAAATATCAAGTGGAGCTGGTTGACTCGTCATTTGCCAAAAGCTTACATTACCACTAAATTATTATGAGTGCGTCATATTTATTCATCATTAGCCTACCACTAGATTAGCACCTGTACTACCACACATCACTTGATTATTGCAAGCAATAATAACCATATCAAGTTCATCATATGTTCTTCCTTGCTATCCTCATTATCATGAACCAAGTTTATTAGTGAATGCTACGTTTGCCGCTGCTCTGTCAAGTTCTCACTAACCGGGAGAGACGGCGATTCGAATCGAATTCCTATCCAGCTGGAGGGTTATTCCTAGCACTCACCCAAGCATCCCCTGCCGGAGAACCAACGGGTCACCTTTGGTACGACTCAGGAATCGCGGCTCCGATCAGCGCCGCACTCCCAGGGCTACCACTCTGCCAGGGAGGTCAGGAATTTTAACTCACCTGCCTTTGGGCTTACGCCAATGGTCCCCCGCACACCGCACTTCCTCCGGTAGTGCGCACTTTATACTTGCCGGTCTTCCGGCCTGAGTCATACTACTCGGCTTCGCGGTCGGAACGAGTTATCCGGCCAACTAAGTGTCAGGCATGCGTTCAACATGACAAGAGGACGTACAACGATCGGTCCTTAGCTGCCACAGACGGAGTTACTACAAACCTGCAAAACTCTGCCCGGCTTAAGTCAATTTAATCAGGTTCCATCCACGATAGCACATATAGACCATCGTGATCCGACATAACCCTATATCGCGCAGGTGACAGGATATCACCCGACTTCTACCGATTAAAGCATGGCTAAGCTGCTACTCGATCCTAACTCTACAACCAGGGTGTGGTGAGTTATCTGGACAAGGATAGAGTAGAATGCAGCAAAAGTTTCATCACAACTCCTATACGTAATGCATCAATAGATATAACATATTAAGTAAACTTTCGAAAATAAAGGGAGACTTAGAATGCTCCGGGGCTTGCCTTTCACGAACGAGGCTGGCTCGTGATTTGGGCACTCAACTTCTTCTCCTTCGGGCTCCTCGAGTCCGACTTGCTGGACCTCCACTTCCGGGTTGCCCTCCTGACCTTCGGGAATCCCTTGCAGATCGAAGGAGACTGCCGCGTCCGATGCACCTATTGCATGCTTGGTGAATAAGAAAGTGTGCATATAGAAGAATGAATGCTTGATAACATAATGGATTCACTGGGCACTCATTTACGGAGTACACAGTTATAACAAGTTCACCCAAGCTAACAAGTTAACCTAGTCCAAAACTTATCATGATACTAAATCAGCAAGCAACACAAAACAGGAGTAACCTGGTAAATAAATCATAACCAAAGATAGACAGATCCAACAAACATAAGTAAAGACATTCTGGAAAGCTTATGAAATTGTCTACAAATCATCTTTACACATCGCAGCAAGATTCATAAATTAAACCAGTCATTTAAACAAAGATCCAGGTTCTGTCCCAGAAAAACAGAGAGCACCTATTTCTGGAACCCAACTTGGAACAGCTATAACTTTTAAACTACTTGGCCAAATGGCCTCAAATTTAAACCACAGCTAGTTCAATAAGTTTACAACAACTTTGGTTTAGACAAGTTGCCCAGAAAACCAAATTATCAATAAGCAAAGTTAAATTGCTCCCTTGCTGTCCAGAACAGCCGTTAACCCTATAATTAATTATTTGATGGCATAACCAAAACATAAACCAGGCCAATCACATGGCTTAAGAGCACAAGCATATCACAAGCTTACCAGAACATCAGATGATAACCCTCACACATATACTTAACAAGGAATTTATTAATTAATTCTAGTTAAGAGCATAATCACAAGCTACTAGTCAAAGTGCTCAGAAAAAATCTACAAAAATTACAGAAACACCAGTATAGCACCAAAGCATCACCATAAAATTCTCAGAGCAATTTCACATACCAAATTAAAGTTATGTATTTAACATGTGCTCAAGTGTTTATTTCACAAATTCAGAAACATGACTTATATGGTGTCAAACAACAGATCTCAAATTATTTACATATGAGGAATACCATAAACAGGTTTACTACCAAAGTAGAGCACCAGCATAAGCACCAATTATTTTATAAGATTTAATTAAGAAAACAAGCCACATCTCAATCATAAATTACATATCAAAACTGCAGTATTCCAAAAATCATGAAATATTTACCAAAGCACTCTAATACCATACAGAGGCTACCATAAAATTTTCATGGCAAACTAAGCAGTATAACCAGAGATATGCATTTATCCATGAAAAACAAGATTAAATCCTTAATAAATATTTTCCCAGAAAACATGGTTCATTTTATATTTTTATTAAAAACTAGCCATCTCATGGAACAACACAAAATTGGTTTCACCATTTTTGGATCACCAGAACTAAAGATATGATTTTTGTAAAAACAGCTCAAACCCTATTTTAAACAAAGGAGAAAGAGAGACTGACAGGGGGGACCCGCGAGTCAACGGACCCCACATGCCAGTGACCCGAGAGCAGAGGCGTGACTTGACCGCCGGAGATCTCGTCGACGGCGAGGTCTCGGCGCTGGCCAAGGGCACCATCGTGCTCTCCACTGCATTCCGCATCGAGCGGTACCCAAAACCCTAACTCTACCGGACTCTAGGCACCTCGCCCTCGCGAATGGCGGCACGGCGGTGGTGCGCGGCCGACCGCCGGCGTCTCTGGCTGGAGACAGAGCGGAAGAGGATGTGGACGAGCATCAGCATGACCTAGCGGAGCTTTTGGAACAAGAATGAGAAAGAAAGGTGGACTACAGAGCCCTGACCACGGCGCCGGTGGCCATGGCGGAACTCCGGCGAGGCAAGCTCGCGGCGGAGAAGGCAATGCGGGCTCATCGAGGCTCGGCAGTCGCAGCCAACTTGACGACGGTGGAGTGGAGAGGCTTGCGGAGCACTGGACGGAGTTGCTTGACCGGAGGCAAGGAGACACGCGCGCGCGAGCTCGCCGAAGCAACGGCGGCGACGCGGAGACGACGACGCACGCGAGAAGGAGGGAACCGGGAGTGGAATGGAGCTGTCCACGCGACCGGGGGCGCCGTGGCGAGCTGTAGGACGCGTCGAGGACTGACGTGCGGGACCAACGGCGACGTACGGACGCCATGGGTCCAGACACGCGGCAACACCGGCGAGCTCCCCCTGTCTGACGGCGGCTCCATTCAGTTCCCAAACCGACTGAAACTCGATTTTGCCTGACGATTAACTCCTAAACCACTCGATGATTTTGCTGGCTAAATGCTCCATGCTGGAGAGCTACATGAGTACTCCAACATTGCTTGCTAGATCATGGCTTGATTCGGCCTATAATACAAACTGGAAGATGAACAATACCCCCTCGAGCAAACTGCAGTGATTCCAGACTTAGAAAATTTTCTAAGTGTTGGAAACAGCCCCAAATCTGCCTTGTGGGTCACTTTTGAGCTATTTGTGTTCATTTTCATGAGATGGCCATAAAACAACTTTTGTTCCTTATAAAATTTGCTACAACTTTGCTGTAGAAAGTTTTGACATGTAAACATTTTATGAAACACTTTTTAAAAGCCTAAGCAAAAGAGGTTTCTAGGGCCTATTTACACAAGTATGACTTAAAGGCATATTTTGGAGAAGTGATCAACATGAACATTGTTCCCAAAGCCAAGTTAAGCATAGATAAACTAATTACCAAGGCATAGAGCACAAACACAAGCATGGTTCACTCAAACATAAGCATAGGAAGCCAATTTAAGCAATTTAAAACACAATCATGCATAGAATGACATGGCTCAAGATAGATGATGATCATGATATGCTTATGCTATGCACATGATTAATGCAACCATAACACTGGGGTGTTACAGCCCTCCCCCCTTACAAAAATCTCGTCCCGAGATTTGAAAACTTACTGATTTTCGAAGAATGTTTTGTAAACTTCTTTTAAATAATCCTCCGTCTCCCAAGTGGCATCTTCTTCCCCGTGGTTGCTCCACAACACCTTGTAGAGCTTGACCACACGATTTCGCGTCTCCCGTTCCTTGCGATCAAGAATCACCATAGGTTTCTCCTCATACACCAAGTCTGACTTCAACTTGATATCTTGAACTTCCACTCGTTCCTCCGGTACACGAAGGCACTTCTTCAATTGTGATACGTGGAAGACAGGGAAAATAGCTCGAAGCGCAACTGGGAGTTGAACTTTGTACGCCACGTTCCCTTTCTTATCGAGAATCCGATAAGGTCCCACATAGTGAGGTGCAAGCTTTCGCTTGACTCCGAACCTTTGTACACCCTTCATCGGAGACACCTTGATATACACATGGTCACCAACTGAAAACTCAATCGGCTTCCTTCTCTTGTCGGCATAACTTTTCTGACGAGCTTGAGCAGCTTCCAGATGTTGCTGGATGGTATGGACTTTCTGCTCTGCTTCGTTCACGAAATCGATGCCATAATACCTTCGTTCTCCGGCTTCTACCCAATTCAACGGGGTTCGACACTTTCGACCGTACAAGGCTTCAAATGGAGCCATCTTGATACTCTCCTGGTAACTATTGTTGTAGGAGAACTCAGCCAATGGCAACCACTTAACCCAAGAACCTTTTGAAGAGAGAGCACATGCCCTCAACATGTCTTCTAGGATTTGGTTAACACGTTCAGTTTGACCTGCTGTTTGGGGATGATAAGCAGAGCTACGGACTAAATGAGTACCAATCTGCTCATGCAGACACTCCCAAAAACGAGCAGTGAACTGGGGTCCACGATCGGATATGATAGTTTGAGGCACACCATGCTGACGAACAATGTGCTCGAAATACAATTCTGCATATTGATGCGGACGATAGTTAGTTCGAACTGGAATAAATCGAGCAACCTTGGTCAAACGGTCCACAATCACCCAGATGGAGTCGTAACCCTTAACAGAAGTTGGGAGTCCACTGATGAAATCCATGCTGACTTCTTCCCATTTCCAACTAGGAATTGACAAGGGTTGAAGCAAACCAGCTTTCATGTGAACAGCCTTCACACGACAACAATTGTCGCAACGTGCGACAAAAGCAGCAATCTCCTTTTTCATTTTTGTCCACCAAAACAAAGGTTTCAGATCCTGATACATCTTGCTACTACCAGGATGGATAGACAACTTGGATGAATGAGCTTCAGATAAGATCTGATTTCGCAGCTCGCGGTCTTTTGGGACCACTAGTCGATCTTTGAACCAAAGAATTCCGTTCTCATCGACCCGGAAATGCTTGGTTTCTTCTTCTTTCATTTTCCTCTTAATATGGTGGATGCCTACATCTGTTTGCTGCAATTCTATAACTCGATTGCGAAGAGTACTCTCTAGAGAAATCTGGTTGAGCACAAGTGGATGCATAAGATGTGACAACAACGGATCTTCCACTTGGATCGAGTGACAGTGCGCTTTCCATCTCAAGGCATCCGCTACCACGTTTGCCTTGCCCGGATGATAGTGCACTTGTAGATTGTAATCCTTAATCAACTCAAGCCACCTTCGCTGCCGCATGTTCAGTTCCGGTTGAGTGAAGATATATTTGAGGCTCTTATGATCGGTGTAGATGTTACACAGATTACCCAGCAAATAGTGCCTCCAGATTTTCAAAGCATGAACAACTGATGCCAATTCTAAATCATGAGTAGGGTAATTGACCTCATGCTTTCGAAGTTGGCGCGAGGCATACGCGATAACGCGACCTTCTTGCATCAACACGCGGCCTAGACCAATGCCTGACGCGTCACAAAAGACATCGAAGGGCTTCTCGATATCAGGCTGGGCTAGAACAGGAGCTGATGTCAGCAATGTCCTCAACTTGTGGAATGCCTCGTCACACTCAGGCGTCCACACAAACTTCTCATCCTTCTGAAGTAGACGAGTCATAGGCTTAGATATCTTTGAGAATTCGGGAATAAATCTACGATAATATCCAGCCAGACCAAGAAAACTCCGAACCTCGTGTACCGAAGTTGGAACTTTCCAATCTAGTACCTCTTGCACCTTAGCCGGATCCACCGATATGCCTTCTTCAGATAAGACATGGCCCAAGAAAGGTACTTTCTTCAGCCAAAACTCGCATTTGCTAAACTTGGCATAAAGCTGATGTTCACGCAAACGCGACAACACTATACGCAGATGCTCTGCATGCTCCTCTTCATTGCAGGAATATATCAAGATATCATCAATGAAGACCACCACAAACTTGTCCAATTCGGGCATGAACACCGAATTCATGAGATACATGAAGTGAGCAGGTGCATTTGTAAGACCGAAGGACATGACGAGATACTCATATAACCCATACCTCGTTGAGAAAGTTGTCTTAGGTACATCTTCAGGACGGATCTTGATCTGATGGTACCCAGATCGCAAATCAATCTTGGAGAATACCTTAGTTTTAGACAATTGATCAAACAAGATATCAATGCGAGGAAGAGGGTATTTGTTCTTGATGGTTACCGCATTTAAGGGACGATAGTCCACACACATGCGCAAAGATTGATCCTTCTTCTTCACAAAGATAGCCGGACAACCCCACGGAGACGAACTAGGACGAATAAGGCCCTTCTTCAACAACTCATTTAGTTGGGTCTTAAGCTCGGCTAATTCATTGGGTGGCATTCTATATGGTCTTCTAGAGATGGGAGCGGTACCTGGAATTAATTCAATTTTGAACTCCACATCCCGATACGGAGGAAGCCCGGGCAAATCGTCAGGAAATACATCCAGGAACTCACACACCACCGAAATGTCCTGGATAGCCTTAGATGTAACTGCATTCACCGGGCTACGGATTTGAATGTCACGAGGGAGTTGCACTAGAAATTCCTCCTTGGTATTTGGGTCTTTCAACATCACTACACGAGTGGTGGTGTCGATAAGAACTCCGTTACCACTCATCCACTTCATCCCCAGTATTACATCTATGCCCACACCGGGTAGAACAACCAAATCAGCAAGAAACTGACGGCCTCCTATTTCCAGAGTTGCCCCCAGAACCACTTGATTGGTGGAAATATCATTTCCCGCAGCACTAATACAATAACTGCCCTTATCAAGTGTAATTGCCTTGATGTTATACTTAGACACAAATTCAGAACTCACAAAGGAATGCGATGCTCCAGAATCAAAAAGCACAAGTGCGTCATGTTGATTGACCAGAAACTTACCTGCCGTGACTACCTCACCAGCAGGGATTGCCTCCACGGTTGTGTAGTGAACATGCCCCTGGCGGACGTTCCCTTGGTTGACCTTCTTTGGCGGCTAAGGACAGTTGCTCTGCCAATGCCCGGTCTGATTGCAGTTCCAGCACAGACGGTTGGCAGGTGGAGTCTTGGCATAGTTGGGACCCGTGTTGCCCCTAGGAAGAGCAATAGAGTACCCCTTGCGAAAACCCGTCTTTGCCTGATTCTAATTCATCGGTGGGCGGTACCGCTGGTTAGGCGTTGGAGCGCGGAACGGTGGCTTAGCTGCCACTGGAGCCTTGGACTGAGATGATCCTGTCCCGGCCTCAAAAGCCCTCTTGCGAGTCTTGGTCGCAGTGTACACAGTGTTATAGTTCTCTTGAGTGAGAGCATCACTGACAAACTCATTGAAAGTTGCACACTTAGTGCGGCCCATAGTCTTCAGCAACTTGGGGCCCAAACCCCGCTTGAAACTAGCAATCTTTTTCGCCTCAGTGTTCACAAACTCAGGAGCATACCTAGACAAATGATTGAAAGCATGCAAATACTCCTTCATAGTTTTGTTGCCCTGAGTCAACTGCATAAACTCAGTATGTTTCATCTCCATGACACCAGGAGGAATGAAATGCCCTTTAAAAGCCTCACGGAACAGATTCCAATCAATCACAGTGTCAGCTGGAAGAGCTTCCCGAT
This sequence comes from Sorghum bicolor, assembly GCF_000003195.3. Taxonomy (NCBI): domain Eukaryota; kingdom Viridiplantae; phylum Streptophyta; class Magnoliopsida; order Poales; family Poaceae; genus Sorghum; species Sorghum bicolor. Next base: position 30,696,964 of record NC_012876.2, on the reverse strand, counting down.
ACTGATTCCACCAGATGCCTGCCAGACCTTGCAATTGGTGAGCTGCATATTCTGCCTTCAAACCTTCAGTCAACCGAAGCAAGCGGAACTTTTGTTCCACCGTGTTCAACCATTCTTCAGCTTGAAGGGGTTCTTCAGCTTCTCTGAAAGGTGGGGGCTTTGTATCCATGAAATCCTTGAAGCTACTGTACTGGTTAGGAGCTGGCCCTTCATGTGCATTGCGACCACCCTGATTCACCATTCGATTGATGGTCTCAGTGAGCATCCTCTGATTGTCTACCATCATTTGCATTAACTCAGCAGGATTGGGTGGTGGAGGAGGAGGTGGTGGATTCATGTTTGGACGTTGTTCCGCACCTCGGGTGCCACAAGACATCTGTAAAGACACAGTCAGTGAGCATTGATGATGACAAGATTTGCCGTAGAAGAACTTATATTTATGCCTGAAAGTATTCGAGAGAATAGCTTTACAGAAAAGGCACAATAATTCAATTCCACAAAACAACATCACCAATCCACACATGACAAAGATATCCGCAAAATGCACCTCAACGGGAAACGTCGTCATATCATAACAAACATGTTAAGATTGCACATTGGGTCCATAAAGTTATTACACCATCAGAGTACATGCCATGAGTCAAGGTCAAAGTTTCGGATTACAACATGGTTACAAAAGCACCACGGCTGACTGGCATACTACAAAAGATCCTCACAAAACACTACTCACTACTCCCTACACTCCAGGCTCGTCGTCCGAGTCAGCGTCGAAGATTGCCTCTCCATCCTCGTCGCTAACCGGCTCAAGCTCCTCGTCCTCGACGTCCTCGTGCAAAGGTGGTGCAGCCGCCGCTGGTCCATCGACCTCCATACCATCATCATCGGCCACAATCACCTGAGGTCCCACCTTTGGATACACGGGTATAGGGCGAGGAATAGGGTGTAGCAAGTTGTTGAGACGGTGAATCTCCACAAGACCAGCCTCAATCTGATCCTGTAGATAGTTCTCCCGCTCAAGCGACTGAACTCAGTGCATCTCCCATGCTCTACGCCTGTTCTCCGACACGCGGAGTGCAGTGTCCCTCTCACGAGTGATCTGCACCAAGCGCTCCTGTATGGTCTCCCTCTCTCTAGCTAACTGACTCATCTGGTCCTGCTTATGATCTCTCTCTCTAATGGCCTTCACCCACTGCTGCCTACGATACTCAGCAATGCCTTCCCAGTCATTGCGGTCCTTCTGAGCTTGCTCCAGGAGTCTAGCTTGCTTGCGAAACTTGCGAGCACGCTTTTCAGCCTTCCGTTGCATCTCCTGAGCTCGGCGAACAGCTACCATCACCTGTGCATAGGTGTCCTCTCGCTGACTGATCAGCTTGAGCACCGCCATCATAGCACTCATAGCAGGACTAGAACTCTCAGCTCTCTCTCCCCTGCCCCGAACCAAAGCACAACCATCAGCCTGTATCCACTCCGCTGCTGCTGGGTCAGCACGGGGAATGGAGGCCGCTGGTCCTCCCGTCAGCTCATCACCACACCTCTGACAGATATCGAGCAGGATAGTCTGGGCTGCAACCTGAGCTGCCTCCCAAGGAGTCTGCCCATCTGAGCTACAAGTCCAGCCTGTCCATGCAGGCTTGTCCCCATGGGGAGGAACAACTCCCTGCACAGCAAACCACTGTATCCCTCCTGTGCTCTCCAACTCCCACCAGGAATACTGAGGTGGCTCAGTATACCCGACAGTCTGTAACACTCTCCAAAGCAGGGTAGGAGTGCCAAACTCGCGCAAGAAAGTGTCACTGGGACGGGGTGAAGCGGGTGCGTCCATCTGTGGAAAGGAATAGGAATACCATAGGTAAAAGAGGATTAGTTTAAGCAACATTTATTTAATTAAAAGGGACAAAATTGTAAGGGAAGGAGTAGACAGAATGCATGTATGAATGCAACATGATGCATGCACGAACCGTACGTCCTCACAAACTTAGAAAATTAATATTCTAACGGATATACGGTGGCATACATTCGTCTCTCGATATGATAACTATCGATTTACACATGCGCTGTTAGAGTACCTGCAGAAAACTTCATTTCAGCCCAACAGTTCCCAATATATCACTCAAGAAAGCAGTAAACTAAGTGCACATTGCTTGGACATGCCCAACATGTACAAACAATGACACCACAACTACCCGAGAAATTAAATACTCCCCAATTAAGTTTCTTTCGTGGTTCCATGGTTTCGACATGTAACCACTCCAGAAAACCACCGCGAACACTCCCATAGACCGCCGTCTGGACGATCATGCTCTCACAGCTTACACTTACCAGTGCGTAGGTGCGACGTTGCATAATTTAAATCTAGCGACATATGTGGCTAATTCACATATGAAGGCTACCTCCACCATTAGACCACAGGGTAGCATAGTGCGGTCATCACACATCCATACCTGAGTACTGCCGGAGATGCATAAATAAACCCCCCCCAAGTCAGTACTTAAATAGCCACCTATAGTCCTTATGTGGGCAAGGAGGATTCGACCACTGGCATAACTTAATTATTGATTTACACCATTTTATTTAAAAACTCTTTTATTTTTAATTACACAAACACTACATTTATAATGCTGAACTTGCTCCGATACCAGCTGTCACAGAACCGACCAAATTATAAGAGTTCAAGTGCAGAAACGATCGCCAATCAATCAAGTTTCCAAACTTGAGCCCATATAATCCCGGTAGTCAATTGAAATCACGAAGGACTTCAAACCAACTCGCAACAAACCAAGATTGTAATAGTTCAACATAAACACAGCGAATGTTACATAGTCATTCATTACCGTCGAAGCGGCACCACATCGGAGTTATTAAGTTATTACAACCCAAGTTCCAAGTAGCGGAAGCAAAATAGTTACACACACTTGTTCAAGTTCAGTTCACAAGTTTTCGGTTATTGCCAGAGTCTACACCATCCTTCCAAAAGCATCAGATACGAAGTTGTTAGAGAACCGTGCCCAACGGTTAGTCCTCATCCCCAGCGGGATGGAGACAGGTCTTGCAGAAACCGGCATAGAAGATGTCATCTGCAACAGGTGGGAATAAACCCTGAGTACGAGAATGTACTCAGCTAGACTTACCCGTCTAGTAAAACATAAAAGACGCCAAGGATCATGCAAGGCGAAATATCAAGTGGAGCTGGTTGACTCATCATTTGCCAAAAGCTTACATTACCACTAAATTATTATGAGTGCGTCATATTTATTCATCATTAGCCTACCACTAGATTAGCACCTGTACTACCACACATCACTTGATTATTGCAAGCAATAATAACCATATCAAGTTCATCATATGTTCTTCCTTGCTATCCTCATTATCATGAACCATGTTTATTAGTGAATGCTACGTTTGCCGCTGCTCTGTCAAGTTCTCACTAACCGGGAGAGACGGCGATTCGAATCGAATTCCTATCCAGCTGGAGGGTTATTCCTAGCACTCACCCGAGCATCCCCTGCCGGAGAGCCAACGGGTCACCTTTGGTACGACTCAGGAATCGCGGCTCCGATCAGCGCCGCACTCCCAGGGCTACCACTCTGCCAGGCATGCGTTCAACATAACAAGAGGACGTACAACGATCAGCGCCGCACACCGCACTTCCTCCGGTAGTGCGCACTTTATACTTGCCGGTCTTCCGGCCTGAGTCATACTACTCGGCTTCGCGGTCGGAACGAGTTATCCGGCCAACTAAGTGTCAGGCATGCATTCAACATAACAAGAGGACGTACAACGATCGGTCCTTAGCTGCCACAGACGGAGTTACTACAAACTTGCAAAACTCCGCCCGGCTTAAGTCAATTTAATCCGGTTCCATCCACGATAGCACATATAGACCATCGCGATCCGACATAACCCTATATCGCGCAGGTGACAGGATATCACCCGACTTCTACCGATTAAAGCATGGCTAAGCTGCTACTCGATCCTAACTCTACAACCAGGGTGTGGTGAGTTATCTGGACAAGGATAGAGTAGAATGCAGCAAAAGTTTCATCACAACTCCTATACGTAATGCATCAATAGATATAACATATTAAGTAAACTTTCGAAAATAAAGGGAGACTTAGAATGCTCCGGGGCTTGCCTTTCACGAACAAGGCTGGCTCGTGATTTGGGCACTCAACTTCTTCTCCTTCGGGCTCCTCGAGTCCGACTTGCTGGACCTCCACTTCCGGGTTGCCCTCCTGACCTTCGGGAATCCCTTGCAGATCGAAGGAGACTGCCGCGTCCGATGCACCTATTGCATGCTCGGTGAATAAGAAGGTGTGCATATATAAGAATTAATGCTTGATAACATAATGGATTCACTGGGCACTCATTTACAGAGTACACAGTTATAACAAGTTCACCCAAGCTAAGAAGTTAACCTAGTCCAAAACTTATCATGATACTAAATCAGCAAGCAACACAAAACAGGAGTAACCTGGTAAATAAATCATAACCAAAGATAGACAGATCCAACAAACATAAGTAAAGACATTCTGGAAAGCTTATGAAATTGTCTACAAATCATCTTTACACATCGCAGCAAGATTCATACATTAAACCAGTCATTTAAACAAAGTTCCAGGTTCTGTCCCAGCAAAACAGAGAGCACCTATTTCTGGAACCCAACTTGGAACAGCTATAACTTTTAAACTACTTGGCCAAATGGCCTCAAATTTAAACCACAGCTAGTTCAATAAGTTTACAACAACTTTGGTTTAGACAAGTTGCCCAGAAAACCAAATTATCAATAAGCAAAGTTAAATTGCTCCCTTGCTGTCCAGAACAGCCGTTAACCCTATAATTAATTATTTGATGGCATAACCAAAACATAAACCAGGCCAATCACATGGCTTAAGAGCACAAGCATATCACAAGCTTACCAGAACATCAGATGATAACCCTCACACATATACTTAACAAGGAATTTATTAATTAATTCTAGTTAAGAGCATAATCACAAGCTACTAGTCAAAGTGCTCAGAAAAAATCTACAAAAATTACAGAAACACCAGTATAGCACCAAAGCATCACCATAAAATTCTCAGAGCAATTTCACATACCAAATTAAAGTTATGTATTTAACATGTGCTCAAGTGTTTATTTCACAAATTCAGAAACATGACTTATATGGTGTCAAACAACAGATCTCAAATTATTTATATATGAGGAATACCATAAACAGGTTTACTACCAAAGTAGAGCACCAGCATAAGCACCAATTATTTTATAAGATTTAATTAAGAAAACAAGCCACATCTCAATCATAAATTACATATCAAAACTGCAGTATTCCAAAAATCATGAAATATTTACCAAAGCACTCTAATACCATACAGAGGCTACCATAAAATTTTCATGGCAAACTAAGCAGTATAACCAGAGATATGCATTTATCCATGAAAAACAAGATTAAATCCTTAATAAATATTTTCCCAGAAAACATGGTTCATTTTATATTTTTATTAAAAACTAGCCATCTCATGGAACAACACAAAATTGGTTTCACCATTTTTGGATCACCAGAACTAAAGATATGATTTTTGTAAAAACAGCTCAAACCCTATTTTAAACAAAGGAGAAAGAGAGACTGACAGGGGGGACCCGCGAGTCAACGGACCCCACATGCCAGTGACCCGAGAGCAGAGGCGTGACTTGACCGCCGGAGATCTCGTCGACGGCGAGGTCTCGGCGCTGGCCAAGGGCACCATCGTGCTCTCCACTGCATTCCGCATCGAGCGGTACCCAAAACCCTAACTCTACCGGACTCTAGGCACCTCGCCCTCGCGAATGGCGGCACGGCGGTGGTGCGCGGCCGACCACCGGCGTCTCTGGCCAGAGACAGAGCGGAAGAGGATGCGGACGAGCATCAGTATGACCTAGCGGAGCTTTTGGAACAAGAATGAGAAGGAAAGGTGGACTACAGAGCCCTGACCACGACGCCGGTGGCCATGGCGGAACTCCGGCGAGGCAAGCTCGCGGCGGAGAAGGCAATGCGGGCTCATCGAGGCTCGGCAGTCGCAGCCAACTTGACGACGGTGGAGTGGAGAGGCTTGCGGAGCACTGGACGTAGTTGCTTGACCGGAGGCAAGGAGACACGCGCGCGAGCTCGCCGAAGCAACGGCGGCGACGCGGAGACGACGACGCATGCGAGAAGGAGGGAACCGGGAGTGGAATGGAGCTGTCCACGCGACCGGGGGCGCCGTGGCGAGCTGTAGGACGCGTCGAGGACTGACGTGCGGGACCAACGGCGACGTACGGACGCCACGGGTCCAGACACGCGGCAACACCGGCGAGCTCCCCCTGTCTGACGGCGGCTCCATTCAGTTCCCAAACCGACTGAAACTCGATATTGCCTGACGATTAACTCCTAAACCACTCGATGATTTTGCTGGCTAAATGCTCCATGCTGGAGAGCTACATGAGTACTCCAACATTGCTTACTAGATCATGGCTTGATTCGGCCTAGAATACAAACTGGAAGATGAACAATACCCCCTCGAGCAAACTGCAGTGATTCCAGACTTAGAAAATTTTCTAAGTGTTGGAAACAGCCCCAAATCTGCCTTTTGGGTCACTTTTGAGCTATTTGTGTTCATTTTCATGAGATGGCCATAAAACAACTTTTGTTCCTTATAAAATTTGCTACAACTTTGCTGTAGAAAGTTTTGACATGTAAACATTTTATGAAACACTTTTTAAAAGCCTAAGCAAAAGAGGTTTCTAGGGCCTATTTACACAAGTATGACTTAAAGGCATATTTTGGAGAAGTGATCAACTTGAACATTGTTCCCAAAGCCAAGTTAAGCATAGATAAACTAATTACCAAGGCATAGAGCACAAACACAAGCATGGTTCACTCAAACATAAGCATAGGAAGCCAATTTAAGCAATTTAAAACAAAATCATGCATAGAATGACATGGCTCAAGATAGATGATGATCATGATATGCTTATGCTATGCACATGATTAATGCAACCATAACACTGGGGTGTTACAAAACCAACTTTGCAACATACCAAAATCGTAATAGTCCAACACCATACAGCGAATGTTACATAGTTCATTCATCGCCGACGAAGCGGCACCACATCTGAGTACTTAGTTATTACAACACAAGTTCGAAGTAGCGAAAGCAAAATAGTTTATACACATGCATTTCATTAGTTCTTGTTACTGCTAGAGTCTCATCTCGTCCACCAAAAGCATCAGGGTACGAAGTTGTTAGAGAACCGCGCCCAACGGTTTAGTCCTCATCCCCAGCTTGATGGAGGCAGGTCTTGCAGAAGCCATCATAAAAGACATCATCTGCAACAGGTGCGAATAAACCCTGAGTACGAGGATGTACTCAGCTAGACTTACCCATCTAACCAAAATCAAAGACACCAAGGATCATGCAAGGCCAAGTATAAAGTGTAGCTGGCTTGACTCAAACATTTGCCAAAAGCTTAGATTGGATAGAAAACCGTTCGTAAAAGCATCATATTGATTATCATTAGCCTACCACTAGATTAGCACCTATACTAAGAACTTCACTTGATTATTAGCAAACAATAATAACCTTATCAAGTTTCATCATATGTTCCTTCTTGCTATCCTCAACATCATCATTAAGAACCATAATACTTAGTGAATGCTACGTTCGCCGCTGCTCTCTCAAGTTCTCACTATCCGGGAGAGACGGCGATTCGAATCGATTCTTATCCAGCTGGAGGGTTATTCCTAGCACTCACCCATGCATCCCCCATCGGAGAGCAAGCGGGTCACCTTTGGTACGACTCAGGAATCGCAACTTCGATCAGCGCCGCACTCCCAGGGCTGCCACTCTGCCAGGGACGTCAAGACTTTTAACTCACCTGCCTTTGGTCTTACGCCAATGGTGCCCCGCACACCACACTTCCTTCGGTAGTGCGCACTTTATACTTGCCGGTCTTCCGGCCTGAGTCATATTACTAGGCTTCGCGGTCAGAACGAGTTATCCGGCCAACTAAGTGTCAGGCATGCGTTCAACATGACAAGAGGATGTACAACGATTGGTCCTTAGCTGCCACAGACGGAGTTACTACCACCTTGCAGAACTCTGCCCGGCTTAAGTCATTTTAAACCAGGTTCTTTTCCACGATAGCACATATAGTCAATCGTGATCCAACAACAACCCTATTTCGCGTAGGTGACAGGATATCACACGACTTGTACCGATTAAAGCATGGCTAAGCTGCTACTCGATCCTAACTCTACAACCAGGTAGTGATAAGATATCTGGGCAAGGAAAGGTATAATGCAGCAAGGGTTTCATCACAACTCCTATACGTAATGCATCAATAGATATAACATATTCAAGTATACTTTCAAATTAAAGTGGTAGACTTAAGATGCTTCGGGGCTTGCCTTTCACGAACGAAGCGGGCTCGTGACTAGGGCACTCGACCTCCTCTTCGGACTCCTCTTGTCTTGCTGGCTGGGCCTCCGCCTCATGGGTCTCCTCCGGGCCTTCGGGATTCACCCCTCTCGAGCTCAAACGATTCTGCCACTTCCAATGCACCTATTGTATGTACGATAAGTAAGGAATATGTGCACACTAGATGAGGATGAATGCTTGGAAACATGATTATAAACTTCACTGGACACTTATTTACGGAGTAAGCTTCTATTATAAGCTCACAAAAGAGTATCACCTCAACTAACAAGAACACACCAGCTTAAACCAAACAGCAACAACTAAATAACAGAGCAGCTCAAAGAACAATTCATAACAAATGCTATACAGATCCAACAAACATGAATGAGGACATTCTGGAAAGCTTATGAAATTGTTCTCATTTCATCTTTAGACCTCACAGCAAGATTCATAAGTTAAACAGGTCAATTGAACAAAGTTCCAGGTTCTGTTCCAGAAAAACAGAGAACACCTAGTTCTGGAACTCAACTTGGAAGAGCCATAACTTTTAAACTAATGGACCAAATGATCCCAAATTTAAACTGCAGCTAGCATCCATAGTTTACAACATCTTTGCTATAGACAAGTCCTTCAGAAAGTGAGGTTATCATTAGACAACAAACAGATTACTCCCTTGCTGTCCAGAACAGCTTTATCACCTTTAATTAATTATTTGATGACATAGCAAAAACAAATTTAGTACCAACCAAGTGGCTCATAAGCACAAGCATAACATAATATTACCAGAAAACCATATGTTGACTAATAAACACTTAACAACAAAGCATTTATTAATTTAATTCCATAAAAGGACATAATTACAAGATACCAGCAAGAGTGCTTAGAAAAATCTACAAAAATTGCAGAAGCACAAACATGGCACCTGGACATTACCATAAAATTTTCAGAGCAATTGCATATGTCAAACTTAAGATAATTAATTAACATGTAACAAGGTGCTTATTTCATAAATTAATAAACATGGCTTAGATAGTGTCAAACAACAGATTTAATATTATTTACATGTTACTACTACTATGAACAAGCTTGACACCAAAGGAGAACACCAGCATAAGCATATAACATTTAATATGACTTAAACATGAAATGAGGCCATAGTATTAATATAAATTACATATCAGAGATACAGCACTCAAAAAATCATGAAATGCTCATCAGAGCATTCTAATACTAAATAGAGCATAGCATAAAAATTTCACAGCATTTGGAGTAGTAGATCAAGAGATATGCATTTACACATAATTAACAAGATTAATTCATAACAATTATTTTTCACAGAAAACATGGTGCATATTATATTTTTATTAAAAACTAGCCATCCCATGGATCATGACAAAATTTATTTCACAACTTTTGGAGCTCAGAAACTAGAGATATGATTTTTGCAAGATTGCCAGAAATCTGGAATTTAAATAAAAGAGAAGAGGAAGCCGTTGAGTCACTGACAGCAGGACCCGCGTGTCAGGTTCTTCTTCCTCTCGACCGAGACGACGTTCACCGGCGATTTCTCCATGACGGCAAGGTCTCCGGCCAAACCGAGGACACCAACATGAACCCAAGCCACTTGCGAACCGATTGACCCCCTTTTCCCCACGGTGGAGCCACCGGAAGGGGCTTGCCGTCGACCATAGCGGCTCAGCTGTGGTGCTCAGCGATACGCCGGAGCTCTCAGGCTAGTAGAGTGTCCCCTAGGGTTTCCTTCAGCACCAGTGAACTATGGCGAAGCTTTCTAGGTAAGTGACTTGGCTTGAAACGGTGTGGAGAGGGCTGGCCACGAGAGGACCGAGCTCCGGCAAAAACACGGCGGCGCTGCGCGTCGTGTCCGGCAACGGTGAGCGTAGTAGAGTGTCCCCCAAGTGGCGCAGACGATAGCTAAGGTCCTAAGCTACCCCAGAACCCAACCAAAGAGGACGAGAGACTCCGAGGAGCTCAGCATTGGGCTTGCCGGAGAAAACTGTTCCAGCGACCCGATTTGGGGAAGAGTGGAAATGTTGGCTCACCGTAGGGTTTCACAGCGAGCTTGAGGGTGGAAGTTGGAGACCAGAGCACGGCGGAGCTGTGGGTGAGCTTTGGTGGTCAGCGATGCAGTGTGAAGCGCGTTCGAGCTCGCCGGAGTGAGCTCGCAACGGCGCCTCCACTGCGACCGAGTTTTCTACGCGAGAGAGGCGAGAGGGAGAGAGTGGACGCGTCCAGGCGCTCGAGGGTGATGCCGTGGAGGTCATGCACGCCTTCAGCGCTGACAAGCGGGGCCAGAGACGGCGTACGGATGCCAAATGTCGTCGAAACGCTGCTGTCGGTCGGCCACGTCAACGGGGACGATGTCCATTCAGAGTTCGCATTGCTGTCTGTCAGAGCTACTTTGGCGCTGATTTACTTCCAAACCATGGCGAATTAGGAGATGGTGTAGTTGACATTCTTGTAGTACTAATCGAGTTCTACAAGTTTGTGAACTGTATCAAAGACCAATTCGGCCTGGATGAAAAGATATGAAGCTCCAAATATCGATCGGGCAAACTGGTGGCGCCAGGACTTAGCAAAATTTTGCTAAGTCTCAAAACAGCCCCCAAATCTGCCTTGTACGCACATTTTGAGCAATTTGTGATCATTTTCATGAGATGGCCATGAAACAACTTTTATTCCTTATAAAATTTTCTACAACTTTGCTTTAGGAAGTTTTGACATGCAAACATTTTATGAACCATTTTCTTAAAAGCCTAATCAAAAGAGGTTTTTAGGGCCTATGAGTGAAAGTATGACTTAGATACTTAATTTGGAGATGTGACCAACATCAACATTGTTCCAAATGTTGAGTTAAGCATAGATGAACTATTTACCAAGGCCTATAACACAAACAAGAGCATGGTACAAACAAGTATAAGCATAGAAGGCATAATTAAGCAAGTTAAACCACACTTATGCATAAAATGACATGACCCAAGGTGAATGATGATCATGGTATGCTTATGAAGATGATGATGCTCATGTTATGCATGTGAAATAATGCAACCATAACATTGGGGTGTTACAGCCCTCCCCCCTTTACAAAAATCTCATCCCGAGATTTGAAAGCTTACTGATTTTCGAGGAAGGTTTTATAAACTTCTTTTAAATAGTCCTCGGTTTCCCAAGTGGCATCTTCCTCCCCGTGGTTACTCCACAACACTTTGTAGAACTTAACCACACGATTACGAGTCACCCGCTCCTTGCGGTCAACAACCGCTACAGGCTTCTCTTCATACACCAAGTCGGATTTCAACTTGATATCCCGAACCTCCACTCTTTCTTCCGAACACGAAGGAATTTCTTCAACTGCGATACGTGAAAGACAGGAAAAATAGCCCGTAGTTCAACTGGTAGTTGAACCTTGTAAGCCACATTCCCTTTCCTCTCAAGAATCCGATAAGGTCCTACATAACGGGGTGCAAGCTTTCGCTTGACTCCGAACCTTTGTACACCCTTCATCGGAGATACCTTGAGATACACGTGATCCCCAACCGCAAACTCAATCGGTTTTCTTCTCTTGTCAGCATAACTTTTTTGACGAGCTTGAGAAGCTTCCAGGTGTTGCTGGATTGTATGAACTTGCTGCTCTGCTTCGTTCATGAAGTCGATGCCGTAATACCTTCGCTCCCCGGGTTCCACCCAATTCAATGGGGTTCGACACTTTCGACCATATAGGGCTTCAAATGGAGCCATCTTGATGCTCTCTTGGTAACTGTTGTTACAAGAGAACTCAGCTAACGGTAACCATTTTACCCAATAACCTTTTGAAGATAGAGCACATGCCCCCAACATGTCTTCTAGGATTTGGTTAACACGTTCAGTTTGGCCGGCTGTTTGGGGATGATATGCAGAACTACGAACCAAGTGAGTACCAATCTACTCATGAAGACACTCCCAAAAATGGGCAGTGAACTGTGGTCCACGATCTGATATGATAGTTCGAGGCACACCATACTGACGGACAATGTGCTCGAAGTACAATTCTGCATACTGTTGTGGACGATAGTCAATTCGAACTGGAATAAAGCGAGCGACCTTGGTCAAGCGATCCACAATCATCCAGATAGAGTTGTAACCCTTAACAGAACTTGGGAGACCATAGATAAAGTCGATACTTACTTCTTCCCATTTCCAACCAGGGATTGACAAGGGTTGAAGTAAACCTGCTTTCATGTGCGCTGCTTTCACACGGCAGCAGTTATAACAACGAGCAACAAAAGCAGCGATCTCCTTTTTCATCTTTGTCCACCAAAACAAAGGTTTCAGATCCTGATACGTCTTACTACTACCAAGGTGGATAGATAGCTTGGATGAATGAGCTTCAGATAAGATCTGGTTTTGGAGTTCATGGTTCTTTGGTAGAACGAGCCGATCTTTGAACCATAAAATTCTGTTCTCATTTACCCAGAAATGCTTGGTTTCTTCTTCTTTCATTCGCCTCTTTATATGGTGGATGCCTACATCAGTTCGCTGCAATTCGATTACTCGATTGTGAAGAGAACTTTCTAGGGCAATCTGGTGAAGCACTAGTGGGTGCATAAGACGTGACAATGATGGATCTTCCATCTGAACTGAATGGTAGTGCGATTTCCGACTCAAGGCATCCGTAACCACGTTTGCCTTGCCCGAATGGTAGTGCACTTGAAGATTATAATCTTTAATCAACTCAAGCCACATTCGCTGTCGCATGTTCAATTCAAGTTGGGTGAAGATGTACTTGACACTCTTATGATCAGTGTAGATATTGCATAGATTACCCAGCAAATAGTGCCTCCAGATCTTCAAAGCATGAACAATTGCGGCCAATTCTAAGTCATGAGTAGGGTAATTGACCTCATATTTTCGAAGTTGGCGCGAGGCATACGCGATAACATGACCTTCTTGCATCAACACACAACCCAGACCGATACCAGATGCATCACAAAATACATCGAAGGGCTTCTCGATATCGTGTTGAGCTAGAACAGGAGCAGATGTCAGCAATGTCCTCAACTTATGGAATGCCTCTTCACACTCAGGTGTCCACACAAACTTCTCGTCCTTTTGAAGCAGGCGAGTCATAGGCTTGGATATTTTTGAGAACTCCGGAATGAAATGACGATAATACCCAACCAAACCAAAAAAATTCCGAACCTCGTGCACCGAAGTTGGAACCTTCCAATCCAGCACTTCTTGCACCTTGGCCGGATCCACCGATATGCCTTCTTCAGATAAGACATGGACCAAGAAAGGTACTTTCTTTAGCCAAAACTCGCATTTGCTAAACTTAGCATAAAGCTGATTCTCACGCAAACGAGTTAACACCACACGTAGATGCTCTTCATGCTCTTCTTCATTGCGAGAATATACCAAGATATCATCAATGAAGACCACCATAAATTTGTCCAATTCGGGCATGAAGACCAAATTCATGAGATACATGAAATGAGCTGATGCATTCGTAAGGCCGAAAGACATGACGAGATACTCATACAACCCATATCTCATCGAGAAAGCTGTTTTAGGTACATCTTCAGGACGGATCTTGATCTGATGGTACTGTTGATATTTGTTAACGCCATCAGGAAATGATCCGCAAGCGCACGGATATCGGTGAGCATTTCACCCAGGAGGTTATCCAGAGTATCGTATTTATATTTTTACCACTGGGAGAAAGCGTGCATCTGACTAACCAAATCTATTGCTACTACCCTTTAGGCTACAAAGAATGTGATTCGATGTGAGCGATGTATAGAGAAGACTGCAACCGTAGTCTCGTTCTAACCTTGGTAAGGATGATATATTGTTCTATTGGGGAGGCTCATGGAATCTAGACACCACAGAGGATGTTCGACCCGCACCTATAAACCCTACCCATCCTTCTAACGAGATGTGGGATGCAAAGGTAACTCGGAAATGTCACGTTCCTTGTTACTACCACGGTCCAGCTAGTCAGGGGATATCTATGAGTACCCTAGCCCAAACACCACGTTTATGCTAGCAATGATTACTCTAAACTCAACCGAAAGAGATTAAAATAAACTCAAAAACCAAAGAACAATAAAACAAGAACTTACTAGAATTTAGAAGTCGAATTACTCAAGAATCCTGGGAGCAAGCCTCGGGTTAGGAGACTTGATCCCGCAGGTACAACCTCGGAGTAGACACCAACATGTCGAGCTTCCTCCGATCTACACCTCCACTCTATCTCTCTCAATCTAGTAGATCTAGTCTACTCTCACATTGGATGCTAAGCCCTAAGTCTATTTAGAGGAGAGGTTATTCTTTGAGGGCACCTCTCAACTCTATGATGAACTTGTTCTCCTCCAGGTGCCAGGGGGTCTGCTTATATAGTCCCCTCAGGTAAACGTGGGCCGTTGGATCAAACCGACATTGATTGAACGGTTATCCTTGATCCTTTAGGTTGGTGGAGCGTAATCCGTGAGACGAGTCCTGATTGGACTCTAGGACAGGGTGGGCACCCTAGGGGGCAGGGCGGGCGCCCAGCCCCCGGGCCCGATCGCCTTCCCATTCGTTCCTGTGGCTTCTAGAGTCTTCTAGATGATAGAAAATTGTGTGGCACGTTAATATCTCTATGTAAACCCAACGTGTGGGCCTTTCTTCCGTATTTCCTGATAACCCCCTACAGAAATAGACAAACACCAAAACTCGTGGAATTCTGTCAGATGAAAACCTAAGTCTGGGTGTTGGTTGCATTTGGATCCTTTTCTTTATTTATTTGATGATGATATTTGGTACTTAAGGACCGTCAACAACTCCCCCAAGCTTACCTCTTGCTCGTCCCTGAGCGAGGATGAACTCAAGAGTTTCTGTAGTGGTTTCATGCCTTTTACCATGGGGCTTGTAACCGTCACTTGTGTCTTGAGCAGTTAAAAGATAGAACGGTCAAGTCAAGCGCCGTGTCTCTTATTCTTGATCGGCTATAGCTCTGGTGTTTTTTGCAGATTTTTAAATAAAACTCAAAGATTCCTTGTATGACTCTCTCAAATCTCTATTTTGTGGTATTTCTGGATCCTTTCCAAGGCAGTAATGGTATATGCCTTCTCTCCCACCCTACTCTAATAAGGTTTTGATATCTGGAGCTCATAGGTGGGAGACAGATAATACATACTTACAAGACATTTATTGCATAGTCAAACCATGGATCCAGAGAAACAAGTCAATAAGTCAAATCAAGATGTGCATGTATTGCGAATGAATGGTGTATGGTGATGATGGTGATAATAATGGTGAAAGTCTAATTCTACTTTTTGCTCTTTTGAGGGGCTACATACCTTTCTCGCACTTTGAAGCTTTTTGAGGAGAATGAGATGCTCTATATTTTCCTTTTCTTTTCTCTCAAGTGGGTATCTTGTACCCCTAATTCTACTGTCGGACACTTGTCAATTTTTACCTCTCGTCTCACTTTTTCTATTCTTCGAGGTTCCGGGCACTTGCCCCTTTTTATTTCCTCGTATTTTCTTTTTTTTTCTCTTTTTTTAGAGCACTCATCTCCTAAAATAATATAGCAAGTGGTAGTAACCAAGATAACTTGAGCATTTATTTCACAGGGAAAAACAGAAAATAGGAGAATGTTTTTGGCTATTCTCTCCTGGATTAGGAGTAGAATACCTTTAGGTGAATCTGGAAATGGAATTGAGTGGATATATGTGGATGCGTACTTCCAGAGTAGAAGTAGCATGTATGAGTGAACGTACAAGTGGATCTTGATTTTAACCGCATGACAAGCTCCTAAGGGTCTACACAGCTTGACCACACTCAATGCTCATAAGCAGTAAATAGTAAATGTGTGGCTCAAAGTTTAGCAAGCATGTATATATGGCTGTGGTAGGAATTTAAACTCTCATCATATAGGAACTCATCATGTGTTATTTTAAAGATTTTCAAAGATAAAATTCTCTAGAATTCTAGCATCTCTAGGAATAGATAAACAACAGCTCAACCTTCCCATATCATATCCGTTAACGACTTAGACTTTAGATCAAGTACTCTTCCCACAAGTTCAGGTTTAGAGCAGGTTTAAATTATAACAGTTATGCCTAAACTTGAGAGAGATTTCAATTTTAAGAACTAGTCATGGCAGAGCAACTATTCATCATATCCATGTAAGAGTTTATCATTTATGTTCAGTTTGGACTAGACACTTTATTTATTTATTTAGCAAACTAAGCAAAGATATATATAAACACAAAATTTCTATTTGGATTTTCATGATTTTGCATCTTTTTATTATTTGAGTAAAGTATAAACGCGAGTAGAAACACTTAGCTGGATAAATGGGGGTGCTCTCCCCCAAGCTGGATTTTGACGTAATTTCTTCTGATGTAGCTAGCAGGTGACGGAGGTGTATCTGAATGTCGGTAACACCCTGACAGCAATTACGATGTCCTTCGTCTGCTAGTCTTCTTTGATCCTTGAATTCTGTGGAGCTCAAATAGACAACAAAGCTTTGTGGAACTAGTTAAGTGTTAGAATAAATATCTAGCCTTTATCATGTTGAGCCTCCTCAATAAATGTTACTCTCTTTAGTAGGATCATAAATTTATTTTTTATATTTTTATTTTTATAAGACAGGAATATATTTATTTTATTTTTATGCCACCACAGTGGATGAACTTATGGGGTTTATGCCATGAGCATACTCACATGGGGCTTACTATTTTTAACATTTTTATTTTCTTTTCGAAATGATATGAACCTGATTAACTAAGCAAACTATTTTAAATAATTGAAGGGAAAAGGATAACTACCAAGTTTACCACTTGGCAAGGCGTTCGGTATTTTTAAGTCCTCCGAACGGGACTTTCCGTTTTCTCAGTCGTCCTGGGATTCGCTGGATGGCGTAGTCGGTGGTTCCGGCGGCGCCTCCTCTTCGTGTATAACTATCTTCTCTCTCCACACCTGACTCGGTGCTATGGTCTCCTCAGGATAGTTCTGTTCAAGCTGTATGTCTTCAGACCTTACCACTTCTCCTTCGTAGGCTACCCATCCGTCCTTGATGATTTGCTTCCTCAGGTTTCGGTTGCGTCGCCTTATTCAGAGGGAAGTGCATGTGGACTTCTCCGGTTCCAATATTGATGATGGCTTTGATAGTGTTGAGGAACGATCTTCCAAGGATGGTGGGTG
Organism: Sorghum bicolor; assembly: GCF_000003195.3. Taxonomy (NCBI): domain Eukaryota; kingdom Viridiplantae; phylum Streptophyta; class Magnoliopsida; order Poales; family Poaceae; genus Sorghum; species Sorghum bicolor. The sequence goes on along the minus strand of NC_012876.2, from coordinate 30,679,343 downwards.
GATCATACTCGTCTTCTCCCATGTCAATGACCTGAAAATCATCTGGAGCTGAATGTATGTTGGTTGTAGGGGCATGGTTCCATGCAGGACCTGATAAGTGACTTTGGCCATTATGTTGTCGTCAGATCCGGTGTCATAGAGTGTCTTCTGAAAAGAGTATCCATTGATTGTGCACTCGATGCTTGGAACACTAGGGTCGTCCTTCTTGATCAGGAAAGGCGACTTGAGTCGACGATCTTGACCTCCTACAACAAGGATCCAATGTTTTAAGAATTTTGGACAAGACTTCTCACCGTCTTCATCCTTTAGGTGCATCATTTGATTAGGTGTGGACCTTGACGTTTGCACCTCTTGATACGGAGTCACCCATGTTTGTTATTTGCCCAGCAGTTCGAAGTGCGGTGTTGGCAGTATCCTGCTCATTGTGTTTGTGCTCGTAGTTCCAGGTCCTTCTGGGAGTTGTAAAACTCCTCCATGTTTTGCTTGAAGTGTACCTGTTCATAGAGACAAGGCAGAGATCAAGTGCATGGGCCCTGTTGGTGGAAAACACCAACAGAACCAAAAGTGTATTTGTTCTTCTCTAACCTTAAGCATAGTGAGCAAGACAAAGTTGATGGATCATGAGTGTAGCATTTGTCAGATCAGATGGCTCAACCTAATGGAAAGATAATCTATCTATATTTATGTTTTGTTTATATCTTCCAAAGATTGAATGTGCAACATTTTAGCTTACTAGGAACAAAGATTAAAGGACTAAACATGCTGAATCAGTTGAGTTGGTTAATTTGGAGTTATAAATCATATATGTTTGTCTCTTTTTTTATGTGAATGCCAGAACCAAGGAGAAACTTATAAAAGCGACAGTCAAGTACCTTAAGATGTCACCTTAATTGAAGAGTGATGGTATAGTATCACCTTGTGGAAGCTTTCCTTTCTTAGCGGTTGTGCATCGTGTTTGTGGCACCCTCCATAGATCATCTCTTTATGATGAATGAGCTATGTCCTTCTTGTGCAAATTGTTAAACTTCATGTGTCTCCTTTACCTCCAGTGAGTTTGTATCTCAGGACTTCACAGGTTGATATTGAAAGTTTTCCTCTAGGGGTTAGTCCAACAAAATATCCCATATCTACTATAGCATACTATCGGCTCAAAAATCAACCTAGACACCATGTCTAATTTGATTTAGGAGGGCATTTTAACCTAAGCACCATGCTTAATTTAAAAATCCTTTGGAAGTAAGATCATCATTCCTATACTAAGCACCATGCTTAATTAAGAGATAAATGAAACTACTCCAAACCTAGACATATACTAAAGCAAATAAAGGTAGCATGAGAGCATTTATAGAGATCTACTCAAGTGGAGATGAAGTAGTGTGGTTAGTATTTAACAAATTGAGCATGTCTCAAAGGTAGGGACAACCAACATAGCAACATGGCAAAGGATGTTTTTATGTAAAGTACTCCCCCAAGCTTGAATTTTGCAAAATTCAAGTTTGGATGAATTTAATTCAATGTTGTATGATGGTTGGTTGGACATACCTTGTGCTTGTCATTCATCCGATCTTCTTGCTCCAATCCTGGAAAGGTTAATGACAAGAATACCCGAAGGAATATTTCTACAATTATCTTTATATGCTCCATACACAAGGTAATGCTGCAAATAATTAGATGTTCATGTTACGATCTGATCAGTGCTTGTTTTAGGACACTAAGCTTGTCCTTGGGAAACCATCAATTTATGTCGGCGAAGTGGTTTCCCCTCCAACGCTGACCTATATCAAGATCAACTCAACGAGATCTGCAATATTTAGTATAGACATATGCATCGACAACCGTCCTTTTAAAGTTTTTATAAATAGAAAGGAAGAGGGGGTTGGAGATCTCAAATGTGGTGATGTTGGAGAGACCAATAGATTGGAAAGATGTTGCATATGAGCATGGAGTAAATGAAGTGGCTATGAAATAAATTCCATGCTCATTAATGTTATCTTCGTGTCCAATCTGAATGTTTGGAGTTTCTCCTAGATTGGTCTTACCTATGTCTTCTTCTTTAGTTGGATGAATCTCATCTTCAAAGGGAGTTAAGAACTCACCATTTGAAATTGAGCCAAAGTCAGAATCCATTAAGGCTTGTTCCTTGTCCATCCATTCAATGGTGATAGCACATGGGTTTTAATGCCCTCTAGCCATTGATGTTGCTCTTCTCGATCCTCCTTGTGGTCTTGGTGACTCTTATTCATGGGATGTCTAGAGAGATTCATAGGATCATCGGGAGGTTCAAGAGAAAGAGCATAGTGTTGACGGTCCTTAAGTAATAAATATAACCATCAAATAAATAAAGAAAAGGATCCAAATGCAACCAACACCCAGACTTAGGGTTTTATCTGATAGAATTCCATGAGTTTTGGTGTTTGTCTATTTCTGCAGGGGTTATCAGGAAATATGGAGGAAAGGCCGACATGTCGGGTTTACATAGAGATATGAACGTATCGCGCAATTTTCTATCATCTAGAAGACTCCAGAAGCCACGGGAACGAACGGGAGGCTGAGCGGGCTCGGGGACAGGCGCCCGCCCTCCCCCCTTGGGCGCCCGCCCTGTCCCAGAGTCCAATTAGGACTCGCTTCGGGGATTATGCTCCACCGACCTAAAGGATCAAGAATAACCGTTCAATCAATGTCGGTTTGATCCGACGGCCCAGATTCACTTGAGGGGACTATATAAGCAGACCCCCTGGCCCCTGGAGGAGGCACCCCTTGATCCCTATTCATTATTCATAGACAGAGCAAACGCTAGGGTTTGGAGATGAGAGCTCTCCTCTCATCTCTAAACTAGAGTAGATCTAGATAGTAGCGAGATGGAGAGCGAGGGAGGATTGGAGTAGAGGCCGGCCTGTCGGTTCTTCCTCCAGTTGTACTTCGCCATGATCAAGCTCTAATCAAGCTTGCTCATGGGATGACTCTGGTAATCTACTTCTAATTCATTATGCAATTACTAATCATTTATGTTCTGGCTCACAACTCTTTTGAGTACTTTAATCTATAGGACGCTATAGGTGAGAGTTGTAGTATAGGTGTAAGCGTGGTGCTTAGACCTAGATTACTTGTGGATATCCCGTGTCTAGCTGGATTGTGTGGTAGGCCGCGTAGGTGACAGTTACGTTGGTCCCCTGTAGTCCAGCTCTTGTTAGCAGGACGGGTAGGGTTTATCGGCCTATGGATAAGCATCCTTTGTGGTGTATTCTTATCACGTGGTTCGTCCCAGACATAGACATATCTCTTTGAAGTAGAGAAACCATAGTTATCCTCTCTATTCTCCTACCATCGCCCATATATTAGATTGCTCTACTCTCTATTCCCCTATTATCACCCATTGTTATCTTATCTTTAATATTGTTCTTATTCAATTATACCATCTTTCCTATTTACACCTATCTATCTGTCTTGGTTAAGTTAGAGCGTAGTTGGTTCTCCCGTTTCCCTGTGGATACGATAAAACCTTTAACCGGGTAAAAGCTACAACGGTATCCGTGCGCTTGCGGATTTATCTGTGTGCGTATAAATACCATAGTACACTCTAGTGCCAAGTTGGGGATGACAACCTAGATTCAAGTGGTGTTAGCAAGTGTCAACACATAGTAGAAATTATTAAGCTCAAGGATGGGTTGGATAGCCGAATCATGGGATTGAAGTGTTTGGAAATTGGATATTGAAACTTCCTTTCCTCGTCTAGGAGATGACACCTTCTCTATCTCTAAGATTTTTCTATGAAGACTAGTACAAAAAGGATGTCCACGAATGAAGACATACCTTGCTTTACTAATAGATAAAGAAAGAAAAACTCTACCAAAGGTTATATGATTAAGACCAATGTGAAAATATCTTGGAAAAACATGGTCTTGTAAGGCTAGGTTTAAACCAGAATTTATAGAAAGATTAACAGATTCCTAGGTGTAGCTAAAAGTTCATTATCATCTTGATTAAAAGATAGGACCTCAGGTATAGAAAAGGGTTGGTTTTGACATATTGCAATCAACTCTGGACATAGATCATAATTAGGGGGCAGGACTTTTGATTCCCATGGTCTATGGCTGGTCTCCGAAGGTGCAAAAAATTTAATAATAGGTATGGAATTTGAGTTATCCATAAAGATGGATAAAATAAAAAGATAAAAGAATAACAGTATAAAAGTATAATACAAGATAATAGCAAGACTTAAAGTTATCTCAGCAAACCGTCTTTCTCCGCGCCAGAAATGCTTGTTGATATTTGTTAACGCCATCAGGAAATGATCCGCAAGCGCACGGATATCGGTGAGCATTTCACCCGGGAGGTTATCCAGAGTATCGTATTTATATTTTTACCACTGGGAGAAAGCGTGCATCTGACTAACCAAATCTATTGCTACTACCCTTTAGGCTACAAAGAATGTGATTCGATGTGAGCGATGTATAGAGAAGACTGCAACCGTAGTCTCGTTCTAACCTTGGTAAGGATGACCTACTGTTCTATTGGGGGGGCTCACGGAATCTAGACACCATAGAGGATGTTCGACCCGCACCTATAAACCCTACCCATCCTGCTAACGAGATGTGGGATGCAAAGGTAACTCGGAAACGTCACGTTCCTCGCTACTACCACGGTCCAGCTAGTCAGGGGATATCTATGAGTACCCTAGCCCAAACACCACGTTTACGCTAGAAATGATTACTCTAAACTCAACCGGAAGAGATTAAAGTAAAGTCATAAACCAAAGAACAATAAAACAAGAACTTACTAAAATTTAGAAGTCGAATTACTGAAGAATCCTAGGAGCAAGCCTCGGGTTAGGAGACTTGATCCCGCAGGTACAACCTCAGAGTAGACGCCAATAGGCCGGGCTTCCTCCGATCTACACCTCCACTCTATCTCTCTCTATCTAGTAGATCTAGTCTACTCTCACATTGGACGCTAAGCCCTAAGTCTATTTACAGGAGAGGTTATCCTACGACGGCACCTCTCAACTCTATGATGAACTTGTTCTCCTCCAGGTGCCAGGGGGTCTGCTTATATAGTTCCCTCAGGTAAACGTGGGCCGTTGGATCAAACCGACATTGATTGAACGGTTATCCTTGATCCTTTAGGTCGGTGGAGTATAATCCGCGAGATGGGTCCTGATTGGACTCTGGGATAGGGCGGGCGCCCTAGGGTGGAGGGCGGGCGTGTAGCGCCCAGTGTTATGGTTGCATCAATCACATGCATAACATGAGCATCATCATCTACTCAAGCATATAATGATCATCATTTACCTTGGGTCATGTCCTTTTATGCAAAAATGTGATTTAACTTGCTTAATTATGCCTCCTATGCTAGTGTTTGTTTGTACCATGCTCATACTTGTGTGCAATGCCTTGGTAATTAGTTGATCTATGTTTGACTCAACCTTAGGAACAATGTTCATGTTGATCACTTCTCCAAATTAAGTGCTTAAGTCATATTTCCATTTGTAGACCCTAGAAACCTCTTTTGCTTAAGCTTTTAAAAAAAGTGTTTCATAAAGTGTTTGCATGTCAAAACATTCTACAGCAAAGTTGTAGCAAATTTTATAAGGAACAAAAGTTGTTTTATGGCCATCTCATGACAATGACCACATCTTGCTCAAAATGTGCTTTCAAGGCAGTTTTGGGGGCTGTTTGGGCACTTAACCAAACTTGGCTAAGTCGTGGCGCCACCAGTTTGCTTGATCGATTTTGGGAGCTTCATATCTCTCAATCCAGGCCGATCTGGCTCTTGCTCTAGTTCACAATGTTGTAGAACTCAGCTAGTACTTCAACTTTGTCAACTACACCATCTGCTAATTCGCCTTGGTTTGGGAGATAATCTCTGTCAAAGCAGCTCTGTCAGTCGGCCATCGTTTGGTCTGAATCGAAGCCGAGCTCGCCGTCGTGGTCGACCAGCGCGACACCTGGCTGCCATTTGGCGCCCATATGCTGGCGTTGGCCCCACTCATCAGGTCGACGACATCATCATGGACGCCACGACGCCCCAAACTCACCCAGCACTCGTCCACTCTCTTCCTTCCTCTATCTCTCGTGACTCCGTCGACGAAAGCGCCATCGCCATTGCCGCCGAGAGCTTCGCGAGCTCCCCGCGCCCTCGCCTCTGCGTCTCGCCTCGCCTCCAAGCGTCTCCAAGTCCGCCTCGAGCTCCTCCATCTTCTCCACCCCTTGGTTGGACGAGATCTCCCCGAGGTGAGCCGCATTTCACGAATCGCCGTCATCAGCGTTCACGGCCGTCGCGACACCGATTTGGGCGAATCTCGCCGCTGCTCCGTTCTTGCCTCCTTTCTTCCCTCTGAGTCGCATTAGGGTTTGCTTAGGTCTCGGTGGTGGTTCAAGCCACGCCATTCCGGCCTTGGTGCCACCGTCGTGCGGGAACACGGCCGCCGCACCGCCGCGCTCACCGCCGACGAGTACCTCGCACGTAAGGAGACTCACCGGAGCCATTAGGGTTAGGCGTTTCTGCCTAGAAAGCTCCACGCTGTCTCACTAGTGCTTCGGCCGCTCTTCTTCGACGCTCTACCGGTCGGAGATGGCCGGCGTAAGCTGGGGTAGTTCCGCCGTGCCGCCATGGCCGACGGCTTAATTTGGTAATCTTGCTAAGTAGTTAATCATCTTGTGTGAACTTGTTATGAAAGTTACTTTGTAAATGAGTGTCCAGTGAAGTTCTAATTATGTTATCAAGCATTCATCCTCATCTAGTATGCACACATTTCTTGTTCAATATGCATGCAATAGGTGCACCGGAAGCAACGACTGCGTTCGAGCTCCAGGTGAACCCCGAAGGCCAGGAGATCAACCCAGAGGTGGAGGTCTAGCAAGCCGGACACAAGGAGCCCGAAGAGGAAATCGAGTGCCCTAATCACGAGCCTGCATCGTTCGTGAAAAGCAAGCCCCGGAGCATCTTAAGTCTCCCATTTTAATTTCAAAAGCTTACTTGATTATGTTATATCTATTGATGCATTACGTATAGGAGTTGTGATGAACCCCTTGCTGCATTATACTCATTCCTTGTCCAGATATCTTACCATCACCTGGTTGTAGAGTTAGGACCGAGTAGCAGCTTAGCCTTGCTTAATCGGTAGAAGTCGGGTGATATCCTATTACCTGCGCAAGATAGGGTTGTGTCGGATCACGATTGTCTATATGAGCTATCGTGGAAAGAACCTGATTAAAATGACTTAAGCCGGATGGAGTTTTGCAAGGTTGTAGTAACTCCTTCTGTGGCAGCTAAGGACCGATCGTTGTACGTCCTCTTGTCATGTTGAACACATGCCTGACACTTAGTTGGCCAGATAACTCGTTCCGACCGCGAAGCCTAGTAGTATGACTCAGGCCAGAAGACCGGCAAGTATAAAGTGCGCACTATCGGAGGAAGTGCGGTGTGTGGGGGACCATTGGCGTAAGACCAAAGGAAGGTGAGTTAAAAGTCCTGACCTCCCTGGCAGAGTGGTAGTCCTGGGAGTGCGGCGCTGATCGGAGCCATGATTCCTGAGTCGTACCAAAGGTGACCCGCTGGCTCTCCGATGGGGGATGCTTGGGTGAGTGCTAGGAATAACCCTCCAGCTGGATAGGAATCGATTCGAATCGCCGTCTCCCCTGGATAGTGAGAACTAGACAGAGCAGCGGCAAACGTAGCATTCACTAAAGAACAATGGTTCGTGTTAATGATGATAGCAAGGAAGAGCATATGATGAACTTGATATGGTTATTATTGTTTGTATTAATCAAAGTGAAGTGCTTTAGTACAGGTGCTAATCTAGTGGTAGGCTAATGATATTTAATATGATGCTTTTACAAATGGTGTAGTCTATACTTAAGCTTTTGGCAAATGTTGAGTCAACCAGCTACACTTTATACTTAGACTTGCATGATCCTTGGTGTCTTTTATGTTTACTAGATGGGTAAGTCTAGCTGAGTACCTTCTCGTACTCAGGGTTTATTCCCACCTGTTGCAGATGATATCTTTTATGATGGCTTCTGCAAGACCTGTCTCCATCCCGCTGGGGATGAAGACTAAACCGTTGGGCACGGTTCTCTAACAACTTCGTACCTGTTGCTTTTGGATGGATGGCATGAGACTCTGGCATTAGCAAGAACTTTGGAATGTGTTGTAAACTATTTTGCTTCCGCTACTACAAACTTGGGTTGTAATAACTAAGTAACTCCGATGTGGTGCCACTTCGACGGCGATGAATGACTATGTAAGATTCGTTGTGTTATTTTGAACTATTATGATCTTTGTTTGTTGCAAGTTGGTCTAAAGTCCTTCGTGATTTCAGTTGACTACCGGGATTATATGGGCTCAAGTTTGGAGACTTGATTGCGAGTCGATCGTTTCTACACTTGAACTCTTATAATTTGGTCGGTTCTGTGACAGCTGGCATCGGAGCAAGTTTAGCATTATAAATGCAGCATTTGTGTATTTAAAAACAAAAGAGTTTTTAAATAAAATCGTGAAAAAAATTAAATACTTAATTGTGCCAGTGGTCGAATCATCCTTGCCCATATAAGGACTATAGGTGGCTATTTAAGTACTGACTTGGGGGGTTTTATTTATGCATCTCCGGCAGTACTTAGGTATGGATGTGTGATGACCGCACTATGCTACCCTATGGTCTAATGGTAGAGGTATCCTTCATATGTGAATTAGCCACATATGTCGCTAGAATTAAATTATGCAACGTTGCACCTACGTCCTGGTAAGTGAGAGCTGTGAGAGCATGACCGTCCAAATGGCGGTCTATGGGAGTGTTCGCGGTAGTTCTCTCGAGTGGTTACATGTCAAACCATGGAACCACGAAAGAAACTTAATTGGGGAGCATTTAAATTCTCGGATAGCTGTGGTGTCATTGTTTGTGCATGTTGGGCATGTATAAGCAATGTGCACTTAGTTTACTGCTTTCTTGAGTGATATATTGGGAATTGTTGGGTTGCAATGAAGTGTTCTGCAGGTACTCTAACAGCGCACGTGTAAATCGCTAGTTATCGTATTGAGAGACGAATGTATGCCACCGTATATCCATTAGAATATTAATTTTCTAAGTTTGTGAGGACGTACGATTCGCGCATGCATCATGTCGCATTCATTCATACATTTTGTCTACTCTTTCCCTTACAATGTCATCCCTTTTAATTAAATAAATGTTGCTTAAACTAATCCTCTTTTACCCACGGTTATTCCTTTCCACAGATGGACGTGCCCGCTTCACCTCGCCCCAGTGACACCTTTTTGAGCGAGTTTGGTACTCCTACGCTGCTCTGGAGGGTGCTATAGTCTGTGGGGTATACTGAGCCACCTCAGTACTCTTAGTGGGGAGGTGGATATGACGGGAGGTTTGCAGTGGTTCGGTGTGCAGGGGGTTGTCCGACCACATGGGGGCAGGCCTGCATGGACGGGGTGGACCTGTAACTCGGATGGGCAGACGCCATGGGAAGCAGCTCAGGTTGCAGCCCATGCTATGCTGCTCAACATCTGTCAGAGGTTTGGTGATGAGCCGATAGGAGGGCCCGCGGCCTCCATTCCCCGTGCTGACCCAGCAGCAGCGGAGTGGAAGCAGGCTCATGGTTGTGCATTGGTCCGAGGACGAGGAGAGCAAGTTGAGAGTTCTAGTCCTGCTATGAGTGCTATGATGGCTGTACTCAAGCTATTTAGTCAGCGAGAGTTCACCTATGCCCAGGTGATGGTGGCTGTTCGCCAGGCTCGTTGAAAAGCGTGCTCGCAAGTTTCGCAAGCAAGCTAGACTCCTGGAGCAAGCCTAGAAGGACCGCAATGACTGGGAAGACATTGCGGAGTACCGTAGGCAGCAGTGGGTGAAGGCCATTAGATCACAAGCAGGATCAGATGAGTCATTTGGCTAGGGAGAGGGAGACAGTGCAGGAGCGCTTGGTGCAGATCACTCATGAGAGGGATACTGCGCTCCGCGTGTCGGAGAACAGGCGCCGGGCATGGGAGATGCACTGGATCCAGTCACTTGAGCGGGAGAACTATCTGCAGGATCAGATTGAGGCTGGTCTTGTGGAGATTTACCGTCTCAACAACTTACTACACCCTATTCCTCGCCCTGCACCATTGTACCCACAGGTGAGACCTCAGGTGATCGTGGCCGATGATGATGGTATGGAGGTACATGGACTTGCCGTGGCTGCACCACTTTTGCACGAGGACATGGAGGACGAGGAGCTTGAGCCGGCTAGTGACGAGGATGAAGAGCCGATCTTCGACGCTAACTCAGATGACGAGCCTAGAGTGTAGTGGGTAGTTGATAGCTGTTTGTGAGGATCTTTTGTAGTATGGCGGTCAGCAGTTGTGCTTTTGTAATCATGTTGTAATCCAAAACCTTGATCTTTGACTTATGATCTGTACTGTGATGGTGTAATAACTTTATGGACCCAATGTTGTTAACCTTATCATGTTCAACCAGTTGTGACGATGTTTTCTGTTGTTGTGCATATTGCGGATATCTATGTCATGTGTTGGATTGGTGATGTTGTTTTGTGGAATTGAATTATTGTGCCTTTTTCTATAAAGTTATTCTCTTGAATACTTTCAGGCATGAATATAAGTTCTTCTACGGCAAATATTGTCATCATCAATGCTCACTGACTGTGTCTTTACAGATGTCTCGTGGCACTCGAGGTGCGGATCAGCGTGCGAACATGAACTCACCCCCTCCTCCTCCACCACCAAATCCAGCTGAGTTAATGCAAATGATGGTGGAAAATCAGAGGATGCTCATTGAAACCATCAACTGGATGGCAAACCAGGGTGGTCAGAATGCACCGGATGGGCTAGCACCTAATCGGTATAGTAGCTTCAAGGATTTCATGGATACCAAGCCCCCATCTTTCAGAGAGGCTGAAGAACCCCTTCAAGCTGAGGAATGGCTGAACACGGTGGAACAAAGGTTCTGCTTGCTTCGGCTGACCGAGGGTTTGAAGGCCGAGTATGCAGCTCACTAACTGCAAGGACCGGCAGGCATATGGTGGAATCAGTATCGGGAGGCTCTCCCGGACAATACTGTGCTTGACTGGAATCTCTTCCGTGAAGCTTTCAAGGGGCATTTCATACCTCCTGGTGTCATGGAGATGAAACATATAGAGTTCAAGCAGTTAATTCAGGCAAACAAAACTTTGAAGGAGTATTTGCATGCTTTCAATCATCTGTCTAGGTATGCTCCTGAGTTTGTGAGCACTGAGGCGAAGAAGATTGCTAGCTTCCAGCTGGGTCTTGGCCCCAAGTTGCTGAAGACTATGGGCCGCACTAAGTGTGCAACTTTCAATGAGTTTGTCAGTGATGCTCTCACCCAAGAGAACTACAACACTGTGTACACTGCGACCAAAACTCGCAATAGGGCTTTTGAGGCTGGGGTAGGGGCATCTCAGTCCAAGGCTCCAGTGGCAACTAGGCCCCAGTATTGTGCTCCAACTCCTAACCAGCGATATCGCCCACCAGCGAAGAAGAATCAGGCGAAGACGGGTTTCCGCAAGGGTTACTCTATTGCTCTTCCTAGGGGCAACACGGGTCCCAGCTATGCCAAGACTCCACCTGCCAACCGTCTGTGCTGGAACTGTAATCAGACCGGGCACTGGGAAAGCAACTGTCCTTACCCGCCAAAGAAGGGCAACCAAGGGAACGTCCGCCAGGGGCTTGTTCACTATACAACTGTGGAAGCAATCCCTGCTGGTGAGGTAATTACGGCTGGTAAGTTTCTGGTAAATCAATGTAATGCACTAGTGCTTTTTGATTCAGGAGCATCGCATTCTTTTGTGAGTTCGGACTTTATGTCTAAGCATAATCTCAAGGCAATTACACTTGATAAGGGCAGTTATTGCATTAGTGCTACTGGAAATGATATTTCTACCAATCAAGTGGTTTTGGGGGCAACTCTGGAAATAGGAGACCGTCAGTTTCTTGCTGATCTGGTTGTTCTACCCGGTGTGGGTATAGATGTAATTCTGGGTATGAAGTGGATGAGTGGTAACGGAGTTCTTATCGACACCACCACTCGTGTAGGGATGTTGAGAGACCCGAAAACCAAAGAGGCGTTCTTAGTGCAACTTCCTCGAGATATTTATATCCTTAGCACGATGAATGCAGTTACATCTAGGACCATCGAGGATATTTCGATCGTGTGTGAGTTCCCAGATGTATTCCCTGATGAATTGCCCGGGCTTCCTCCAGATCGGGATGTGGAGTTCAAAATTGAATTACTTCCAGGTACTGCTCCTATCTCTAGAAGACCATATAGAATGCCACCAAATGAGCTAGCTGAGCTTATGACCCAACTAAATGAGTTGTTAAAGAAGGGTCTTATCCGTCCTAGTTCTTCTCCTTGGGGTTGTCCGGCTATCTTTGTGAAGAAGAAGGATCAGTTCTTGCGCATGTGCGTGGACTATCGTCCCCTGAATGCGGTGACCATCAAGAATAAACACCCTCTTCCTCGCATTGATATCTTGTTTGATCAGTTGTCTAAAGCCAAGGTATTCTCCAAGATTGATTTGCGATCTGGGTACCATCAGATCAAGATCTGTCCTGAAGATGTACCTAAGACAGCTTTCTCGACGAGGTATGGGTTGTATGAGTATCTCGTCATGTCCTTCGGTCTTACGAATGCGCCTGCTCACTTCATGTATCTCATGAATTCGGTGTTCATGCCCGAATTGGACAAATTTGTGGTGGTCTTCATTGATGATATCTTGGTATATTCTCGCAATGAAGAAGAGCACGCAGAGCATCTGCGTGTGGTGTTGTCGCGTTTGCGTGAGCATCAACTTTACGCCAAGTTCAGCAAATGTGAGTTTTGGCTAAAGAAAGTACCTTTCTTGGGCCACGTCTTATCCAAAGAAGGCATCTCGATGGATCCGGCTAAGGTGCAAGAAGTGCTGGATTGGAAGGTTCCAACTTCGGTGCACGAGGTTCGAAGGTTTCTGTGTCTGGCTGGGTATTATCGTCGATTCATTTCGGAATTCTCAAAAATATCCAAGCCTATGACTCGCCTACTCCAAAAAGATGAGAAGTTTGTGTAGAAACCTGAGTGTGAAGAGGCATTCCACAAGTTGAGGACATTGCTAACATCAGCTCCTGTCCTAGCTCAACCCGATATCGAGAAGCCCTTCGATGTCTTTTGTGACGCGTCTGGTATCGGCCTAGGCTGTGTGTTGATGCAAGAAGGTCGCGTTATCGCGTATGCCTCACACCAAATTCTAAAGCATGAGGTCAATTACCCTACTCATGACTTAGAATTGGCTGCAGTTGTCCACGCCTTCAAAATCTGGAGGCACTATTTGCTGGGTAATCTGTGCAATATCTACACTGATCATAAGAGTATCAAGTACATGTTCACTCAACCTGAGTTGAACATGCGGCAGCGAAGGTGGCTTGAGTTGATTAAAGATTATAATCTTCAAGTGCACTACCACCCGGGCAAGGCAAACGTAGTTGCGGATGCCTTGAGTCGGAAGGCGTATTGTCATTCAGTTCGAATGGAAGATCCATTGTTGTCACATCTTATGCACCCACTTGTGCTCAACCAGATTTCTCTGGAGTGTTCTCTTCGTAATCGAGTCATCGAATTGCAGCAAACCGATGTAGGCATCTACCATATAAAGAGGAAAATGAAAGAAGAAGAAACCAAGCATTTCCGGGTCGATGAAAACGGAATCCTATGGATCAAGGATCGACTTCTAGTCCCAAAAGACCGTGAGCTACAAAACCAGATTTTATCTGAAGCTCATTCATCCAAGTTGTCTATCCATCCTGGTAGTAGCAAGATGTATCAGGACCTGAAACCTCTATTCTAGTGGACCAAGATGAAAAAGGAGATTGCTGCTTTTGTCGCTCGTTGTGACAACTGTTGTCGTGTGAAAGTGGTTCACATGAAAGCAGGCTTACTTCAACCCTTGTCAATTCCTGGTTGGAAACAAGAAGAAATCAGCTTGGATTTCATCGTTGGACTCCCAACTTCTGTTAAGGGTGACGACTCTATCTGGGTAATTGTCGACCGTTTGACCAAGGTTGCTCGTTTTATTCTAGTTCGAAATGATTATCGTCCACATCAGTATGTGGAGTTGTACTTCGAGCACATTGTCCGTCAGTATGGTGTGCCTCGAACTATCATCTCAGACCGTGGACCACAGTTCGCTGCCCGCTTTTGGGAGTGTCTCCATGAGCAGATTGGTACTCACTTGGTTCGTAGTTCGGCATATCATCCCCAAACGGCAGGCCAAACTGAACGGGTCAACCAAATCCTCGAAGACATGTTGAGGGCATGTGCTCTCTCCTCAAAAGGTTGTTGGGTAAAGAGGTTGCCGTTAGCTGAGTTCTCTTATAACAACAGTTACCAAGAGAGCATCAAGATGGCTCCATTTGAAGCCCTATACGGTCGAAAGTGTCGAACCCCGTTGAATTGGGTGGAATCCGGGGAACGAAGGTATTATGGCATCGATTTCGTGAATGAAGCGAAGCAGCAAGTCCGTACCATCCAGCAACATCTGGAAGCTGCTCAAGCTCGTCAGAAAAGATATGCTGATAAGAGAAGGAAGCCGATTGAGTTTGCAGTCGGTGACCACGTGTATATCAAGGTGTCTCTGATGAAAGGCGTACAAAGGTTCGGAGTCAAGCGAAAGCTTGCACCTCGTTATGTGGGGCCTTATCGGATTCTCGAGAGAAAAGGGAACGTGGCGTACAAAGTTCAACTCCTAGCTGAGCTTCGAGCTATCTTTCCTGTCTTTCATATATCACAGTTGAAGAAATGCCTTCGTGTTCCGGAAGAACGAGTGGAAGTTCGGGATATCAAGTTGAAGTCTGACTTGGTGTACGAAGAGAAACCTATAGCGGTTGTTGACCGCAAGGAACGGGTAACCTGCAATCATGTGGTTAAATTCTACAAGGTGTTGTGGAGTAACCACAGGGAGGAAGATGCCACTTGAGAAACGGAGGACTATTTAAAAGAAGTTTATAAAACCTTCTTCGAAAATCAGTAAGCTTCCAAATCTCGGGACGAGATTTTTGTAAGGGGGGAGGGCTGTAACACCCAGTGTTATGGTTGCATCAATCACATGCATAACATGAGCATCATCATCTACTCAAGCATATCATGATCATCATTTACCTTGGGTCATGTCATTTTATGCAAAAAATGTGATTTCACTTGCTTAATTATGCCTCCTATGCTTGTATTTGTTTGTACCATGCTCATACTTGTGTGCTATGCCTTGGTAATTAGTTTATCTATGTTTAACTCAACCTTAGGAACAATGTTCATGTTGATCACTTCTCCAAATTAAGTGCTTAAGTCATACTTCCATGTGTAGACCCTAGAAACCTCTTTTGCTTAAGCTTTTAAAAAAGTGTTTCATAAAGTGTTTGCATGTCAAAACTTTCTATAGTACAGTTGTAGCACATTTTATAAGGAACAAAAGATGTTTTATGGCCATCTCATGAAAATGAACACATCTTGCTCAAAAAGTGCTTTCAACGAAGTTTTGGGGGCTGTTTGGGCACTTAAGCAAATTTGGCTAAGTCCTGGCGCCACCAGTTTGCTCAATCGATTTTGGGAGCTTCATATCTCTCAATACAGGCCGATCTGGCTCTTCCTCTAGTTGACAATGTTGTAGAATTCAGCTAGTACTTCAACTTTGTCAACTACGCCATCTCCTAATTCGTGTTGGTTTGGGAGATAATCTCTGTCAAAGTAGCTCTATCAGTCGGCCATCGTTTGGTCTGAATCGAAGCCGACCTCGCCGTCTTGGTCGACCAGCGCGACACCTGGCTGCCATTTGGCACCCGTACGCCGGCGTTGGACCCGCTCGTCAGGTCGACGACGTCGTCATGGATGCCACGACGCCCCGCACTCACCCAACGCTCGTCCACTCTCTTCCTTCCTTTCTCTCTCTCGCGACTCCGTCGGCGAAAGCGCCATCGCCATTGCCGCCGAGAGCTTCGCGAGCTCCCCGCGCCCTCGCCTCTGCGTCTCACCTCACCTCTGAGCGTCTCCAAGTCTGCCTCGAGCTCCTCCATCTTCTCCACCCCTTGGTTGGACGAGATCTCCCCGAGGTGAGCCGCATTTCGCAAATCACCGTCGTCAGGGTTCACGGCCGTCGTGACCCCGATTCCGGTGAACCTTGCCTCTGCTCCGTTCTTGCCTCCTTTCTTCCCTCTGAGTTGTGTTAGGGTTTGCTTAGGTCACGGTGGTGGTTCATGCCACGCCATTCTGGCCTTGGTGCCACCGTCGTGCGGGAACACGGCCGCCGCACCGCCGCGCTAACCGCCAACGAGTACCTCGCACGTGAGCAGACTCACCGGAGCCATTAGGGTTAGGCGTTTGTACCTAGAAAGCTCCGCACTATCTTACTGGTGCTTAGGCCGCTCTTCTCCGACGCTCTACCGGTCGGAGATGGCCGGCGTAAGCCGGGGTAGCTCCGCCGTGCCGCCATGGCCGACGGCGACCCCTCTCCGTCGTTGTAACCCTAGTGTCACCTACCTCCATCGATGCGGGATCACTCCAGGAGCACGTTGGTGCCCTTGGATCCGCCAGAGAAGCTCACCGTCGGCGAGCATTCGTCGGTGAAGGTGTCCCCTGTTCTCTGGGTCGCTGACGCGCGGGTCCCGCTGTCAGTGACTCAACGGTCCTCTCCTCTCTTTTATTCAAATCCAGATTTCTAGCATTCTTGCAAAAATTATATCTCCAGTTTCTGAGATCCAAAAATTGTGAAATCAATTTTGTGATGTTCCTTGAGATGGCTAGTTTTTAATAAAAATATAACATGCACCATGTTTTCTGGGAAAAATAATTGTTATGATTTAATCTTGTTATTTATGTATAAATTCATATCTCTTGATATACTGCTCCTTCTGCTATGAAATTTGTATGCTATGCTCTGAGTGGTATAGGAATGCTATGATAATTATTTCATGATTTGTGGAGTATTGTATCTGTGATATGTAATTTATGTTTGTGATATGGCTTGTTTCCATATTTAAATCATAATAAATGTTTGGTGCTTATGCTGGTGCTCTACTCTGGTGTCAAACTTGTTTATGGTAATAGTAACATGTAAATAATCTGAAATCTGTTGTTGGACACTATCTAAGCTATGTTTCTTAATTTATGAAATAAGCACCTTGTCACATGTTAAATTCTTATCTTAAATTTGGCATGTGCAATTGTTCTGAAATTTTATGGTAATGTCAAGATGCTATTCTTGTGCTTGTGTAATTTTTGTAGATTTTTGTGAGCAGTTTTGCTGGTATCTTGTAACTATGTCCTTTTATGGAATTAATTTAATAAGTGCCATGTTATTATATGTTTAGTGGTTAACATGTGATGTTTCTGGTAACCTTGTAGTATGCTTGTGCTTATAAGCCATGTGGTTGACACTAATTATGTTTTGGCTATGTCATTAAACAATTAATTAAAGGGTTCAAAGCTGTTCTGGACAGCAAGGGAGTAATCCAACCATTGCATAATGATAACTTGGTTTTCTGGAAGACATGTCTAAATTAAAGTTGTTGTAAACTTTATGAACTAGCTGTGGTTTAATTTTGAAATCATTTGGTCCAATAGTTTAAAAGTTATAGCTCTTCCAAGTTGGTTTCCAGAAATAGGTGTTCTCTGTTTTTCTGGGACAGAACCTGGAACTTTGTTTAATTGGCTTGTTTAACTTTTAAATCTTGCTGTGATGTTTAAAGATGAAATGTAGAAACTTTCATAAGCTTTCCAGAATGTCCTCTTTCATGTTTGTTGGATCTGTATAGCTCCAGTTATGATTTATTCCTTGAGCTGCACTGTTATATTGGTCATTGCTGTTGTAGCTTAATTTGGTAATCTTGCTAAGTAGTTAATCATCTTGTGTGAACTTGTTATGAAAGTTACTCCGTAAATGAGTGTCCAGTGAAGTTCTAATTATGTTATCAAGCATTCATCCTCATCTAGTATGCACACATTTCTTATTCAATATGCATGCAATAGTTGCACCGGAAGCGACGACTGCGTTCGAGCTCCAGGTGAACCCCGAAGGCCAGGAGATCAACCCAGAGGTGGAGGTCCAGCAAGCCGGACACGAGGAGCCCGAAGAGGAGATCGAATGCCCTAATCACGAGCCTGCATCGTTCGTGAAAAGCAAGCACCGGAGCATCTTAAGTCTCCCATTTTAATTTCGAAAGCTTACTTGATTATGTTATATCTATTGATGCATTACGTATAGGAGTTGTGACGAACCCCTTGCTGCATTATACTCATTCCTTGTCCAGATATCTTACCACCACCTGGTTGTAGAGTTAGGACCGAGTAGTAGCTTAGCCATGCTTAATCGGTAGAAGTCGGGTGATATCATGTTACCTGCGCGAGATAGGGTTGTGTCGGACCACGATTATCTATATGAGCTATCGTGGAAAGAACCTGATTAAAATGACTTAAGCCGGGCGGAGTTTTGCAAGGTTGTAGTAACTCCGTCTGTGGCAGCTAAGGACCGATCGTTGTACGTCCTCTTGTCATGTTGAACGCATGCCTGACACTTAGTTGGCTGGATAAATCGTTCCGACCGCGAAGCCTAGTAGTATGACTCAGGGCGGAAGACCGGCAAGTATAAAATGCGCACTACCGGAGGAAGTGCGGTGTGCGGGGGACCATTGGCGTAAGACCAAAGGCAGGTGAGTTAAAAGTCCTGACCTCCCTGGCAGAGTGGTAGCCCTAGGAGTGCGGCGCTGATCGGAGCCGCGATTCCTGAGTCGTACCAAAGGTGACCCGCTGGCTCTCTAACGGGGGATGCTTGGGTGAGTGCTAGGAATAACCCTCCAGCTGGATAGGAATCGATTCGAATCGCCGTCTCTCCCGGATAGTGAGAACTTTACAGAGCAGCGGCAAACGTAGCATTCACTAAAGAACATTGGTTCGTGTTAATGATGATAGCAAGGAAGGGCATATGATGAACTTGATATGGTTATTATTGTTTGTATTAATCAAAGTGAAGTGCTTTAGTACAGGTGCTAATCTAGTGGTAGGCTACTGATATTTAATATGATGCTTTTACAAATGGTGTAGTCTCTACTTAAGCTTTTGGCAAATGTTGAGTCAACCGACTACACTTTATACTTAGACTTGCATGATCCTTGGTGTCTTTTATGTTTACTAGACGCGTAAGTCTAGCTGAGTACCTTCTCATACTCAGGGTTTATTCCCACCTGTTGCAGATGATATCTTTTATGATGGCTTCTGCGAGACCTGTCTCCATCCCGCTAGGGATGAAGACTAAACCGTTGGGCACGGTTCTCTAACAACTTTGTACCTGTTGCTTTTGGATGGACGGCATGAGACTCTGGCATTAGCAAGAACTTTGGAATGTGTTGTAAACTATTTTGCTTCCGCTACTACAAACTTGGGTCATAATAACTAAGTAACTCCGATGTGGTAACTCTCCAACGGCGATGAATGACTATGTAACATTCGCTGTGTTATGTTGAACTATTACGATCTTGGTTTGTTGCAAGTTGGTCTGAAGTCCTTCGTGATTTCAGTTGACTACCGAGATTATATGGGCTCAAGTTTGGAGACTTGATTGCGAGTCGATCGTTTCTACACTTGAACTCTTATAATTTGGTCGGTTCTGTGACAGGGCGCCCTGCCCCCAGGCCTGATCGCCTTCCCATTCGTTCCCGTGGCTTCTGGAGTCTTCTAGATGATAGAAAATTGCGCGGCACGTTAATATCTCTATGTAAACCCGAAGTGTGGGCCTTTCTTCCGTATTTCCTGATAACCCCCTGCAGAAATAGACAAACACCAAAACTCGTGGAATTCTGTCATATAAAACCCTAAGTCTGGGTATTGGTTGCATTTGGATCATTTTCTTAATTTATTTGATGATGATATTTGCTACTTAAGGACCGTCAATAGGTACCCAGATCGCAAATCAATCTTGGAGAATACCTTAGCTTTGGACAACTGATCAAATAGGATATCAATGCGAGGAAGAGGATACTTATTCTTGATGGTCACCGCATTCAGAGGACGACAGTCCACACACATGCGCAAGGATTGATCTTTCTTCTTCACAAAGATAGCTAGACAACCCCAAGGAGAAGAACTAGGACGAATAAGACCCTTCTTCAATAATTCATTCAACTGGGTCTTAAGCTCCGCTAGCTCATTTGGCGGCATCCTATATGGTCTTCTAGAGATAGGAGCAATACCTAGAAGCAATTTAATTTTGAAGTCCACATCCTGATCTGGAGGAAGCCCGGGCAAATCATCAGGGAATACATCCAGAAACTCACACACCACCAGAATATCCTCAATGGTCCTAGATGTAACAGCACTTGTCGTGCTACGGATATGAATATCCCGAGGAAGTTGCACTAAGAACGCCTCCTTAGTACTCGGGTCTCTCAATATCACTACGCGAGTAGTGGTGTCGATAAGAACTTTGTTACCACTCATCCACTTCATTCCCAGAATTACATCTATACCCACACCGGGTAGAACAACCAGATCAGCAAGAAACTGACGGTCTCCTATTTCTAGAGTTGCCCCCAAAACCACTTGATTTGTAGAAATATTATTTCCAGCGCCACTAATGCAATAGCTGCCTTTATTGTTGACGGTCCTTAATGTTCACATTTAACTATCAACTAATCATGGAAACGGACTTATATGCAACCAACACCTAGACTTAGGGTTTTATCTGACAGAATTCCACGAGTTTTGGTGTTTGTCTATTTCTGCAGGGGGTTATCAGGAAACACGGAAGAAAGACCCACACGTTAGGTTTACATAGAGATATTAACGTGCAGCGCAATTTTCTATCATCTAGAAGACTCCAGAAGCCACGGGAAGGAAGCGAAGGCCGAGAGGACTCAGGGACAGGGTGCCCGCCCTCCTTTCGTGGGCGCCCGCCCTCAACCAGTGTCCAATCAGGACTCTCTTTCGGGATATTGCTCCACCGACCTAAAGGATCAAGGATAACCATTCAATCAATGTCGGTTTGATACAACGGCCTAGATTCACTTGAAGGGACTATAAAACCAGACCCCCTGGCCCCTGGAGAGCATACCTCTTCTACAGAATCAAAACTAGGGTTTCAATTCTTCATCCAAGTAGAGAGGATCCCTCTAGTTCTTCTAGTTCTACCTCTAGTTCATCTAGTTCTAGTTCTAGTTCCTCTAGTTCTAGTTCTAGTTAGTTCTAGTTGTAATCTAGAAATAGAGAGAGAGAGAGAAGAGGAGAACGGAGGAGGAGCCGGATCTGTCGGATCTTCCTCAACATTGTACTTTTCCAGCAACTGGTTCGTTCTTCATCGTTCTCCAGGTTCTTCAATTCACAATTCCTGAGTTCTTTAATTACTTTTATTTACATTCAAGTTATTTATTGGATTCCCGCTTGCATCAAGTGCTCTAGTCTTTATAATGCTAGAGTAGTAATTAATAGATTAGACGTTGTGTTTAGTCTTGCAATTACCTGGAATTGCACCCAATCCTGCGGATTGTTGTGGTAGCCTTAGGGTAGTGACAGCCCTAACGGTCGATGTATTCCACCTCGTTCGGATCGGTGTTTGTAGGACTGTAGTCAGACCTTCCTAGCCCCCTTCTCATCTTTTTCTGTGGTTAGTGCTCTGATGTCCCGATATAGATAATCTTGAAGTAATTCTTGATTCTTAGATTAACTAGAGAACTCTTAGGAAACTTCCTCTCTTCCCACTAAAAATAATTATATAATTATCCTTGGGCGATCTTGGATCTTAATTAGTACACTCACGTTCTCTGTGGAAAATCGATACTCTGGAATACTCCCGGGTGAAAGCTACATCGGTATCCGTGCGCTTGCGGATTCTTCTGTTTGCGTTTAAAATACCCAACAAGCTTTCTGGCGCCATTGCCGGGGGACGGTAGCTGTGCTAGTTTCGAACCAAGTCGTCCATGTATCCTTTTTTCTTTTCCTTTTTTACCACACTCACCTTATCATTTTCACCATACCACATGGATTTCACTCTAAGCATTAATGAGCATGGAATTTATTTCATAGCCACTTCATTTACTCCATGCTCATATGCAACATCTTCACAATCCATTACTCTCTCTAACATCACCACATTCGAGATCTCCAACCCCCTCTTTCTTTCTATTCATAAAAACTTTAAAAGGGTGGTTGTCGATGCATATGTCTATATTAAATATTGTAGATCTCGTTGAGTTGATCTTGATATAGGTCAGTGTTGGAGGGGAAACCACTCCACTGACATAAATTGATGGTTTCCCAAGGACAAGCTTAGTGTCCTAAAATAAGCACTGATCAGATCGTAACATGAGCTTTTAATTATTTGCAACATTACCTTGTGTATTGAGCATATAAGGATAATTGTAAAAAATTCCTTTGGGTATTCTTGTCACTAACCTTTCTAGGATTGGAGCAAGAAGATCGGATGATTGACAAGCACAAGGTATGTCCAACCAATCATCATACAACATTGAATTAAATTCATCCAAACTTGAATTTTGCAAAATTCAAGCTTGGGGGAGTACTTTACATAAAAATATCCTTTTCCATGTTGCTATGTTGGTTGTCCTTACCTTTTAGACATGCTCAATTTGTTAAATACTAATCACACTACTTCATCTCCACTTGAGTAGATCTCTATAAATGCTCTCATGCTACCTTTATTTGCTTTAGTATATGCCTAGGTTTGGAGTAGTTTCATTTATCTCTTAATTAAGCTTGGTGCTTAGTTTAGGAATGATGATCTTACTTTCAAGGGGTTTTAAATTAAACATGGTGCTTAGGTTAAAATGCCCTCCTGAATCAAATTAGACATGGTGTCTAGGTTGATCTTTGAGCCGATAGTATGCTATAGTAGATATTGGATATTTTGTTGGACTAACCCCTGCAGGAAAACTTTCAATATCCACCTGGGAAGTCCTGAGATAAACCCACATTGGAGACAAAGAGAGAGACACATGAAGTTTAACAATTTACACAAGGAAGACATAGCTCATAAGAGATGATCCATGGAGGGTGCCACAAACACATTGCACAACCGCTAAGAAAGGAAAGCTTCCACTAGGTGATACTGTACCATCACTCTTCAATTAAGGTAACATCTTAAGGTACTTGGCTATCACTTCTATAAGCTTCTCCTTGGTTTTGGCATTCACATGAATAAAAAAGACAAACATGTATGATTTACAACTCTAGATTAACCCAATCGATTCAATATGTTTAGTCCTTCCACCTTTGTGATCCCACACTCCTAATCATATGAACTAAAATGTTGCACACTCAATCTTTGGAAGATATATATAAAAAAAACATAAGTATAGATAGATTATCTTTCCATTAGGTTGAGTGATCTGATCTAACGAATGTTTTAAATATTACACTAATGATCTTATTATCCATCAACTTTGTCTTGCTCACTATTCTTAAGGTTAAAGAAGAACAAATACACTTTTGGTTCTGTTGGTGTTTTCCACCAACAGGGCCCATGCACTTGATCTCTGCCTTGTCTTTATGAGCAGGTACACTTCGAGCAAAATATGAAGGAGTTTTACCACTCCCAAACTCCACCAAGTGAAGAATCTAGATCAACGAGTACACACACTAGAGATACTGGACACTCAGGCAATCACTGCCCTGAGATGCTTGAGGACGTAAACTACATCAACAACAACAACAACAACTACAACCGTCCTCAACAAAACTAAGGTTGGAATCAACGGAGGCCTAACTACTCATAGAGGCAATCCAGGACGCCCCGTCATCCCGATCTCCATCGGCTTGGTGGACTTCCCAGAAGCACTCTGCGACTTTGGCTCCAGCATCAACATTATACCCAGGGGAGGCCATTCTTGAACACCTCGGGAGCGGTCGTCCACGCTAGTGCTACCAAGATCAGTTTCTACATCAAGGGGAGGTAGGAGACGTTTTCCTTCAAGAACAAGACTACACAAATCTCAGAGCAATTCAGACATGAACCAAGGAAAGGACCAATAGGTGGAACAGGAATAAGCAAATGTAGACCGAGTCAGCTAAGATGGTCACTGCAGTTAAAGGAGGTCAAGATCGTCGATTTAAGTCACCGTTCCTGACCAAAAAGGATGACTCAGTCATCTATCAGCTCCTGTTCGGAACCATGCCCCTAAAACCGACATACATTCAGCTCCAAATGGCAGATCAGACATTCCGAAAGGTTGAAGGTTATTGACATGGGAGAAGACGAATTCGATAAACCCATCATCCTTGGAAGACCGTTCCTCAGCACCGTTAAAGCAATCATCTACATTGGAACCAGAGAAGTCCACATGCACTTCCCTCTGAGAAGGTACGCCGCTATTTTACTAACCCTAATTATATAGTTGAAGACTCTAAGCACGTCAGGACAAGAAGAAGACGACGCAACTGCAACCAGAGGAGGAAAATCATCAAGGACGGATGGGCAGACTACGAAAAGTGCACCAAGTCAGGTGTGGAAAGAGAAGATAGTTATACACAAAGAGCAGGTGCCGCCGGAACCACCGACTACGCCATCCAGTGAATCCCAGGACGACTGAGAAAATGGAGAGTCCCGTTCAAAGGACTTAAAAACACCGAACGCCTTGCCAAGAGGTAAACTTGGTAGTTATCCTTTTCCTTTCAATTGTTTAAAATAGTTTGCTTAGTTAATCAGGTTCATATCATCTTGAAAATATATATATATAAATTAATGATCCTACTAAGAGAGTAACATTTATTTAGGAGGCTCAACATGATAAAGGTTAGATATTTATGCTAACAATTAACTAGTTCCACAAAGCTTTGTTGTCTATTTGAGCTCCATAGAATTCAAGGATCAAAGAAGACTAGTAGACGGAGGACATCCTAATCGCTATCAGGGTGCTGCCGACATTCAAATACACCTCCGCCACCTGCTAGCTACATCACAAGGAATTCCGTCAAAATCCAGCTTGGGGGAGAGCACTCCCATTTTTCCAGCTAAGTGTTTCTACTCGTGTTTATACTTTACTCAAATAATAAAAAGATGCAAAATCATAAAAAACCAAATAAAGATTTTGTGCTTATATATATATATATATCTTTGCTCAGTTTGCTAAATAAATAAATAAATAAATAAAGTTTGCTATGAACCCTCATGATAAGCTCTCACATGGAAATGATGAATAGTTGCTCTACCATGACTAGTTCTCAAAATTGAAATCTCTCTCAAGTTTAGGCATGACTGTTAATAATTAAGATTTGCTCTAAACCTGAACTTGTGGGGAGAGTACTTGATCTAAAGTCTAAGTTGTTAACGGATACGATATGGGAAGGTTGAGCTGCTGTTTATCTATTCCTAGAGATGCTAGAATTCTGGAGAATTTTATTTTTGAAAACCTTTAAAATATTGCGTGATGAGTTCTTGTATGATGAGAGTTTAAATTCCTACCACAGCCATATATATATGCTTGCTAAACTTTGAGCCACATTTACTTTACTGCTTATGAGCATTGAGTGTGGTCAAGCTGTGTAGACCCTTAGGAGCTTGTCATGTGGTTAAGTCAAGATTCACTTGTACGTTCACTCACACATGCTGCTTCTACTCCGGAAGTACGCATCCACATATATCCACCCATTTCCATCTCCAAAATCACTTAAAAATATTCTACTCCTAATCCGGGAGAGAATAGCCAAAAACATTTCAGTTTTCCCCTGTGAAATAAATGCTCAAGTTATCTTGGTTACTACCACTTGCTATATTATTTCAGGAGATGAGTGCTCTAATAAAAGAGAGAAAAAAAAGAAAAAGATACGAGGAAATAAAAAGGGGCAAGTGCCCGGAACCTCGAAAGAAAAGAAAAAAAAAGTGAGACGAGAGGTAAAAATGGACAAGTGTCCGACAATAGAATTAGGGGTACAAGATACCCACCTGAGAGAAAAGAAAAACAAAATATAGAGCATCTCATTCTCCTCAAAAAGTTTCAAAAGAGCAAGAAAGGTATGTATCCCCTAAAAGAGCACAAATAGAATTAGACGTTCACCATTGTTATCACCATCATCACCATACACCATTCATTCGCCACACATGCAAATCTTGATTTGACTTATTGACTTGTTCTTGTAGATCCATGGTTTGACTATACAATAAATGTCTTGTAAGTATGTATTAGCTGTCTCCCACCTATGAGCTCCAGATATCAAAAGCCTTATTAGAGTAGGGTGAGAGAGAAGGCAGTGCCACTATGCCTCATACCAACAATACCACATACTTTGAGAGAAGGCATACACCATTACTGCATTAGTAAGGATCTAGAAATACCACAAAAGAGAGACTAGAGAGAGTCATACAAGGAATCTCTGAGTTTTATTTGAAAATCTGCAAAAACTCGAGAGCTATAGTTAATCGAAGAACAAGAAACATGGTGTTTGACTAGACCGTTCTATCTTTTAACTGCTAAAGACACAAGTGACGGTTGCAAGCCCCATGGTGGAAGGTAATATGAGTAAGTTTAAATCTTAACAGTTTACTCTAACCCAAAGGTGAGATCTTGTTTGAATGCATATGTGACTTTAAGGCATGAAACCACTGGAGAAACTCTTGAGTCCATCTTTGCTCAGGGATGAGCAAAGGTTAAGCTTGGGGGAGCTTGTTGACAGTCCTTAATATTCACAACTATCAACTAATCATGGAAAAGGACTTATATGCAACCAACACCTAGACTTAGGGTTTTATATGACAGAATTCCACGAGTTTTGGTGTTTGTCTATTTCTACAGGGGGTTATCAGGAAATACGGAAGAAAGGCCCACACGTCAGGTTTACATAGAGATATTAACGTGCCGTGCAATTTTCTATCATCTAGAAGACTCCAGAAGCCACGGGAAGGAAGCGGAGGCCGAGGACTCAGGGACAGGGCCCGGCCCTCCTTTCCTGGGCGCCCGCCCTCAACCAGAGTCCAATCAGGACTCTCTTTCGGGATATTGCTCCACCGACCTAAAGGATCAAGGATAACCGTTAAATCAATGTCGGTTTGATCCAACGGCCCAGATTCACTTGAAGGGACTATAAAACCAGACCCCCTGGCCCCTAGGGATCATACCTCTTCTACAGAATCAAAACTAGG
The DNA here is from genome assembly GCF_000003195.3 of Sorghum bicolor. Lineage (NCBI taxonomy): Eukaryota > Viridiplantae > Streptophyta > Magnoliopsida > Poales > Poaceae > Sorghum > Sorghum bicolor. The sequence goes on along the minus strand of NC_012876.2, from coordinate 30,652,221 downwards.
GTTTCAATTCTTCATCCAAGTAGAGAGGATCCCTCTAGTTCTTCTAGTTCTACCTCTAGTTCATCTAGTTCTAGTTCTAGTTCATCTAGTTCTAGTTCTAGTTCCTCTAGTTCTAGTTCTAGTTAGTTCTAGTTGTAATCTAGAAATAGGGAGAGAGAAGAGGAGAGCGGAGGAGGAGCCGGATCTGTCGGATCTTCCTCAACATTGTACTTTTGCAGCAACTGGTTCGTTCTTCATCGTTCTCTAGGTTCTTCAATTCACAATTCCTGAGTTCTTTAATTACTTTTATTTACATTCAATTTGTTTATTGGATTCCCGCTTGCATCAAGTGGTCTAGTCTTTATAACGCTAGAGTAGTAATTAATAGATTAGACGTGGTGTTTAGTCTTGTAATTACCTGGAATTGCACCCAATCCTGCGGATTGTTGTGGTAGCCTTAGGGTAGTGACAGCCCTAACGGTCGACGTATTCCACCTCGTTCGGATCAGTGTTTGTAGGACCGTAGTCAGACCTTCCTAGCCCCCTTCTCATCTCTTTTTGTGGTTAGTGCTCTGATGTCCCGAAATAGATAATCTTGAAGTAATTCTTGATTCTTAGATCAACTAGAGAACTCTCAGGAAACTTCCTCTCTTCCCACCAAAAATAATTATATAGTTATCCTTGGGCGATCTTGGATCTTAATTAGTACACTCACGTTCTCTGTGGAAAATCGATACTCTGGAATACTCCCAGGTAAAAGCTACATCGGTATCCGTGCGCTTGCGGATTTTTCTGTTTGCGTTTAAAATACCCAACATTTATCAAGCGTACTTGCCTTGAGATTATGCTTAGACATGAAATCTGAACTCACAAATGAATGCGATGCTCCTGAATCAAAAAGCACAAGTGCATCACATTGGTTAACTACAAACTTACCAGCCGTAACTACCTCACCAGCAGGGATAGCTTCCACTATTGTATAGTGAACACGCCGCTGATGGACGTTCCCTTGGTTGCCCTTCTTTGTCGGGTAAGGACAATTGCTTTGCCAATGCCCTGTCTGATTACAGTTCCAGCACGGACGGTTGGCAGGTGGAGTCTTGGCATAGCTGGGCCCAGTGTTCCCCCTAGGTAGAGCAATGGAGTACCCCTTGCGGAACCCCGTCTTCGCGTGATTCTTCTTTGCCGAAGGGCGGTATCACGCGTTAGGAGTGGGAGCACGATATTGGGGCCTACCTGCCACTGGAGCCTTGGATTGAGATGCCCCTGCCCCGGCCTCAAAAGCTCACTTGCGAGTCTTGGTCGCAGTGTACACAGTGTTGTAATTCTCTTGGGTAAGAGCATCACTGACAAACTCATTGAAAGTGGCACACTTAGTGCGGCCCATAGTCTTCAGCAGCTTGGGGCCAAGACCCCTCTTGAAGCTAGCAATCTTCTTCGACTCAGTGCTCACAAACTCAGGAGCATACCTCGACAGATGATTGAAAGCATGCAAATAGTCCTTCAGAGTTTTGTTGCCCTGAGTTAACTGCATGAACTCAGTATGCTTCATTTCCATGACCCCATGAGGTATGAAATGCCCCTTGAAAGCTTCACGGAAGAGATTCCAGTCAACCACAGTGTTGTCCGGAAGAGCCTCGCTATGCTGATTCCACCAGATACCCGCTGGACCCTGCAGTTGATGAGCTTCATACTCTACCTTTAGACTATCAGTCAGGCAAAGTAAGCGGAACTTTTGTCCCACCGTGTTCAGCCATTCCTCTGCGTGAAGGGGTTATTCAGCCTCTCTGAAAGATGGGGGCTTGCTATCCATGAAATCCTTGAAACTGCTGTACTGATTGGGTGCTGGCCCCTATTCTGCATTCTAACCACACTGGTTTGCCATCTGATTAATAGTCTCGGTGAGCAGCCTCTGACTTTCCACTATCATTTGCATCAGCTCAGCTGGATTCGGTGGTGGAGGAGGAGGGGGTGGATTCATGTTCGCACAATTTTCTGCACCTCGAGTGCCTCGAGACATCTGTAAAGACACAGTCAGTGAGTATTGATGATGACAAGATCTGTCGCAGAAGAACTTATAATCATGCCTGAAAGTATTCGAGGGAATAACTTTACAGAAGAAGGCACAATAATTCAATTCCACAAAACAACATCACCAATTCCAACACATGACATAGATATCCATAAAATACACAACAACAGAAAACATCATCGCTGGTGTCTGAACATGATAAAGTCATAAAACATCGGGTCCATGAAGTTATTACATCACCACAGTACAGGCACAAGTCTAAGATCATGGTTTAGGATTACAACATGATCATAAAAGCACGACTGCCATAGGTCACTCTACAAAAGAACCTCACAGGGTGATTACCAACTACCCACTACACACCAGGCTCGTCGTTCGAATCAGCGTCGAAGATCGCCTCTTCGTCCTCGTCGCTAACCGGCTCAAGCTCCTCGTCCTTCAAGTCCTCGTGCAAGGGTGGTGTAGCCGCGGCCAGTCCATCTACCTCCATACCATCATCATCGGCCATGATCACCTGAGGTCCCACCTCTAGGTAAACTGGTACAGGGCGAGGAATAGGGTGTAGCAAGTTGTTGAGGCGGTGGATCTCCACAAGACCAGACTTAATCTGATCCTGCAGATAGTTCTCCCGCTCAGCCGACTGGATACGGTGCATCTCCCATGCCCGACGCCTATTCTCCGACACACGAAGTGCAGTATCCATCTCACGAGTGATCTGCACCAAGTGCTCCTGCATGGTTGTTGATATTTGGGAACACAATGAGGAATTGATCCGCAAGCGCACGGATATCGGTGAGCACTTCACCCGGGAGGTTATCCAGAGTATCGTATTTATTTTTTTACCACTAGGAGAAAGAGTGCATCTGACTAACCCGGTCTATTACTACTAACCTTCAGGCTACAAAGAATGTTTCTCGATGTGACTGATAAATAGAGAAGACTACAACCGTAATCTTTTTCTAACCTTGGTAAGGATGATCTACTATTCTATTAGGGACGCTAACGGAATCTAGACACCACAGAGGATGTTCAACCCGCACCTATAAACCCTATCCTTCCTGCAAACGAGATATGGTTTGCAAAGGTAACTCGGAAATGTCACGTTCCTCGCTACTACCATGGTCTAGCTAGTCAGGGAATATGTATGAGTATCCCAGCCCAAACACCACGTCTACGCTAGAGATGATTACTCTAAACTTTACGCGAAGAGATTAAAGTAAACTCATAAACCAAAGAACAATAAAACAAGAACTTACTAGAATTTAGAAGTCGAAGTACTGAAGAATCCTAGGAGCAAGCCTCGGGTTAGAAGACTTGATCCCGTAGGTACAACCTTGGAGTAGACACCGACAGGCCGGGCTTCCTCCGATCTACACCTCCACTCTATATCTCTCAATCTAGTAGAAACTAGAATATCTAATTCTACACACATTGGATGCTAAGCCTAAAAGAAATTTTATTTAGAGAAGAGGTATTCCTTCGAGGGCTCCTCTCAACTCTAGGATGAACTTGTCTCCTCCAGGGGCCAGGGGGTCTGGTTTTATAGTACCCTCAAGTGAACGTGAGCCATTGGATCAAACCGACATTGATTGGACAGTTATCCTTGATCCTTTAGGTCGGTGGAGCGTCGTCCGCGAAAAGAGTTCTAATTGGAGTCCAGGAGGGGGCGGGCGCCCTGGTCCTGAGGGCGGGCGCCCTGGGCCAGGCCCCGTTCAGCCTCCCCTTTGTTCCCGTGGCTTCTGGAGTCTTCTAGATGGTAGAAAATTGCGCGGTGCGTTGATATCTCTATGTAATCTGACATGTGGGCCTTTCTTCCTTATTTCCTGATAACCCCCTGCAGAAACAGATAAACAACAAAACTCGTGGAATTCTGTCAGATCAAACCCTAATTCTAGGTGTTGATTGCATATTGGTCCTTTCTCTTGTTTATTTGATAATTAAAATTGATACTTAAGAACCGTCAACAATGGTCTCCTTCTCCCTAGCCAACTGACTCATCTACTCCTGCTTATGATCTCTCTCTCTAGTGGCCTTCACCCACTGCTGCCTATGATACTCCGCAATGTCCTCCCAGTCATTGCGGTCCTTCTAGGCTTGCTCCAGGAGTCTAGCTTGCTTGTGAAACTTGCGAGCACGCTTTTCAGCCTTCTGTTGCATCTCCTGAGCCTGGCGAACAGCAACCATCACCTGCGCATAGGTGTCCTCTCGCTGACTGAACAGCTTGAGCACAACCATCATGGCGCTCATAGCAGGACTAGAGCTTTCATCTCGCTCTCCTCGTCCTCGGACCAACGCACAACTATCATCCTGCTTCGACTCCACTGCTGCTGGGTCAGCATGGGGAATGGAGGCCGCTGGCCCTCCTGTCAGTTCATCACGAAACCTCTGACAGATATTGAGCAGCATAGCATGGGCTGCAACCTAAGTTGCTTCCCATGGGGTCTGCCCATCTGAGTTGCAGGTCCACCCTGTCCATGTAGGCCTGCCCCTGTGTGGTGGGACAACTTCCTACACAGCGAACCACTGCAAGTCTCCTATCATGTCCACCTCCCACCAGGAGTACTGAGGTGGCTCAGTATACCCCACTGACTACAGGACTCTCCAAAGTAGAGTAGGAGTGCCAAACTCGCTCAGAAAGGTGTCGCTGGGGAGAGGTGAGTCAGGCACATCCATATGTGGAAAGGAAGAACTGTGGGTGAGAGAGGATTATTTAAGCAACATTTATTAATTTAAAAAGGAAAGATATTGTAAGGGAAGGAGTAGACAGAATGTATGTATGAATGGGATATGATGCATGCATGAACCGTTCGTCCTCACAAACTTAGAAAATTAATATTCTAACGGATTTAGGGTGGCATACATTAGTCTCTTGATATGGTAACTATCGATTTACACGCGTGCTATTAGAGTACCAGCATAAAACTTCATTGCAGCCCAACAATTCCCAATATCTCACTCAAGAAAGCAGTAAACTAATTGCACATTGCTTATACATGCTCCGACATGCACAAACAATGACACCACATCTACCCGAGAAATTAAATACTCCCCAATTAAGTTTCTTTCTTGGTTCCATGGTTTGACAGGCAACCACTCTAGAAAACCACCGCGAACACTCCTTAGACCGCCGTTTGGACGATCATGCTCTCATAGCTCACCCTTACGTGAACGTAGGTGCGACGTTGCATAATTTAAATCTAGCGACATATGTGGCTAATTCACATATGAAGGCTACCTCTACCATTAGACCATAGGGTAGCATAGTGCGGTCATCAAACATCCATACATGAGTACTACCGGAGATGTATAATTAAAACCCCCCAAGTCAGTACTTAAATAGCCACCTAAGGTCAGTATATGGGCAAGGAGGATTCGACCACTGGCATACTTTAGGTATTGATTTTCACAATTTATTTAAAAACTCTTTTGTTTTTAAATACATAACACTGCATTTTAATGCTGAACTTGCTCCGATACCAGCTGTCACAGAACCGATCAAATTATAAGAGTTCAAGTGTAGAAACGATCGATCTAGCAATCAAGTTTCCAAACTTGAGCCCATATAATCCTGGTAGTCAACCGAAATCACGAAGGACTTCAAACCAACTTTGCAACATACCAAGATCGTAATAGTCCAATGCCATACAACGAATGTTACATAGTTCATTCATCGCCGACGAAGCGGCACCACATCGGAGTACTTAGTTATTACAACACAAGTTCGAAGTAGCGGAAGCAAAATATTTTATACACATGCATTTCATTAGTTCTTGTTACTGCTAGAGTCTCATCTCATCCACCAAAAGCATCAGGGTATGAAGTTGTTAGAGAACCGCGCCCAACGGTTTAGTCCTCGTCCCCAGCTAGATGGAGACAGGTCTTGTAGAAGCCATCATAAAAGACATCATCTGCAACAGGTGGGAATAAACCTTGAGTACGAGGATGTACTTAGCTAGACTTACCCGTCTAACCAAAATCAAAGACACCAAGGATCATGCAAGGCCGAGTATAAAGTGTAGCTGGCTTGACTCAAACCTTTGCCAAAAGCTTAGATTGGATAGAAAACCATTCGTAAAAGCATCATACTGATTATCATTAGCCTACCACTTGATTACCACCTATACTAAACACTTCACTTGATTATTAGCAAACAATAATAACCATATCAAGTTTCATCATATGTTCCTTCTTGCTATCCTCAACATCATCATTAAGAACCATAATACTTAGTGAATGCTATGTTTGCTGCTGCTCTATCAAGTTCTCACTATCCGGGAGAGACGGCGATTTGAATCGATTCCTATCTAGCTGGAGCTTTATTCTTAGCACTCACCCATGCATCCCCCGTCGGAGAGCAAGCGGGTCACCTTTGGTACGACTCAGGAATCATGGCTCCGATCAGCGCCGCACTCCCAGGGCTGCCACTCTGCCAGAGAGGTCAGGACTTTTAACTCACCTGCCTTTGGTCTTACACCAATGGCCCCCCGCACACCACACTTCCTCTGGTAGTGCGCACTTTATAATTGATGGTCTTCCGGCCTGAGTTATATTACTAGGCTTCACAGTCGGAACGAGTTATCTGGCAAACTAAGTGTCAAGCATGTGTTCAACATGACAAGAGGACGTACAACGATCGGTCCTTAGCTGCCATAGATGGAGTTACTACCACCTTGCAAAACTCCGCCTGGCTTAAGTCATTTTAAACCAGGTTCTTTCTCATGATAGCACATACAGTTAATCGTGATCCAACAACAACCCTATTTCGCGCAGGTGACAGGATATCACCCGACTTCTACGATTAAAGCATGGCTAAGCTGCTACTCGATCCTAACTCTACAACCAGGTAGTGATAAGATATCTGGGCAAGGAAAGGTATAATACAGCAAGGGTTTCATCACAACTCCAATACCTAATGCATCAATAGATATAACATATTCAAGTATACTTTGAAATTAAAGTGGGAGACTTAAGATGCTCCGGGGCTTGCCTTTCACGAACGAAGCGGGCTCGTGACTAGGGCACTCGACCTCCTCTTTGGGCTCCTCTTGTCCTACTGGCTGGGCCTCCACCTCCTGGGTGACCTCCGGGCCTTCGGGACTCACCCTCTCGAGCTCGAACGATGCTGCCACTTCCGATGCACCTATTGCATGCACGATATGTAAGGAATGTGTGCACACTAGATGAGGATGAATGCTTGGAGGCATGATTATAAACTTCACTAGACACTCATTTACGGAGTAAGCTTCTATTATAAGCTCACAAAAGAGTATCACCTCAACTAACAAGAACGCACCAGCTTAAACCATTAAACAGCAACAACTAAATAACAGAGCAGCTCAAAGAACAATTCATAACTAATGCTATACAGATCCAACAAACATGAATGAGGACATTCTAGAAAGCTTAAGAAATTGTTTTCATTTCATCGTTAGACCTCAGAGCAGGATTCATAAGTTAAACAGGTCAATTAAACAAAGTTCCAGGTTCTGTTCTAGAAAAACAGAGAACACCTAGTTCTGGAACTCAACTTGGAAGAGCCATAACTTTTAAACTACTGGACCAATTGATCCCAAATTTAAACTGCAGCTAGCATCCAAAGTTTACAACATCTTTGCTATAGACAAGTCCTTCAGAAAGTGAGGTTATCATTACACAACAAACAGATTACTCCCTTGCTGTCCAGAACAGCTTTATCGCCTTTAATTAATTATTTGATGACATAGCAAAAACATATTTAATACCAACCAAGTGGCTCATAAGCACAAGTCAGAAAACCACATGTTGACTACTAAACACTTAACAACAAAGCATTTATTAATTTAATTCCATAAAAGGACATAATTACAAGATACCAGCAAGAGTGCTTAGAAAAATTTACAAAACTTACAGAAGCACAAGCATGGCACCTGGACATTACCATAAAATTTTCAGAGCAATTGCACATGTCAATCTTAAGATAATTAATTAACATCTAACAAGGTGCTTATTTCATAAATTAAGAAACATGGCTTAGATAGTGTCAAACAACAGATTTCAGATTATTTACATGTTACTACTACTATGAACAAGCTTGACACCAAAGGAGAACACCAGCATAAGTATATAACATTTAATATGACTTAAACATGAAATTAGGCTATAGTCTTAACATAAATTACATATCAGAGATACAACACTCCAAAAATCATGAAATATTCATCAGAGCATTCTAATACTAACCAGAGCAAAGCATAAAAATTTCAAAGTATTTGGAGTAGTAGATCAAGAGATGTGCATTTACACATAATTAACAAGATTAATTCATAACAATTATTTTTTACAGAAAACATGGTGCATATTATATTTTTATTAAAAACTAGCCATCCCATGGATCATCACAAAATTTGTTTCACAACTTTTGGAGCTCAGAAACTAGAGATATGATTTTTGCAAGATCACAAGAAATCAGGAATTTAAATAAAAGAGAAGAGGGAGCCATTGAGTCACTGACAGTGGGACCTGCGTGTCAGGTTCTTCTTCCTCTTGACCGAGACAACGTTCACCGGCGATTTCTCTGTGACGGCGAGGTCTCCGGCCAAACCGAGGACACCAACGTGATCCCAACTCACTTGCAAACCGATTGACCCCCTTTTCCCCACAGCGGAGCCACCAGAAGGGGCTCGCCGTCGACCATGGCGGCTCGGCGGTGGTGCTCGGCGATACGCCGGAGCTCTCAGGCCAGTAGAGCGTGCCCTAGTGTTTCCTTCAGCACCAGTGAACTATGGCGAACCTTTCTAGATAAGTGACTTGGCTTGAAACAGTGTGGAGAGGGCTGGCCACGAGAGGACCGAGCTCCGGCGGAAACACGGTGGCGCTGCGCGTCGTGTCCGGCAACAGTGAGCGTGGTAGAGTGTCCCCCAAGTGGCGCAGACGCTAGCTAAGGTCCTAAGCTACCCCGAGAACCCAACCAAAGAGGACGAGAGACTCCGAGGAGCTCAGCATTGGGCTTGCCGGAGAAAACTGTTCCGGCGACCGATTTGGGGAAGAGTGGAAATGTCGGCTCATCGGAGGGTTTCACGGCGAGCTTGAGGGTGGAAGTTGGAGAGCAGAGCACGGCAGAGCTGTGAGTGAGCTTTGGTGGTCAGCGATGCAGTGTGAAGCGCGCTCGAGCTCGCCGGAGTGAGCTCGCGACGGCGCCTCCGCTGCAGCGGAGTTTTCTGCGCGAGAGAGGCGAGAGGGAGATAATGGACGCATCTAGGCGCTCGAGGGCGATGCCGTGGAGGTCATGCACGCCTTCAGCGCTGATGAGCAGGGCCAGAGACAGCGTACAGACGCCAAATGTCGCCAAAACGCTGCCGCCGGTCGGCCACGTCGATGGGGACGATGTCCATTCAGAGTTCGCATTGCTGTCGGACAGAGCTACTTTGGCGCTGATTAACTTCCAAACCGTGGCAAATTAGGAGATAGTGTACTTGACATTCTTGAAGTACTAATCGAGTTCTACAAGTTTGTGAACTGGAGCAAAGACCAATTCGGCATGGATGAAAAGATATGAAGCTCCCAAAATCGATCGGGCAAACTAGTGGCGCCAGGACTTAGCAAAATTTTGGTAAGTGTCAAAACAGCCCCCAAATCTGCCTTGTAAGCACTTTTTGAGCAAGTTGTGATCATTTTCATGAGATGGCCATCAAACAATTTTTATTCCTTATAAAATTTGCTACAACTTTTCTTTAGGAAGTTTTGACATGCAAACATTTTATGAACCATTTTTTTAAAAGCCTAAGCAAAAGAGGTTTTCAGGGCCTATGAGTGAAAGTATGACTTAGATACTTAATTTGGTGATGTGACCAACATGAACATTGTTCCAAATGTTGAGTTAAGCATAGATGAACTATTTACCAAGGCATAGAACACAAACAAGAGCATGGTACAAACAAGTATAAGCATAGAAGGCATAATTAAGCAAGTTAAACCACACTTATGCATAAAATGAGATGACCCAAGGTGAATGATGATCATGGTATGCTTATGAAGATGATGATGCTCATGTTATGCATGTGAAAGAATGTAACCATAACACTGGGTTGTTACAGGCATCGGCTGAGCATGCCGGCGTACCGCCCGTAGCGCCACCGAGCCGCCATTTGAATGGTCCAAATATGGCTAGAGGGGGGTGAATAGCCTATTTAAAAATTCTACAAAACTCACTAGAGCAAGTGGTTAGTAAATAACAAAGTGTAGCTTTTTGCTCTATTTCTAATGGGGTGTTTGCAAGCCACCTATCCAACAATTCTAGTTGATATGATCACTAGGCACACAAGAGCTATGTCACTACTTACACTATAGAGCTATCTAAAATTTCTATACAAGTAAGTAAGCTACTCTAGTTTGAGTTAATGTAAGAGAGATGGTTTGATCTTTATACCGCCGCGTAGAGGGGATGAACCAATCAATAATATGAAGTCCAATCACTCGGAGAAGTCCAATCACAATTGAGACAAACAATTTTTCTCCCGAGGTTCACGTGCTTGCCGGCACGCTACGTCCCCGTTGTGTCGACCAAAACTTGATGGTTCGGCGGCTAAGAGGTGTAGCACGAATCTTCTCCTCACTAGGACACCACAAGAACCGACCCACAAGTGAGGTAACTCAATGACACGAGCAATCCACTAGAGTTACCTTTCGGCTCTCCACCGAGGAAGGTACAAGACCACTCACAATCAAGGGAGATGGCTACAAACAATCACCAACTCGTGCCAATGCTCCTCCGCTGCTCCAAGCCATCTAGGTGGCGGCAACCACCAAGAGTAACAAGAAAACCGCAGCTAGAACGATCCCCAAGTGCCACTAGATGCAATCACTCAAGCAAATGCACTTGGAATCACTCCCAATCTCACAAAGATGAATAATCTATGAAGAAGATGAGTGGGAGGTGTTTGCTTAGGCTTACAAGGATGTCAAGTATACTAGAATGCCAAAAGTATAAGGCCTAAGTCGTCTAACACGTATTTATAGACCCCTCAAACAAATAGAGCCGTTGGCTCTTTCACTGAGCGAAATACGGGGTCACCGGACGCTACGCAGGAGGCACCGGATGGTCAACCCCTGCGTCCGATGCTCCAGAAACGGCCAAGTGTCACCTTTTTAAACTCAAGCGTCAGAGTCTAATGGTAACCTGCAAAGCACCGGACGTGGTTAAGTTGCCACCGGACGTGTCCGGTACTCACCAGACTTAAACACAGAGAGGTCCACAAATGCGCAGGATCACAGGACGCTGAGCACCGCACCGTCTGGTGCTCACCGGACTCATACGCAGGGAGGATTGCAAACGGACCGCAAACTGGACTCGTACCACCCGACGCACAAGTAGGGACAAGCCTACATCCGGTGTTTGGCGTCTGGTGCCTTACCCTAGCTGAGCCAGGCACTGACTACACCGGACGCACAGACACAATGTCCGGTGCCTCAGTGGCCAGCGTCTGGTGAGTGTTTCTCAGCAAGGCACACTCCCGAGACTTCTCCAAACTTCCCACCGGCGCAATAGAAAAATATGCACTTCTTTTTCTCAAAAAGCACTGAATGGGAGAGAGAAACCCATCCTCTCTCTACCCATCAAACTCCACCTCCTTCTCAAAGTGTGCCAACACCACAATGTGTAAACCAACATGTGCACATGTTTTAGCATTTTCACAAACATTTTCTTCGAAGGAGTTAAGTTAGCTCACTAGGTTCTAAATGCATGCACATGAACAATGACACCTAGTGGCATTTGATAACCGCTTAGCCAAAGAATTCCCCTCTTTATAGTACGGCTATCTATCCTAAATGTGATCACACACTCTGTGGTGTCTTGATCACCAAAATCAAAACCCTAAGAAATACTTTTGCCTTGAACTCCATAGGGTTTTGTTTTTCTCTTTCTTCTTTTCAAGTTGAGCACTTGATCACGTTGTGGTCATCACCATCATTACCATGATCATCACTTGCTCCATGACTTGGCATGTACCAACCTCATTAAGTCTACACACACTTAGTATGGAGGTTAGTACTAGGGTTTCATCAATTATCCAAAACCAAACTAGGGCTTTCACCATTCACGCCGACGAGCCCCCTAGAGCTTGGTAGAGTGAGGGTATCGTACCTCGGTAGGACCACCTTGGTGAGAGGGTCACGACTGTGCCCTTGGATTCGGCCGAGACCTCACCGTCGTCGAGTTTCACCGGCGACGAGCTCTCCCCTGTCTCTGTGTCACTGTCAAGCGGGTCCCGCTGACCAGTGGGTCCCTCTATCAGTCACTGTCCCTCTCTCGCCCTATTTTTGTTTTTGGACAGATTCCATGCTGTTTTGGAAAATTCATAACTTGAGTTAGACAGATCCAAATGGAGTGATTCCAATTTTATCACACTCTTGAGTTAGTCTAGTTTTTAATAAAAATATTAAACATGCCATGTTTTTGAAGAAATAAACAGATATGATTTAGTCTCCCCCTTTTTAGTACTAGGGTTTCATCAATTATCCAAAACCAAACTGGGGCTTTCAATCTCTCCCTTTTTGGTAATTGGTGACAACACTTTTTACAAAGATTTTCAATAAAATTTTCTTGGATTCATGTTGCTTGCCCAAGCATTTTACCATGTGCAAAGGTTATGGACAAGTTTCATAAACCCAAATTGGTAGCAATTGCTCCCCCTACATACGTGCTAAGAGTTTGCATTTGAAAGCTTGCACATATGCTTGAGTAGGAAATATAGGAGTCAATTTTTACCAAATGATGCTAAGGTGTAAAGAATGGACCTTTGAAGCGTGATACCAATCGGAGTTGCCAATGTATACCATCCTTAGCACCATTAGTAACTAGACATTCACAAAACTAGAACACCCCGTGAGATCAACATTATAAACACGGTTCTAGTATCACTTGTGAAACAATTAAAAGTCTGGTTACACTACCTATGCATGCTGGTTCTTCATTTCAACGATCAAGCCTACAACTAGCATACACCACACAAGCAAGATATCAGAGAGAAAGCTTTCTAAAGCTAATGCAAATGCAAGCAAACATATGTGATGCACATTCAAATGAAACAAACAAGTTTATGAGCTTGCTCCCACTACTTGTGTGCTTCAAAATTTTAATTGATCCCCTTCTTTTGTTATGTTACTCCCTATCTTTGTATTTATTTTGTAATTACTCTCCTTCTTAAGTAAATCTTTGGGAAATTCTTTTTTTATGTTACTCCCTATCTTTGTATTTCTTTTGTAGTTACTCTCCCTCTTAAGTAAATCTTTGGGAAATTCTCTCCCCCTTTGTCATCAAAGACCACAAAGGTGAGCTCAAATTTTAGATAGGTTAGTGTGAGACCATGTGAAGTGAGATCATTTTACCAAATTGGTCCAATCTAGATTAGTTGCCTAAGATATTTAACTTGGTTTGATCCAAGGACAAGCTTCTTCACACCTCCAAATAAGGGTTATCTTGTACCATGTTGAGTTAAACACTTATAGCTCATATTCTAGATCAAACACTAGGATTGCAAGCCCAAAAAATGTCATATGCTACCACTAGATCAAGTCAATCATAGAAGCAATAGTGGTACCATATAAGCATCAAATTCAATTTATTTTCACGAATGAGCCTAAGACATGTAAGGAATGACTAGATGCACTAAACAAGTACTTTGCATAGGATGAATGACATGTCAAACAATTTTACATTGCTTTGCTTGAAGGAGAGGCATGCCATATAGTGGGGCTGCATCAACACATATTTGAGAAGTCAAGTATGTTCAATTCATTCCTTAGCATGCAAAACCTCTTCTCATCAAGTGGCTTGGTGAATATATTGGCAAGTTCATCATCGGTGCCTATACTCTCAATGCAAATGTCCCCTTTTTGTTGGTGATCTCTTATGAAGTGATGGCGGACATATATGTGCTTTGTTCTTGAGTGTTGAACCGGATTGTTGGTGAGCTTCACAGCACTTTCATTGTCACATAGCAATGGCACTTGCTTGAAGTTGATTCCAAAGTCCTTCAAAGTTGCCTTCATCCATAGAATTTGTGCACAACAACTACCGGCCGCAATGTACTCCGCTTCGACGGTTGATAGTGCAACACTATTTTGCTTCTTGGATGACCATGATACAGGTGATCTACCCAATAGTTGACATGTGCCCAATGTGCTTCTTCTTTCAACTTTGCATCCCACATAGTCCGATTTGGAATATCCAACAAGTTCAAACTTTGCACCTTTGGGATACCACAAACCAAGATTTTGTGTATGCTTCAAGTACCTCAATATTCTCTTTGTTGCTTTCAAATGACTTTCTCTTGGTGAGGCTTGAAATCTTGCACACATGCATACACTAAACATGACATTCGGTCTTGATGCGGTCACATAGAGTAGTCTTCCTATCATAGACCGATATAACTTTTGATCCACCATATTTCCACTTGTATAACTATCTAGGCTTCCATTTGTTCCCATTGGAGTGCTAATTGACTTTGAATCATCCATTCCAAACTTCTTGAGCATGTCTTTTATGTACTTGCCTTGACTCACAAATGTGCCATTCTTTAATTGCTTGATTTGAAGACCAAGGAAGTAACTAAGCTCTCCAATCATTGACATCTCAAACTCATTAGCCATCATGATTCCAAACTCCTCACAAAATTCTTGGTTGGTTAATCCAAATATGATATCATCAACATATATTTGCAACACAAACAAGTCTTTGCCAATCTTGTTGGTGAAGAGAGTGGTGTCAACCTTGCCCATCTTGAAACCTTTAGAGAGTAAGAAATCTCTCAATCTCTCGTACCATGCTCTTGGTGCTTGCTTCAAACCATACAATGCCTTTCTTAGCTTGTAGACATGGTTGGGTTTCTTGTCATCTTCAAAACCGGGAGGTTGCTCAACATATACTTCTTCAATGATATAGCCATTGAGAAATGCACTTTTCACATCCATTTGATATAACTTGATGTTATGTGCACAAGCATAGGCCAACGAGATCCTAATTGCTTCCAATCTAGCAACCGGGGCATATGTTTCACCAAAGTCAAGACCTTCAACTTGAGTATAGCCTTGTGCTACCAATCTTGCTTTGTTCCTTACAACTATCCCATCTTGATCTTGCTTGTTGCGAAAGACTCATCTAGTACCAGTGACATTATGATCACTAGGCATCTCAACTAATTCCCATACTTGATTTCTCTTGAAGTTGTTAAGCTCTTCATGCATAGCATTAACCCAATCAACATCTCTCAATGCTTCATCAATCTTCTTTGGCTCAATGTGAGACACAAAGGAGAAATGCTCACAAAATGATGCTAATCTTGATCTAGTTTGCACTCCTCTTTGAATGTCAACAATAATATGATCCAATGGATAATCTCTTGCAATGTTTGTTGGTTGGAGTATTTGCACTTGATTTCTTGCACTTGGTTGATCATGAGATGATGTACTAGCTTGTTGATCTTGCACATGTGTACCACTTGTACTAGCTTGATTTTGATCATGAGAACCACTACCTTGCACATTGGAGGTAGGAAACACTTGATATTTGTCATCTTCAACATCAATCACCTCTCTAGGCCTTAAATCACCAATATCCATATTCTTCATTGCATCGGCCAATTGAGTGCCTCTCACATCAACTTGATTCTCATTTTCCTCTTGAGAGCCATTAGTTTCATCAAACTCAACATCATGCAACTCTTCAAGAGTACCACTAGCCAAATTCCAAACTCTATAGGCTTTGCTAGTAGTGGAGTAACCAAGCAAGAAACCTTCATCACATTTCTTTTCAAATTTGCGCAATCTAGTGCCTTTCTTCCAAAAAACCCAAAAGTATGCAATGTTGGGCTTTCTTCCATTCAAGAGCTCATATGGTGTCTTCTCCATCGTTGGGTGACAATAGAGTCGGTTGCTATAGTAGCAAGCCATGTTGATTGCTTCGGCCCAAAAAGAATGACTCACATTGTATTCACTCAACATTGATCTTGCCATGTCAATCAAGGTTCTATTCTTCCTCTCAACAAGACCATTTGATTGTGGAGTGTACTTGGCTGAGAATTGATGCCTAATGCCAAATTCATCACAAAGCTCATCAACTCTTTTGTTCTTGAATTCACTTCCATTGTCACTTCTCACTTTCTTGATGGTTGTTTCAAACTCATTGTGTATTCTCTTGACAAATGGTTTGAAGGTTGCAAAAGCATCACTCTTATCACTAAGAAAGAATACGCATGTGTATCTTGTGAAATCATCGACTATCACAAATCCATATTTGTTTCCACCAATACTTGTGTATGTGGTTGGTCCAAATAAGTCCATGTGCAACAACTCAAATGCCTTGCACGTACTCATGATGCTCTTCTTTGGATGAGTGTTGCCAACTTGTTTTCTGGCTTGACATGCACTACAAAGCTTGTCTTTCTCAAATGTGACATCTTTCAAGTCTCTAACAAGATCATGCTTGACTAACTTGTTTAATTGTTTCATTCCAACATGACCAAGCCTTCTATGCCATAACCAACCCATGCTAGATTTAGTGAGCAAACATGTTGATAATTGAGGATCACTAGCATTGAAATCAACCAAGTATAGATTCTCATATCTAAAGCCTTTGAATATCAAGTTAGAGCCATCTACACTTATGATCTCTACATCATCAACTCCAAATATGCATTTGAAACCAAGATCACAAAGTTGAGCTACACATAGTAAGTTGAAGATCAAGCTCTCTACTAGTAGCACATTGGAAATGTTCAAGTCATTGGATATAGCAATTTTACCAAGCCCTTTGACCTTGCCTTTGCCATCGTCACCAAAAGTGATACTATCAACACCATTGTCATCATTTGGATTGATTGAATTGAACATTCTTGAATCACCAGCACATGTGTTAGCATTTTTCACAAACATTTTCTTCCAAGGAGTTAAGTTAGCTCACTAGGTTCTAAATGCATGCACAAGAATAATGACACCTAGTGGCACTTGATAACCGCTTAACCAAAGAATTCCCCTCTTTATAGTACGGCTATCTATCCTAAATGTGATCACACCCTCGGTCATGTGTTGTGTGCACCCACTATCAAGCACCCAATGCCTTCCTCTGGCTTTATAGTTTACCTACAAAACAAATCAATGTTTTTAGGTACCCATACTTGTTTGGGTCCTTGGAGGTTAGTGACTAAGCTCTTTGGTACCCAAATAGCCTTCTTCTTTGGACCCACAATTGGTGTACCAACAAACTTAGCATGCACACCCTTCTCACCCTTGGTAAGCACATAACAAGAATCAAAAGGAATGTAAGGCACATTAGCAATTTTCTTGTTCTTGTTCATTTTGTTGCAATTAAGCTCTAGGTGCCCAACTTGCTTGCATTTATTGCAATAACGACCATTGCTCTTCACAAAGATAGGCTTGTGAGTTGCAAAGGCCACCTTGCCTTTCTTGGGGGTGTAGCCTAATCCCTCTTTATTGAGAGAAAACCTTTGGCTACCCAAGCACTTTAGCAAGCGGGCCTCACCACCATAGGCCTTGCCTAGGGCGTGAGTGAGCTCATCCACCTCTCTCTTGAGAGTCTCATTCTCAACTTTTAGTGAAGCATCACAAGTGACACTAACACTAGAAGTGGAGGTAGAGTTGGTGGTGGTGGATGAAGACCTACAAGAAGAGTTAGTGGCAACAACAATAGGTAGGTTGGGTGATTCTTTAATTAAGTCACATGTTGTGCCCACATCACATGATACAACAACCTTTTCCTTGTTCTCTTCTAACAACAAGGAGTGAGCTTTCTCAAGCTTGGTGTGAGCCTTGCCAATCTTTTCATGGGCTTCCACTAGCCTCTCATGATTAGCATTGAGCTCATCAAAGGATTGCTCAAGAGCTTTTAACTTCTTGGCCAATTCTTTGCATTTCATGTTTTTAGATTGAATGAGAGAATTGGCTTGTTCTAACATGTCCATGAGTTGTTCATTAGTGAATTCATTTTCATCATCACTATCACTATCATGTTCATGTTCACTTTCACTTTCACTCTCATCATATTGTACCTTGTGGCCCTTGGCATGAAGCATGAAGGAGTGTTGAAGAGTGATGGCTTGTTGATAGCAATGCTTGCAAGTGCCTTCTTCTTGGATGACTTATATCTGTTGACACTTGCTAACACCACTTGAATACTAGGTTGTCATCCCCAGCATGGCACTAGAGTGTACTATAGTATTTATACGCACACAGATAAATCCGCAAGCGCACGGATACCGTTGTAGCTTTTACCCGGTTAAAGGTTTTATCGTATCCACAGGGAAACGGGAGAACTGATCTACACTCTAACTTAACCTAGATAGTTGGGTAAGTGTAAATAGGAAAGACGGTAGAATTGTATAAGGATAATATTAAAGGTAAGATAACAATGGGTGATAATATGGGAATAGAGAGTAGAGCAATCTATATATGGGCGATGGTAGGAGAATAGAGAGGATAACTATGGTTTCTCTACTTCAAAGGGGTATGTCTATGTCTGGGACGAACCACGTGATAAGAATACACCACAAAGGATGCTTATCCATAGGCCGATAAACCCTACCCGTCCTGCTAACAGGAGGTGGACTACAGGGGACCAACGTAACTCTCACCTACGCGGCCTACCACACGATCTAGCTAGACAGGGGATATCGACAAGTAATCTAGGTCTAAGCACCACGCTTACACCTATACTACAACTCTAGCCTATAGGGTCCTATAGATTAAAAGTACTCAAAAGAGTTGTGAACCAGAACATACATGAATAGTAATTGCATAATGAAATAGAAGTAGATTACCAGAGTCATCCCATGAGCAAGCTTGATTAGAGCTTGATCATGGAAAAGTACAACCGGAGGAAGAACCGACAGGCCGGCCTCTCCTCCAATGCTCCCTCCCTCTCCATCTCGCTACTATCTAGATCTACTCTAGTTTAGAGATGAGAGGAGAGCTCTCATCTCCAAACCCTAGCTTTTGCTCTGTCTATGTAGAGGAAAAGTTATCCTTCGAGGGCACCTCTCAACTCTACAATGAACTTGTTCTCCTCCAGGGCCAGGGGGTCTGCTTTTATAGTCCCCTCAAGTGAATCTAGGCCGTCGGATCAAACCGACATTGATTGAACGGTTATCCTTGATCCTTTAGGTCGGTGGAGCGTAATCCGTGAAACGGGTCGTGATTGGACTCTAACTCAGGGCGGGCGCCCTAGGGGGGAGGGCGGGTGCCCTGCCCCCGGGCCCGATCGCCTTCCCGTTCGTTCCCGTGGCTTCTGGAGTCTTCTCGATGATAGAAAATTGCGCGGCACGTTAATATCTCTATGTAAACCCGACATGTGGGCCTTTCCTCCATATTTCCTGATAACCCCCTGCAGAAATAGACAAACAGCAAAACTCGTGGAATTCTGTCAGATAAAACCCTAAGTTTGGGTGTTGGTTGTATTTGGATCATTTTTGTTATTTATTTGATGATTATATTTGGTACTTAAGGACCGTCAACAACTCCCCCAAGCTTACCTCTTGCTCGTCCCTGAGCAAGGATGGACTCAAGAGTTTCTACGGTGGTTTCATGCCTTAAAAGTACACATGCGTTCAAGCAAGATCTCATCTCTGAGTTAAAGTAAACTGTTAAGACTTAAAACTTACTCATTTTACCTTTCACCATGGGGCTTGCAACCGTCACTTGTGTCTCGAGCAGTTAAAAGATAGAACGGTCAAGTCAAGCGCCATGTCTCGTATTCTTGATAAGCTATAGCTCTGGAGTTTTGCAGATTTTCAAATAAAACTTGGAGATTCCTTGTATGACTCTCTCAAATCTCTCTTTTGTGGTATTTCTAGATCCTTTCCAAGGCAGTAATGGTATATGCCTTCTCTCAAAGTATGTGGTATTTTTGGTATGAGGCATAGTGATATTGCCGTCTCTCTCACCCTACTCTAATAAGGTTTTGATATCTGGAGCTCATAGGTGGGAGACAAATAATACATACTTACAAGACATTTATTGCATAGTCAAACCATGGATCCAGAGAAACAAGTCAATAAGTCAAATCAAGATGTGCATGTGTGGTGAATGAATGGTGTAGGGTGATGATGGTGATAATGATGAAAACAATGGTGAAAGTCTAATTCTACGTTTGCTCTTTTGAGCGGATACATACCTTTCTTGCACTTTGAAGCTTTTTGAGGAGAATGAGATGCTCTCTATTTTCTTTTTATTTTCTCTCAGGTGGGTATCTTGTACCCCTAATTCTACTGTCGGACACTTGTCCACTTTTACCTCTCGTCTCACTTTTTATTTTCTTCGAGGTTCCGGGCACTTGCCCCTTTTTATTTCCTCGTTTTTCTTTTCAGAGCACTCACCCTCCTAGAATAATGTAGCAAGTGGTAGTAACCAAAATATCTCGAGCATTTATTTCACGGGGAATAATAGGGATAGGATAATCTTTTTGGCTATTCTCTCCCGGATAGGAGTAGAATCATTTTAGGTGAATCTGGAGATGGAAATGAGTGGATGTATGTGGATGCGTACTTCCAGAGTAGAAGTAGCATGTATGAGTGAACGTGCAAGTGAATCTTGATTTTAACCGCATGACAAGTTCCTAAGGGTCTACATAACTTGACCACACTCAATGCTCATAAGTAGTAAAAAGTAAATGTACAGTTCATAATCTAATAAGCATGTATATGTGGTTGTGGTAGGATTTTAAACTCTCATCATACAGGAACTCATCATGCAACATTTTAAAGATTTTCAAAGATAAAAATTCTCCAGAATTCTATGATCTCTAGAAACAGATAAACAGCAGCTCAACCTTCCCATATCATATCCGTTAACGACTTAGACTTTAGATCAAGTACTCTTCCCACAAGTTTAGGTTTAGAGCAAATCTTAATTCATAACAATCATGCCTAAACTTGAGAGAGAATTCAATTTTGAGAACTAGTCGTGGCAGAGCAACTATTCATCATTTCCATGTGAGAGCTTATCATGAGGGTTCATAGCAAACTTTATTTATTTATTTATTTAGCAAACTAAGCATATATATATATATATATATATAAGCATAAAATCTTTATTTGGGTTTTTATGATTATGCATCTTTTTATTATTTGAGTAAAGTATAAACGCGAGTAGAAACACTTAGCTGGATAAATGGGAGTGCTCTCCCCCAAGCTGGATTTTGACGTAATTTATTCTGATGTAGCTAGCAGGTGGCAGAGGTGTATTTGAATGTCGGCAGCACCCTGACAGCGATTAGGATGTCCTCCGTCTCCTAGTCTTCTTTGATCCTTGAATTCTATGGAGCTCAACTAGACAACAAAGCTTTGTGGAACTAGTTAAGTGTTAGCATAAAATCTCTTTGCCTTTATCATGTTGAGCTTCCTCTAATAAATATTACTCTCTTTGGTAGGATCATAAATTTATTTTTATATTTTCATTTCTATAGGACAGGAATATATTTATTTTATTTTTACGCCACCACAGTGAATGTACTTATGGGTTTTATACCACGAGCATACTCACATGGGGCTTACTATTTTTAACATTTTTATTTTCTTTTCAAGATAACATGATTAACTAACGAGCCATTTAAGGAAAGTAAATAATTTAAGGGAAAAGGGAATGCAGAAATGATAAATATGGGTAACTACCGATTTTACCTCTCGGCGAGGGTTCAATGTTTTATGTCTTCTGAACAAGACTTCTCACCGTGTTCATTCTTTAGGTGCGTCATTTGATTCAGGTGTGGATCTTGATGTCTGCTCCTCTTGATACGGTGTCACCCATGTTCTTCGTTTGCCCAGCAGTTCAAAGTGCGGCGTTGGCAGTATCTTGCTCAGTGTGTTTGTGCTCGTAGATCTAGGTTCTTCACTTGGTGGAGTCTGGGAGTTGTAAAACTCCTCCATATTTTGCTCGAAGTGTACCTTGTGAAAGCTTCTCTTTCTTAGCGATTGTGCATTGTGTTTGTGGTACCCTCCATGGATCATCTCATATGAGCTACGTCTTCTTTGTGTAAATTGTTAAACTTCATGTGTCTCTCTCCTTGTCTCCAATGTGAGTTTATCTCAGGACTTCCCAGGTTGATATTGAAAGTTTTCCTGCAGGGGTTAGTCCGACAAAATATACCAATATCTACTCAAGCAGTTTTTAGTTCACTAACCAAACTAGACTCCATGTCTAATCAGATTAAGGAAGGCTATTTAACCTAAGCACCATGCTTAATTTAAATGCCAATGGATGTATGCCGAGTACTTCCAAACCAACACTTGCTTGTTAATAGACAAAGGTAGCATGATAGCATTTATAGAGATCTACTCAAGTGGAGATGAAGTAGTGTGATTAGTATTTAACAAATTGAGCATGTCTCAAAGGTAGGGACAATCAATAGCAACATGGCAAAGGATGTTTTTATGTAAGGTACTCCCCCAAGCTTGAATTTTGCAAAATTCAAGTTTGGATAAATTTCATTCAGTGTTGCATGATGATTGGTTGGACATACCTTGTGCTTGTCGTTCATCCGATCTTCTTGCTGCAATCCTCGAAAGGTTAGTGACAAGAATACCCGAAGGAATATTTTCACAATTATCTTTATGTGCTCAAAACACAAGGTAAAGCTCATGTTACAATCTGATTAGTGCTTATTTTAGGACACTAAGCTTGTCCTTGGGAAACCATCAATTTATGTCGGCGAAGTGGTTTCCCCTCCAACGCTGACCTATATCAACATCAACTCAACGAGATCTGCAATATTTATTATAGACATATGCATCGACAACCGCCCTTTTAAAGTTTTTATAAATAGAAAGGAAAAGGGGGTTGAAGATCTCAAATTTGGTCATGTTGGAGAGACCAATAGATTGGGAAGATGTTGCATATGAGCATGGAGTAAACGAAGTGGCTATGAAATAAATTCCATGCTCATTAATGTTATCTTCATCTCCAATCTGAATGTTCGGAGTTTCTCCTGGATTGGTCTCACCTATGTCCTCTTTTGTAGTTGGATGAATCTCATCTTCAAAGGGAGTCAAGAACTCACCATTTGAAATTGAGCCAAAGTCAGAATCCATTAAGGCTTCTTCCTTATCCATCCATTCTACACATTCTAGCCATTTAGAACTTGTGATCAGGAAAGGGGAGGTGTTAGAATTTTCTATATGGCTTAGCTCTCCTTCTATGGCATTACTTGACATGCCATCCTTATGGTCTTCATGACTCCTATGGTTTGGTTGTCTTGGTGAATTACTAGGATCCTCATGAGACTGTAAAGGAGGGGGATAAGAGGGATCTCTAAGGTCAAGGATGGATTTAGAACTTGTAAACATGGAAGGGGAGCATATAGAATTTTCTATATGGCTTAGCTCTCCTTCACTTGATATGTCATCATCGACTTCTTCATAATAGGAACAAGGACATTCTCTAAGAGAACCATTATTGCAAGGATTTGAATTATCCCTACTTGAAGGTCTCTTATGGAACCAGAAGTCTAAACCATCAGCATTTGAAAGATTTAAGGTCGTAATTCCTTCCTCCCTTGGAGAATTTTGGGATATTGATGGTTTAGGATCGATAGCTAAAGTTTGGAATTGAAGTGGTTGTGATCTGGCTATCGAAACTTCTTCTTCTTGTCTAGGAACTGGTTCTTTCTCTTTCTTAGGGATATAAGTGCTAGGAAACTTTCCACTCAATGAATCAATTAAATCCCTACCTTCACTAGCAGGTAGGTGATAGAAGGATCCTCTAGAGGTTTTATTTACGGTTTGCTTATTTTCCCTACTAAGGCCCTCAAAAAAGTGAATTAGAAGAACTTCTACTGGAATAGAAAGCTTTGGGCCAGTGAGAGTAAGGTTAATAAAGCGGATTTGCCGAGAGATTCTTCTTCTAGTTGTCTAAAAGAAAGAATATCACGCCGAAGTTCCGCCACTTTGGAGATTGGAAAATATTTAAAAATAAAACTATTCTACAACTCCTTCCAATCTCCATGAATACTCCCTACTTTGAGTTTGTATCAATGTCTAGCTTTTCCTGTTAAAGAGAGTGGAAAGAGCTTCCATTTAAGGGTCTCATCGGACATGCCTTCTATGCGAAGGAGGGCACAGACTCGATAATACTCTCTTAGGTGTGTGTATGAGTTTTCCTCACCTTCTCCTGAGAAAGGTTGTTTTTTAACAAATTCTATGTATTCGGGGTCTATCTCAAAACTAGATGCTATGATAGGCTTTGAAGATTTTGGTGGTTCAAAATGTCTTCCCGTAGGTCTATGAAATTCATAAATAGACATGTTTGAATTCATGATAGACCAGAGATCAAGGGTTAGATAATAAGAAAGAATAGCAGAGCTGAGGCAAAGGATAAAAGGAAAAGTTTTTTTTAATATTTTTTAGAAAATGATTAAGCTAGTTCGTAGTCAACTCAGCAACCGTCTCCCCGGCAATGGCGCCAAAAATGCTTGTTGATACTTGCTAACACCACTTGAATACTAGGTTGTCATCCCCAGCATGGCACTAGAGTGTACTATGGTATTTATACGCACACAGATACCGTTGCAGCTTTTACCCGGTTAAAGGTTTTATCGTATCCACAGGGAAACGGGAGAACTGATCTACGCTCTAACTTAACCTAGATAGATGGGTAAGTGTAAATAGGAAAGATGGTAGACTTGAATAAGAACAATATTAAAGGTAAGATAACAATGGGTGATAATATGGGAATAGAGAGTAGAGCAATCTAATATATGGGCGATGGTAGGAGAAAAGAGAGGATAACTATGGTTTCTCTACTTCAAAGGGGTATGTCTATGTCTGGGACGAACCACGTGATAAGAATACACCACAAAGGATGCTTATCCATAGGCCGATAAACCCTACCTGTCCTGCTAACAGGAGGTGGACTACAGGGGACCAACGTAACTGTCACCTACGCGGCCTACCACATGATCCAGCTAGACAGGGGATATCCACAAGTAATCTAGGTCTAAGCACCACGCTTACACCTATACTACAACTCTAACCTATAGGGTCCTATAGATTAAAAGTACTCAAAAGAGTTGTGAACCAGAACATACATGAATAGTAATTGCATAATGAAATAGAAGTAGATTACCATAGTCATCCCATGAGCAAGCTTGATTAGAGCTTGATCATGGCAAAGTACAACCGGAGGAAGAACCAACAGGCCGGCCTCTCCTCCAATCCTCCCTCGCTCTCCATCTCGCTACTATCTAGATCTACTCTAGTTTAGAGATGAGAGGAGAGCTCTCATCTCCAAACCCTAGCTTTTGCTCTGTCTATGTAGAGGAAAGGTTATCCTTCGAGGGCACCTCTCGACTCTACAATGAACTTGTTCTCCTCGAGGGGCCAGGGGGTCTGCTTATATAGTCCCCTCAAGTGAATCTGGGCCGTCGTATCAAACCAACATTGATTGAATGATTATCCTTGATCCTTTAGGTCGGTGGAGCGTAATTCGCGAAACAGGTCCTGATTGGACCCTAACTTAGGGCGGGCGCCCTAGGGGGGAGGGCGGGCGCCCTGTCCCCTGGCCCGATCGCCTTCCCGTTCGTTCCCGTGGCTTCTGGAGTCTTCTAGATGATAGAAAATTGCGTGGCACGTTAATATCTCTATGTAAACCCGACATGTGGGCCTTTCCTCCATATCTCCTGATAACCCCCTGCAGAAATAGACAAACACCAAAACTCGTGGAATTCTGTCACATAAAACCCTAAGTTTGGGTGTTGGTTGTATTTGGATCCTTTTCGTTATTTATTTGATGATTATATTTGGTAGTTAAGGACCGTCAACAATATCATCGCTTGAATCATCATCCGAAGAGGCATCACTATCCCATGTCACAACATAGGATCCACCCTTCTTCTTCTTCTTGAAGACCATCTTCTTGTCCTTCTTTTCTTTTCTTATCCTTTTTGTTCTTCTTCTCATGCTCATCATGATCACTATTGTATGGACAATCCGCCACAATATGATCGGGGCTCTTGCACTTGTAGCATAGCCTCACATATTCCTTGTTCTTGGAGTTGTCCCTTCTCTTTCTTGTTTGGTAGCCCTTCTTCTTCATCATCTTGCCAAACTTGCGGACAAAGAGTGCTAGTGCTTCATCATCACTATCATCATTAGAGCACTCCTCATCACTTGATTCTTCCTTCTTGGCCTTGCCCTTGTTCTTGCTCTTGGATGAAGAGCTAGCTTTGAATGTTACGCTCTTCTTCTTTTTATCATCATCCTCTTTCTTCATGACTTCATCATCATCATTGTCATTGTATTGGTCTTCAGTCATGACATCTCCAAGTACCTCATTGGGAGATACACCCGTCAATCCTCCTCTAAATATGATGGTTCTCAATGTCTTGAACCTCTTGGGCAAGCACATCAAGAACTTGTGAATGAAGTCCTCATCCTTCACTTTCTCACCAAGGCCCTTGAGATCATTGATGATGACTTGGAGCCTATAGAACATCTCCGGTATAGACTCATCATCCTTCATCTTGAAGTTGGATAGCTTGTCCTTGAGCATATACAATTTGGCACTTTTTACCGTTGTAGTGCCCTCATATGTTTCTTCTAGCCTTGTCAACACTTCACTTGCCTTCTCAAGATATTTGACTTGTTCAAATACCTTTGAATCAATGCCATTATAGATTGTATTGAGAGCCATTGTATTGCATTGCTTGTTTGCTCTCTCTTTGTCGGTGGGGTTGGCGGGGTCAAGGATCACAAAGTCATTCTCCGTGACTTCCCACACTCTATCATTAATTGATCCAAGGTACATCTTCATTTTTCTCTTCCAATAGTCAAAAGATCTTGTGCCATCAAAGAACTGTGGTTTGCCCCCAACATGGTTGAACACTATTTGAGCCATTTGAGCAACGAGGTTGTTAAGCCTTCACAAGACGGTGATCACGTCTCCGATACCACTTGAAAGGTTATATGGCTAGAGGGGGGTGAATGGCCTATTTAAAAATTCTACAAAACTCACTAGAGCAAGTGGTTAGTAAATAACAAAGTGTAGCTTTTTGCTCTAGCTCTAATGGGGTGTTTGCAAGCCACCTATCCAACAATTCTAGTTGATATGATCACTAGGCACACAAGAGCTATGTCACTACTTACACTAGAGAGCTATCTAAAGTTTCTATACAAGTAATTAAGCTACTCTAGTTTGTGGGAATGTAAGAGAGATGGTTTGATCTTTATACCGCCGCGTAGAGGGGATGAACCAATCAATAATATGAAGTCGAATCACTGGGAGAAATCCAAACACAATGGAGACAAACAATTTTTCTCCCAAGGTTCATGTGCTTGCCGGCACGCTACGTCCCCGTTGTGTCGACCAACACTTGGTGGTTCGGTGGCTACGAGGTGTAGCACAAACCTCGTCCTCACTATGACACTACAAGAACCGACCCACAAGTGAGGTAACTCAATAATACGAGCAATCCACTAGAGTTACCTTTCGGCTCTCCACAGTGGAAGGTACAAGACCCCTCACAATCAAGGGAGATGGCCACGAACAATTAACAACTTATGCCAATGCTCCTACGCTGCACCAAAATGTCTAGGTGGCGGCAACCACCAAGAGTAACAAGAAAATCGCTGCTAGAACGATTACCAAGTTCCACTAGATGCAATCACTCAAGCAAATGCACTTGGAATCACTCCCAATCTCACAAAGATGAATAATCTATGAAGGAGATGAGTGGGAGGTGTTTGCTTAGGCTCACAAGGATGTCAAGTATACTAGAATGCCAAAAGTATAAGCCCTAAGCCGGCCAACACGTATTTATAGACCCCTCAAACAAATAGAGTCGTTGGCTCTTTCACTGGACGAAACACGGGGTCACCGGACGCTACGCAGGAGGCACCAGATGCTCAACCCCTGCGTCCGGTGCTCCAGAAACAGCCACATGTCACCTTTTGAAACTCACACGTCAGAGTCTAACGGTATCCTGCAAAGCACCAGACGTGGTTAAGTTGCCACCTGATGCGTCCAGTACTCACCGGACTTAAACACAGAGAGGTTTGCAAATGCGCTGGATCACCGGATGCTGAGCACCGGACTAATTCGTAGGGAGGATTGCAAACGGACCGCACACCTGACTCGTACCACCGGACGCACAAGCATGGACAAGCTAGGCGTCCGGTGCCTTACCCTAGCTGAGCCAGGCACAGACTACACCGGACGCATAGACACAACGTCCGGTGCCTCAGTGTCCAGCATCCAGTGAGTGTTTCTCAGTGAGACACACTCCTGAGACTTCTCCAAACTTCCCACCGGCGCAATAGAAAAATATGCACTTCTTTTTCTCAAAAAGCGCCGAATCCCGCCTCGCAAGCTCGGGGGCAGGGAGAGAGAAACCCATCCTCTCTCTACCATTAAAACTCCAACAAAGTGTGCCAACACCACAATGTGTAAACCAACATGTGCACATGTGATAGCATTTTCACAAACATTTTCTAAAGTGTGCCAACACCACAATGTGTAAACCACGATGTGCATACACCTTGGTGTCACTTTATTTCTAGTTTATGACGGGTAAGTCTAACTGAGTACATTCAATGAGTTAAGTTAGCTCACTAGGTTCTAAATGCATGCACATGAACAATGACACCTAGTGGCACTTGATAACCGCTTATCCAAAGAATTCCCCTCTTTATAGTACGGCTATCTATCCTAAATGTGATCACACCCTCTGTGGTGTCTTGATCACCAAAATCAAAACCCTAAGCAATACCTTTGCCTTGAACTCCATAGGGTTATGTTTTTCTCTTTCTTCTTTTCAAGTTGAGCACTTGATCACCTTGTGGTCATCACCATCATTACCATAATCATCACTTGCTCTATCACTTGGCATGTACCAACCTCATTAAGTCTACACACACTTAGTATGGAGGTTAGTACTAGGGTTTCCTCAATTATCTAAAACCAAACTAGGGCTTTCACCATTCACGCCGACGAGCCCCGTAGAGCTTGGTAGAGTGAGGGTATCGTAGCTCGTTAGGTCCGCCTTGGTGAGAGGGTCACGACTGTGCCCTTGGATTCGGCCGAGACCTCGCCGTCGTCGAGTTTCACCTGCGAAGAGCTCTCCCCTGTCTCTGTGTCACTATCAAGCGGGTCCTGCAGACCAGTGGGTCCCTCTGTCAGTCACTGTCCCTCTCTCCCCCTATTTTTGTTTTTTGACATATTCCATGCTGTTTTGGAAAATTCATAACTTGAGTTAGACAGATCCAAATGGAGAGATTCCAATTTTATCACACTCTTGAGTTAGTCTAGTTTTTAATAAAAATATGAAATATGCCATGTTTTTGAAGAAATAAATAGATATGATTTAATCCTTGATAAAAAGAAGGTAAATATATCTTGAGATCTGTACGTCCTATCACCATGCAAATTTAGGAGATTGTTATTTATGCTATGTGTAGGCTCTGATAAATTGTTCATGATTTTTGGATGCCTTGTGGTGAAGTTATAAATATTCTTTGACTAAATAGGAGTTTTTGTGGTATTTTTAATAAATAGAGTATGGCTCCTTTTATGATGGAACTTGCTGGGTGATGTAAACATGTCAAGTTAAAGCTAGGAAAAATGTGAAATCTGTTGTTTGACACTTTTTGATAGGATTTCAGATTTATGCCTCTAATGCGATGAGTAGCTTGTCATTTTTGTACCTCACCATCTGCATGTGCAAGAGCCATGAAAATTTTACAGTAACCTTGTGGTAGCCTAGAAAGCTTGCTGTAATTTTGTTAGAATTTTTGGAGCACTTGTACTACATGCTCATTAATTCACCTTAATAATCAAATAAATAGAAAAGGGGATAATAAATATGAGTGTAAACCTTGCCATGATGTTTTATGATCTTTCCTAGACATGTTCTAGCTACTGGTATTTTTGGTTTGAACCAATGTTACATTCTTAATATGTGCTAAAATCTTATTTTGCTATTTATGCCTTGTCTAGAGTACATTCTGGGTAGCTGATAGAAATTTCTTGAGAACTGCTTGAAGATAAAGTTTGCTGGAAAACTTGCCTATAACAAATTTGTATCTATCTTACTTATCTGCCTTGTGTCCAAATTTCATAGTATTTGGCTGAGTAGTTTAAAAGTTGTGGCTGTTACAAGTAGCTACTGCGAAGTGCTTGTTCTCTGGATTTTCCAGAGCAGCCACGAGACCTAGTCTGTTTTAGTCCATTTCGGTTGGGAATCTCTCTGTCATGTCTAAAAGTGATTTGTAGATAATTTGTTAAGCTTCCTAGAAAGTGCTTACTTGCTTAGTTTGGCCAACTGACGACTAAGTTATAGCTAAAATTTGTGACTACCCAGTCTGCCATGACCCCAGTTGTTGAGGTATGAGTAGCTAGGGTCGATTAGCTTGTCTAGTTAGCCTCTCTACCAGAGAAAGTATGCACTTACTTGTTGTTTCATGATCATCTTAATCTCATAAGCTTGTGATTGTGTTTGCTCCTTGATATGTGTTCCTTTGGCTCCCCAGCGTGATACATTGCATCATATGTGCATTCCCTATGTTTACTACCTTGTCATGCATACATAGGTGTACCCAAGGGCGTGACGGTTCGGGAGTTCGCACCACCCGAGCCAGAGGAGCAGCAGAGAGAGCCATCTCAAGGAGAAGGAACTGAGGAGGAGGAGGAGGACCTACCGGAGTGTCCTGGCCATTGTCCTTCCACCTACATCGAAGGCAAGCCCCGGAGCATTATAAGACTCCTACTATTTTGTTATCATGTCCAGTTGTCAATTAACTATAGTTATGTAGTGTTGCATTAAGTGTTAGGCATTGATATAACAACCTTGCTGCATAATGACTGACTTGTGCATCTTATACCTCACCTGAGTAGGTCCAGGATCGAATTAATGCTTAGCCATGCTTAGCTCGGTAGAAGCCGGGTGATTTCCTGTCACCTGCGAGAGATAGGTGGATACTTGATCAGGGTTGGCTATAATTGCTCTCGTGGAGATAACCATGTGCTAATAATGAATTGAGACTGGGCGGGATGACGATAGTGAAGCAACAAGGCATGGAGGTCTTGGGTGTGAATCTATCCCTGTCTGAGTCGTTTAAGGACCGATACGCTGTACGTCCTCTTGTCATGTTGAACGCATGCCTAACACTTAGTTGGCTGGATAAGTCGTTCCAACCGCGAAGCCTAGGAGTGCATCTCCAGCCGGATAAGTCGATTCAAATCGCCGTCTCTCCCGGATAGTGAAAACTTGACTCGAGCAGCGGCAACGTAGATCTCATTAAATATACTTAATGGTTATGATGAGAAAGATGATGGCTATGTGATAATCCATTTATGATTGTTATTGTGATGCTTAATACTCAAGTGTATGCTTAGAACAGGTGCTAATCTAGTGGATAGCTATTTAAGTAATGAACTTGCTGCTGAAAATGTTATAAATGGGTTAATCAAAGCTAAAGCTTTTTATGCAAAAATGTGAGTCAAACCAGCCACAAATATGAGCCTTGCATACTCCTTGGTGTCCCTTTATTTCTGGTTTATGGCTGGTAAGTCTAACTGAGTACATTCTCGTACTCAGGGTTTTATTTACCCTGGTTGCAGATGATGTCGTGTATCACGGCTACTATGCTAACTGTCACAATCTGGCTACGGAGGATGAGTAGATCTCAGGCAAAATCACGTCTTGTATCTTCGGTTGTGCTTTTGTTGGGATGATCATGGAGGTGGCATGTAAATAAACTAAGTGTGTGCGTTGTTTCAAAACTACTTTGCTTCCGCTACTGAACCATGTTGTAACAACTTTATTTGAACTCTGATGTGTGTAAAACTATGTTCTGTAATGAATGTTGTAATTTGTGATGGAGATGCTTGATCATGTACGGTCTTGGTTGTATGTTTGTTGAATCGAGATCTTTTGAGGTTTCGTCTGACAACCAGGTTTATATGGGTTCAAGTCCTTTGGCTTGACTACTCTCGTGGTCATTAATTCACTTGAATTCTTATAAATTGGACGGTTCTGTTACAGCTGGCATCGGAGCAAGATTAAGCATTTAACCATCATAGATGTATTTAAAAACAAATGAATTTTTTTTCCAAACTAATTGGTAAATTAGACTATGCATATGACTGTTTTAAAATGATTGAACAAAATATACCATGCTAGTGGTCATACCCCTTTATGCCCGCTTAAGGACTTCTAGGTGGCTAAGTATTACTAACATGGGGGTTTTTCCTTTTGTCATCCATACGGCGTGCAATAGTATGGATGCCACTTACTTAAGTGGTAATGAATGGATCATATACCTCTACGCCATGGTAAGCAATGTTTTCCTTTCGTCATCCATACGGCGTGAAATTGTATGGGTGCCACTTACTTGAGTGGTAATGCATGGATCTATGTGCCTCTACGCTATGGTAAGTGTGAGCTGTGAGAGCATGACCGTCCAACCGTCGGTCTAGGGAGTGTTAGTTGTGGTTACTGGAATATTTACATGTTGCACACATGTATATATGAAGGTACTTAATTGTGGACAGTTGGTGCAACCGTGTATACATATTTGATGTATATATGGGCGTACTTCACACGGGTAGTGTGCTGCGATATATGTTCGGGTATGTATATCGGAGTACCTAGCTTGACTTTAGAAGATCAAGACTTTCATTTCCACACATATATTATTGTGGGTGGGCTAAAATGAGATTTTCTGCAGGTACGCTAAGAGCGAAACGTGTAGACCGTGTAGTTACGTATAAAGAGAGCACGTATGTATGCCACCGACTATTCCGCTAGAATTTTCTTTTTTAGGAGTGGTAAGGACGTATGAAACATGCATGCATCATGAATCATTCATGCATCCCTTTGTGCACTACTTAAATTATTGTAAATCTGAAACTTGTACCTAATTATCTTCTCTTGTAAGTGAATTTTCCCTACTCAATTGTGGTCTTTCCCTACAGATGACAGCCCCACATACAAGTGAAACTTTTCTGGACATGTTTGGCACTCCTACTTTGTTGTGGAGGATGCTAAGTTCACTGGGATATGAGGAACCACTCCAGTATACTTGGAGAGAGGCAGATCATGCAGGATCCTTGCCTTGGGTAGATGTCCAAATTACAGTTCCTCCTTGTCCAAACAACCCACAGTGGCTAGGATGGGTAGTGGAGTCCGATGGTCAAACTCCTTGGGAGGGTGCCCAAGTAGCAGCCTTAGAAGTGTTGTTGGAAATATGCCAGGACTTTGGTGATGAGCTAGTTAATGGTCCAGCTGGATCTCTTCCTAGAGTGAGTGTAACTGACACCTTTGTATCCCAGATAGGAACTGAGCCCCTGGAGATCAGAGAAACTATGTTAGGGTATAGCTCTAGCCCCGCCATGAGTGCCATGCTGGCGGTACTCAAGCTATACTATGTACGCCAAGACACCTATGTAGAAGCCATGCTAGCGCTCCAGCAAGCCCAAGCTGGGCAGCGCAAACTACGCAAGCACGTGCGGAAGCACCGCAAAGCCTGTAGTGATGCACAAGCTGAAATTCAAAACTATCATACCGCGCAAGCCCGCCGCAACCAAGTTTAAAACGCAGTTAGAGAGCACAATGAGGCACAAGCCCGCATGATGCAAATGACTAGAGAGCGAGATGATGCTATGCGCTTGGCTGAAAATAGAGAAGCTGCTAGAGTTAGAGCCTTGTTCCAAGCTAAGGTTAGAGAGCAAGAGCTAATTCACAGGATTGCTGAGCTGCAGTTAGATGTCCATCGCTTAAACAATGTCATAAATCCTATTCCACATCCTGTCCCTGTTAATCATGAAGAGGATCCCAATGAGGAAGATCAGGATGATGGCATAGTCTCGAATGAAGAATCTGAGGAAGATCTGTAGTTTAGCAGTGGTTTCCATAATTATGTACCAGCTCCTGTCTCTTTATGTATTGGACATGTAATCTAAATTTTCAGTTGAGACTCTTTGTATTGGCCATGATGCCCCTCTTGTAAGACTTAAGCTGCAACAATGACCTTGTGTAATCATATGCACTTGTATATGATGCTCCATGTTTATGTTGAGCTTGAATAAATTTCCAGTGATGTCTTTAATCCCTGAGAATTCATGTGGTTGAGAAAGATTGCAAGTGTAACCAATATCGTGGATGATGTTCACTTGTTGTAAATCGATTATTGTGCCTTGTATTATGTGGATTTATTTCAGTAAATTCCGTATGGCATCAACTGAGATTTATGGCAATTATTTCTGTCATCCTAAACGGTTACTTGGTATACCTTGTGCAAATGGCTCGCAATACTCGCTTAGGCCATAATGAGGTGCCGCCACCACCACCTCCTCCCCCGCCTACGCCTGCTGAGCTCCTAGCAACTCTTGTTGAGGGCCAGCGGATGCTCAATGAAGCTATGCAAACCATGGCGCAACAGAACCGGGGTGGTCGCCATGCCCGTCAAGGCGGAGAAGCGAATCAGTATAGTAATTTCAAGGATTTTTAGGATACCAAGCCGCTGGTGTTCAAGGAGGCCTCTGAACCTTTGGAAGCTGATGAATGGCTCAACACTCTCGAGCAGAAGTTCCGCTTGCTGAGGTGACTAAGGAGCTGAAAACGGAATATGCAGCACACCAATTGGAAAGCAAAGCAGGTGTTTGGTGGAGCCATCATAGGGCCAGCTGGCCTGCCAATGCTGTTGTAACCTAGGATCTGTTCAAAACTGCTTTTAGGGACACTTATATTCCGCAGGACTTAATGACCATCAAGCATATCGAGTTCATGAACTTAACTCAGGGCACCAAAAGTTTGACTGAGTATCTTCATGCCTTCAATAATTTGTCTCACTATGCTACTGAGTTTGTTGACACCGATGCTAAGAAGCTTGCTAGTTTCAAGAGAGGACTTAGGCCTAAGTTGTCCAAGAATATGGTTGGTAACAAGATTACAACCTTCAATGAGTTTGTGAGCGATGCATTGACCCAGGAGAACTCTAATGCTATTTATGCTGCATCCAAGAACCGCAAGAGGGCCTATGAAGATGGTGCTTCACAGTCTAAGGCTCCGGTGACAAGTAAGCCGGCCTATCGCCCACCCAATGCTGTGACAATGTACAAGCCGCCGCAGAAGAAGTCAAATGTGAATATGGGAGTTCGCAAGTCCTTCACAGTTGCTCATCCTAGAGGTGCCACAGGTCAAGGGAGCTCCAAAACTCCCCCTGATAACCGTCCCTGCTTCAATTGCAAATAGGTTGCTCATTGGGCAAGGGATTGCCCTTATCCTAAGAAGACTTCTGCAGCTGGGGTTAATACTCGTACCGGCCGAGTGCATTATAGCACCGTTGAAGAAATCTCCGCAGGTGAAGATTACTGTTGGTATGTTTCTTGTCAACCAACATCCCGCAGTTGTCTTGTTTGATTCTGGAGCGTTGCATTCTTTTATGAGTCAAGCATTCGCATCTAAGCATCGGCAACATCTAGTTGATCTTGACCAGGGCAAATTTTGCATTAGTGCTGCTGGTAATCAAATCTACGAATCAGTTAGTGAGGGATGTGCATATCACCATTGAAGGGTGTAATTACTCAGCAAATCTGGTAATCTTGCCGGGCTTGGGAATAGATGTTATTCTGGGAATTAACTGGATGAGTAAGCATGGGGTGTTAATAGATACCTCAACAAGGGTAGTCATGTTGAGGGAGCCTGATAGCAAAGAAGCTTTCTTAGTCCAACTTCCCAAAAAACGACGACATCCGTCACGCTGCAAATGCTATCAGACCACTCACTGTGGCAGAGATTCCTGTAGTTTGTGAGTTCCCGGATGTCTTTCCTGAGGATCTGCCCGGGTTGCCTCTGGACAGAGACGTAGAGTTTAAAATTGATCTAATTTCGGGTACCGCACCCATCTCTAGAAGGCCATATCGAATGCCACCCAATGAACTGGCAGAATTGAAGAAGCAATTGCAAGAACTCCTAGAGAAAGGTCTTATTCGGCCTAGTTCTTCTCCATGGGGTTGTCCAGCTCTATTTGTCAAGAAGAAGGACAAGTCTGTCCGTATGTGTGTGTTGATATTTGGTAACGCAATTAGAAAATGATCCGCAAGTGCACGGATATCGGTGAGCATTTCACCCGGGAGGTTTTCCAGAGTATCGTATTTATATTTTTACCACTGGGAGAAAGGGTGCATCTGACTAACCAAATCTATCGCTACTATCCCTTTAGGCTACAAAGAATGTTTCTCAAAGTGAGTGATGTATAGAGAAGACTGCAACCGTAGTCTTGTTCTAACCTTGGTAAGGATGATCTACTTTTCTATTGGGGAGGCTCACGGAATCTAGACAACACAAAGGATGTTCGACCCGCACCTATAAACCTACCCGTCCTGCTAACAAGATATGGGATACAAAGGTAACTCAGAAATGTCACGTTCCTCGCTACTACCACGGTCCAGCTAGTGAGGGGATATCTATGAGTACCCTAGCCTAAACACCACGTTTACGCTAGCAAGTGATTACTCTAATACTCAACCGGAAGAGGATTAAAGTAAACTCATAAACCAAAGAACAATAAAACAAGAACTTACTAGAATTAGAAGTCGAATTACTGAAGAATCTTAGAAGCAAGCCTCGGGTTAGAAGACTTGATCCCGCAGGTACAACTCGGAGTAGACACCGACAGGCCGGCCTTCCTCCGATCTACACCTCCACTCTATCTCTCTCAATCTAGTAGAAACTAGAAGATCTATTTCTACTTTACATTAGATGCTAAGCCTAAAAAGAAATATTATTTAGAGAAGAGGTTTTCCTTCGAGGGCACCCCTCAATCTCTATGATAATTTCTTGTCTTCTCCAGGGGCCAGGGGGGTCTCCTTATATAGTCTTCCTCCTCTATGCGTTTTTGGGTCGGTAGGCGAGGTGGTACTATGTTTTCCTTGATCCAATAGGTCGGTGGAGATCTCCCGAGAGAAAGAGTCCTGATTGGGCTCGGCAGGTGGGCCCAAGGAAACTGGGCGGGCGCCCAGGTCCTGGCCCCGTTTCGCCTCTGCTTCGGTCTCGTGGCTTCTGGAGTCTTCTAGATGGTAGAAAATTGCGCGGTGCGTTGATATCTCTATGTAATCTTGACATGTGGGCCTTTCTTCCTTATTTCCAGATAACCCCCTGCAGAAATAGACAAACACCAAAACTCGTGGAATTCTGTCAGATAACCCCTAAGTCTAGATGTTGATTTCATTTGGATCCTTTTCTTTGTTTATTTGATAATTAAATTTGATACTTAAGGACCGTCAACAACTCCCCCAAGCTTACCTCTTGCTCGTCCCTGAGCAAGGATGAACTCAAGAGTTTCTGCAGTGGTTTCATTTCTTAAAAGTACACACGCATTCAAGCAAGATCTTATCTCTGAGTTAGAATAAACTGTTAAGACTTAAAATTTACTCATTTTACCTTCACCATGGGGCTTGTAACCGTCACTTGTGTCTTGAGCAGTTAAAAGATAGAACGGTCAAGTCAAGCGCCATGTCTCTTATTCTTGATTAGCTATAGCTCTGGAGTTTTTGCAGATTTTCAAATAAAACTCAGAGATTCCTTATATGACTCTCTTAGATCTCTCTTTTGTGGTATTTCTAGATCCTTACCAGGGCAGTAATGATATATGCCTTCTCTCAAAGTATGTAGTATTT
Source organism: Sorghum bicolor (assembly GCF_000003195.3). Taxonomy (NCBI): domain Eukaryota; kingdom Viridiplantae; phylum Streptophyta; class Magnoliopsida; order Poales; family Poaceae; genus Sorghum; species Sorghum bicolor. Next base: position 30,614,558 of record NC_012876.2, on the reverse strand, counting down.
GTGGTATGAGGCATAGTGATATTGCCTTCTCTCTCACCCTACTCTAATAAGGTTTTGATATCTGGAGCTCATAGGTGGGAGACAGCTAATACATACTTACAAGACATTTATTGCATAGTCAAACCATGGATCTAGAGAAACAAGTCAATAAGTCAAATCAAGATGTGCATGTGTGGCGAATGAATGGTGTATGGTGATGATGGTGATAATAATGGTGAAAGTCTAATTCTACTTTTGCTCTTTTGAGGGGATACATACCTTTCTTGCACTTTGAAGTTTTTTTTGAGGAGAATGAGATGCTCTATATTTTCTTTTTCTTTCCTCTCAGGTGGGTATCTTGTACCCCTAATTCTACTGTCGGACACTTGTCCATTTTTACCTCTCGTCTCACTTTTTCTTTTCTTCGAGGTTCCGGGCACTTGCCCCTTTTTATTTCCTCGTATTATTTTTTTTTCTTTTTTTTCTCTTTTTTTTAGAGAGCACTCATCTCCTGAAATAATATAGCAAGTGGTAGTAACCAAGATAACTTGAGCATTTATTTCACAGGGAATAACAGGGATAGGAAAATATTTTTGGCTATTCTCTCCCGGATTAGGAGTAGAATAATTTTGGGTGAATCTGGAGATGGAAATGAGTGGATATATGTGGATGGTACTTCCGGAGTAGAAGCAGCATATACGAGTGAACGTGCAAGTGAATCTTGATTTTAACCGCATGACAAGCTCCTTAGGGTCTACACAGCTTGACCACACTCAATGCTCATAAGCAGTAAAAAGTAAATGTGTGGCTCAAAGTCTAGCAAGCATGTATATATGGCTGTGGTAGGAATTTAAACTCTCATCATACAGGAACTCATCATGTGTTATTTTAAAGATTTTCAAAGATAAAATTCTCCAGAATTTTAGCATCTCTAGGAATAGATAAACAGCAGCTCAACCTTCCCATATCATATCCGTTAACGACTTAGACTTTAGATCAAGTACTCTTCCCACAAGTTCAGGTTTAGAGCGAATCTTACTTCATAACAGTCATGCCTAAACTTGAGAGAGATTTCAATTTTAACAACTAGTCATGGCAGAGCAACTATTCATCATTTCCATGTGAGAGTTTATCATGAGGGTTCATAGCAAATTTTATTTATTTATTTATTTAGCGAACTAAGCAAGAATATATAAAAGCACAAAATCTTTATGTGGGTTTTTATGATTATGCATTTTTTATTATTTGAGTAAAGTATAAACGCGAGTAGAAACACTTAGCTGGATAAATGGGGGTGCTCTCCCCCAAGCTGGATTTTGACGTAATTTCTTCTGATGTAGCTAGCAGGTGATGGAGGTGTATTTGAAAGTCGGCAGCACCCTGACAGCGATTAGGATGTCCTCCGTCTGCTAGTCTTCTTTGATCCTTGAATTCTGTGGAGCGCAAATAGACAACAAAGCTTTGTGGAACTGGTTAAGTGTTAGCATAAATATCTAGCCTTTATCATGTTGAGCCTCCTCAATAAACGTTACTTATTTAGCAGGATCATGCACTTATTATTTTTTATATTTTTATTGTAAGATGAAAACTTATTTATTTTATTTTTATGCCACCACAGTGAATGTACTTATGGGTTTTATGCCATGAGCATACTCACATGGGGTTACTATTTTTTAACATTTTTATTTTCTTTTCAAGATAGCATGAACCTGATTAACTAAGCAAACTATAATTGAATAATTGAAAGGAAAAGGATAACTACCAAGTTTACCTCTTGGCAAGGTGTTCGGTATTTTTAAGTCCTCCGAACGGGACTCTTCGATTTCTCAGTCGTCCTGGGATTCGCTAGGTGGCGTAGTCGGTGATTCCGGCGGCGCCTCTCTTCGTGTATAACTATCTTCTCTTTCCATATCTGACTCGGTGCTACGGCCTCCTCAGGACAGTTCTGTTCAAGTTGTATGTCTTCAGACCTTATCACTTCTCCTTCGTAGTCTACCCATTCGTCCTTGATGATTTGCCTCCTCTGGTTGTGGTCGCGTTGTCTTCTTCTTGTCCTGACCTGCTTAGAATCTTCAACTATATAGTTAGAATCATTAAAGTAGTGGCGTACCTTCTCAGAGGGGAAGTGCATGTGGACTTCTCCGGTTCCAATATAGATGATGGCTTTGATAGTGTTTGAGGAACGGTCTTCCAAGGATGATGGGTGGATCGTACTCTTCTTCTCCCATGTCAATGATCTGAAAATCATCTGGAGCTGGATATATATTGGTTGTAGGGGCATGGTTCCATGCAGCAGCTGATAAGTGTCTGCGGCCATTATGTTGACGTTAGATTCGGTGTCGTAGAGTGTCTTCTAAAAAGAGTATTTGTTGATTGTGCACTCAATGCTTGGAACACCAGGGTCGTCCTTCTTGATCAAGAAAGGTGACTTGAGTCGACGATCTTGACCTCCTTGAGCTGCAGTGACCATCTTAGCTGACTCGGTCCACATTTGCTTGTTCCTGTTCCTCCTATTGGTCCTCTTCCTTGGTTCATGTCAGGATTGCTCTAAAGTTTGTGTAGTCTTGTTCTTGAAGGAAAGTCTCCTTCTTCCCCTTGATGTGGAGACTGATCTTGGCAGCATTAGCGTAGATGACAGCTCTGGTGTTTAGGAATGGCCTCCCTAAGATGATAGGTGCCCTCTCCTCAGTACCAGTCTTTATCACCATGAAGTCTGCTAGAGCATACAAGGTACCAACTCGGACGCAGAGGTTCTTCAATATTTCCTTTGGGAAACTGAGTGTCCGATCTGCAACCCTGGGCATAATGTTGATGCTGGAGCCAAAGTCATAGAGTGCTTCTGGTAAGTCCACCATGCCGATGGAGATCGGGATGACGGGGCGTTCTGGATCACCTCTCTGAGTAATTAGGCCTCTGTTGATTCCAACCTTGATTTTGTTGAGGATGGAGTTCACGTCCTCAAGCATCTCAGGGCAGTGATTGCCTGAGTGTCCAGTGTCTCCAGTGTGTCTGTGCTCGTAGATCCCGGTTCTTCTCTTGGTGGAGTCTGGGAGTTGTAAAACTCCTTCATATTATGCTCGAAGTGTTCCTGCTCATAGAGACAAGGCAGAGATCAAGTGCATGGGCCCTGTTGGTGAAAAACACCAACAGAACCAAAAGTGTATTTGTTCTTCTCTAACCTTAAGCATAGTGAGCAAGACAAAGTTGATGGATCATGAGTGTAGCATTTAAAACATTTGTTAGATCAGATGGCTCAACCTAATGGAAAGATAATTTATCTATATTTATGTTTTGTTTATATCTTCCAAAGATTGAATGTGCAATACTTTAGCTTATATGATTAGGAGTGTGGGATCATGAAGGTAGTACTAAGATTAAAGATTAATTTGGTCTTCAATATTTATGTTGATTTAATTGAGTTGATTAATTTGGAAATACAAATCATACATGTTTGTCTCTTTTATTCATGTGTATACCAGAACCAAGGAGAAACTCATAAAAGTGATAGTCACGTACTTTAAGATGTTACCTTAATTGAAGAGTGATGGTACCATCTCACCTTGTGGAAGCTTCCCATTCGTAGCGGTTGTGCATCGTGTTTGTGGCACCCTCCATGGATCATCTCTTATGAGCTACGTCTTTCTTGTGCAAATTGTTAAACTTCATGTGTCTCCTTTGTCTCCAATGAGTTTGTATCTCAGGACTTTCCAGGTTGATATTGAAAGTTTTACTGCAGGGGTTAGTCCGACAAAATATACCAATGCCTACTCAAGCAGTTTTTAGTTCAGTAACCAAACTAGACTCCATGTCTAATCCAATTAAGGAAGGCTATTTAACCTAAGCACCATGCTTAATTTAAAAGCCAATAGAAGTATGTGCAGTACTTCCAAACTAACACTTACTAGGATAGACAAAGGTAGCGTGATGGCATTTATAGAGATCTACTCAAGTGGAGATGAAGTAGTGTGATTAGTATTTAACAAATTGAGCATGTCTCAAAGGTAAGGACAACCAACATAGTAACATGGCAAAGGATGTTTTTATGTGGAGTACTCCCCCAAGCTTGAATTTTGTGAAATTCAAGTTTGGATGAATTTAATTCAATGTTGTATGATGCTTGTTTGGACATACCTTGTGCTTGTCATTCATCCGATCTTCTTGCTACAATCCTGGAAAGGTTAGTGGCAAGAATACCCGAAGGAATATTTCTACAATTATCTCAATATGCTCAATACACAAGGCAATGTTGCACATAATTAGAAGTTCATGTTACGATCTGATAGGTGCTTGTTTAAGGACGCTAAGCTTATCCTTGGGAAACCATCAAGTTATGTTGGTGAAGTGGTTTCCCCTCCAACACCAACCTATATCAAGATCAACTCAACGAGATCTGCAATATTTATTATAGACATATGCATCGACAACCGCCCTTTTAAAGTTTTTATAAATAGAAAGGAAGAGGGGGTTGGAGATCTCAAATGTGGTAAGGATGGAGAGACCAATTGATTGGGGAGATGTTTTATATGAGCAAGGACTTGGTAAGGTATTTATGAAATAACTTCCATGCTCACTGTTGTTTCTCTCATTCTCAAACTCCAAGGATGATTCTTCATGAATGCTTAAAATTCCTCTAGGATTGTCTTTCAAGTTTGTTTTATCTATCCATTCAATGGTGATAGCACATGGATTTTTAATGCCCTCTAGCCATTGATGTTACTCTTCTCGATCCTCCTTCTTATGCATGGGATGTCTAGAGAGATTCATAGGATTATCCGGAGGTTCAAGAGAAAGAGCATAGTAGAAACTATTAAGCTCAAGGATGGGATGGATAGCCGAATCATGGGATTGAAAAGTTTGGAAATTGGCTATTGTAGCTTCCTCTCCTTGTATGGGAGATGATTCCTTCTCTATCTCTAAGATTTTTCTATGAAGACTAGTACAAGAAGGATGTCCACGAATGAAGACATACCTTCCTTTACTAATAGATAAAGAAAGAAAGACTCTACCAAAGGTTATATGATTAAGACCAATGTGAAAATATCTAGGAAAAACATGGTCTTGTAGGGCTAGGTCTAAACCAGAATTTATAGAAAGATTAACACATTCCCTAGGTGTAGCTAAAAGTGCATTATCTTTTTGATTAAAAGATAGGACCTCGGCTATAGAAAAGGGTTGGTTTTGACCTATTGCAATCAACTCCGGACACAGATCATAATTAGGGGCAGGACGTGTTGACTCCCCTGGTCTATGGCTGGTCTCCGAAGGTGCAAATAATTCAATAATAGGTATGGAATTTGAGTTATCCATAAAGATAAAATAAAAAGATAAAAGAATAAAAGTATAATACAAGATAATAGCAAGACTCAAAGTTATCTCAGCAAACCATCTTTCTCCCCGGCAACGGCGCCAGAAATCCTTGTTGATATTTGGTAACGCAATTAGAAAATGATCCGCAAGCGTACGAATATCGGTGAGCATTTCACCAGGGAGGTTTTCCAGAGTATCGTATTTATATTTTTACCACTGGGAGAAAGGGTGCATCTGACTAACCAAATCTATCACTACTATCCCTTTAGGCTACAAAGAATGTTTCTCGATGTGAGTGATGTATAGAGAAGACTGCAACCGTAGTCTTGTTCTAACCTTGGTAAGGATGATCTACTGTTCTATTGGGGAGGCTCACGGAATCTAGACAACACAAAGGATGTTCGACCCGCACCTATAAACCTACCCGTCCTGCTAACAAGATATGGGATACAAAGGTAACTCGGAAATGTCACGTTCCTCGCTACTACCACGGTCTAGCTAGTCAGGGGATATCTATGAGTACCCTAGCCTAAACACCATGTTTACGCTAGCAAGTGATTACTCTAATACTCAACCGGAAGAGGATTAAAGTAAACTCATAAACCAAAGAACAATAAAACAAGAACTTACTAGAATTAGAAGTCGAATTACTGAAGAATCTTAGAAGCAAGCCTCGGGTTAGAAGACTTGATCCCGCAGGTACAACTCGGAGTAGACACCAACAGGCCGGCCTTCCTCCGATCTACACCTCCACTCTATCTCTCTCAATCTAGTAGAAACTAGAAGATCTATTTCTACTTTACATTAGATGCTAAGCCTAAAAAGAAATATTATTTAGAGAAGAGGTTTTCCTTCGAGGGCACCCCTCAATCTCTATGATAATTTCTTGTCTTCTCCAGGGGCCAGGGGGGTCTCCTTATATAGTCCTCCTCCTCTATGCGTTTTTGGGTCGGTAGGCGAGGTGGTACTATGTTTTCCTTGATCCAATAGGTCGGTGGAGATCTCCCGAGAGAAAGAGTCCTGATTGGGCTCGGCAGGTGGGCGGGCGCCCAGGTCCTAGCCCCGTTTCGCCTCCGCTTCGGTCTCGTGGCTTCTGGAGTCTTCTAGATGGTAGAAAATTGCGCGGTGCGTTGATATCTCTATGTAATCCTGACATGTGGGCCTTTCTTCCTTATTTCCTGATAACCCCCTGCAGAAATAGACAAACACCAAAACTCGTGGAATTCTGTCAGATAAAACCCTAAGTCTGGATGTTGATTTCATTTGGATCCTTTTCTTTGTTTATTTGATAATTAAATTTGATACTTAAGGACCGTCAATAGTGTGTAGACTATTGTCCGCTAAATGTCATGACTATCAAAAACAAGTATCCCCTACCTCGCATTGATATTATATTTGATCAATTAGCCAAGGCTAAGGTATTCTCGAAGATTGATCTGAGGTCTGGATATCATAAAATCAAGATCCGGCCTGAAGACGTTCCTAAAACGACTTTCTCTGCCAGGTATGGGTTGTATGAGTATTTAGTCATGTCCTTTGGTCTGACTAATGCCCCTGCTCATTTCATGTACCTGATGAATTCGGTGTTCATGCCTGAACTGGATAAGTTTGTGGTGGTGTTCATCGATGACATACTGGTGTATTTGGAAAATGTGCAAGACCAAGAGAAGCACCTTCGGATTGTACTCACTAGATTGTGAGAACACCAGCTTTATGCCAAGTTCAGCAAGTGTGAGTTTTGGCTGAAGAAAGTGCCTTTTCTAGGCCATATTTTATCTGAATACGGAATATCTGTTGACCCGTCAAAGGTACAGGAGGTTCTAGACTGGAAAGCCCCTACTTCGGTGCATGAAGTTCGGAGTTTTCTCGGTCTAGCAGGATATTATCGTCACTTTATTCCAGACTTCTCCAAGATAGCCAAGCCTATGACCAAGCTTTTGCGAAAGGATGTGAAATTTTTGTGGTCTCAGGAGTGTGAAGTCGCTTTCACTGTTTTATGCCATTTGGTGACCACCGCTCCTATTTTGGCACAGCCGGACATTGAAATCCCATTTGATGTCTTTTGTGATGCATCCGGCACTGGGTTAGGTTGTGTACATATGCAAGAAGGCCAAGTCATTGCCTATGCCTCTCGACAGGTGAGGAAGCACGGAGTCAACTATCCGACTCATGATTTAGAGTTAGCAGCAGTTGTACATGCATTAAAACTCTGGAGGCATTATCTGTTGGGTAATCTGTGTCACATTTATACTGACCATAAGAGCCTCAAATATATCTTCACTCAGCCCGAGCTAAACATGAGATAAAGAAGATGGTTAGAATTGATCAAGGATTATAACCTTGAAGTGCACTATCATCCAGGCAAGGCCAATGTCGTAGTAGATGCTCTTAGCCAAAAGCAACATGTTGGACTTCTCCTCGAGGAAGGTTTCAATTTATTGCACCCAGTGGTCTTGCACAATATTGTAGTCAGTTGTTCCTTAGAGAGTCAAATCATAGAACTCCAAAAGACTGACCCTGGTATCTTCCATATCAAGAGAAAAATGAAAGAACAAGACACCAAGCATTTCTGGGTAGATGAGAAGGGTGTACTATGGTTCGATGGTCGACTGGTAGTACCCAAAGACCATGACCTATGCAATAAAATCTTAGATGAAGCTTACTCCTCTAAGTTGTCCATTCATCCTGGTAGTAGCAAAATGTATCAAGACTTGAAACCTCATTTCTGGTGGACCAAGATGAAGAAAGAAATAACAGCTTATATCGCTAGGTGTGATACCTGCTGCAGGGTAAAGGCAATTCACCTTAAACCTACAGGATTGTTGCAACATTTGTCGGTTCGGGGTTGGAAGTGGTAAGAAATCAGCATGGATTTCAATGTTGGGCTTCCCCCTACTCAAAAAGGTTACAATTCCATATGGGTGATTGTTGATCGCTTGACCAAGTCAGCTCATTTCATTTCGGTACAGTCTACATACCGACCATCCAACTATGCTGAGTTGTACTTCTCTCAGATCGTTAGGTTGCACGGAGTGCCTCACACTATTATTTCTGATAGAGGTCCTCAGTTCACTGCCCGATTCTGGGAACATTTACATTCACTCCTTGGTACAAAGTATGTTCGCAGTTCAGCCTACCATCCTCAAACCTCCGGTCAGACTGAGCGTGTGAATAAAATCTTAGAGAATATGTTGAGGGCATGTGTCATCTCTTCCAAGGGTGCATGGGAGAAGTGGCTACCCTTAGCTGAATTCTCTTACAATAATAGCTATCAAGAGAGTATTCAGAAGGCTCCTTTCGAAGCTTTGTATGGCCGCAAGTGTAGAACTCCTCCAAACTAGGTCGAACCTAGTGAAAGGAGGTACTACGGAATTGACTTCGTCAAGGAAGCCAAAAAGCAAGTTCTCACAATCCAGAAACACATGGAAGCCGACCAAGCTAGACAGAAAAGCTACGCTGACCAAAGAAGAAAACCACTCGAGTTTGAAGTAGGTGACTTTGTGTGCCTAAAAGTATCACCCATGAAGGGAGTGAACCGCTTTGGTGTGAAGAGGAAACTTGCCCCTAGGTATGTGGGTCCCTACCAAATCATGGAGAAGAGTGGCAAAGTGGCTTACAAGGTACTACCTCGTGAGATGAGAGCTATTTTCCCTGTATTCCATGTGTCCCATCTTAAGAAATGTCTTCGCGTGCCCGAAGAAAGAGTTGAAATGGGAGGTCTTAAGTTACAGTCAGATCTATCTTATGAAGAAAAGCCTGTGCAAGTTCTTGATGTCAAAGAAAGAGTTACTCGTGGGAGAGTGATAAAACTTTATAGGGTACTATGGAACCATCAAAGTGAACGGGATGCCACTTGGGAAAGGGAAGACTATTTGCAAGTGACTTAAACCTCCTATGAAAAATGGTACGTCTTTCAAATCTCGGGACAAGATTTTTGTAAGGGGGGAGGGCTGTAACACTCGTAGTGTTAGCATGCATGTTAACCATGAGCATTGCATCAACATAAACATCATCATACTCACTCATGAGCACCATACCATGATCACATGTCATTTTGGTGTGTACACTATGTGATTGAAATGCTTATATGGCTTGTGATATGTGTAAGTAATGTATGACTAATGTATACAATTGCACATTGTCTCCCAAAATACTTTATTCATGTTTAGAATATCATTTTGAACAAAGTTTATGTTAGGTGTTTCACTCAAAGTTGCCCCTAAGTCATGGTTAACCCTAGGTTGACCTAGTTGACCCCCTAAACCTCTTTTTAAAGATCTCTTATGAAACTAGTGTTAGAGACCTTGCATGTAAATGACCTCTGAAGCAAAGTTGTAGTAAATGTTGTAAGCTACAAAAATTGTTTTGGTGCCTTTTCATGAAAATAGTTGGAACCTGAACAAAAGTGGCCCACAATCCAGAAATCAGTGCTGCTTTCAACACTTAGGCGATTTTGACTAAGTGTGGGTTTCGCAGATTCGAGGAAGGGTACTTGGGAGCGTTGTAGTTTGAATTCTAGGCCAAACCAGACCTTGATCCTTTGAGCAAACTTGTAGAACTCATGTAGCTCTATCCATTGGGACAAATCCGAGCAAAAACCACCGAGTGAATTGCGAGTAAAACATCGGCCAAGTTTGAGATTCAGTCACTATAGACGGCGACTGAATCGAGCGATTCAGTTTCATCAGTCGCCGGCCGGTCGACGCATGGACGCCCCATGGCGGCCATATGACGACGGCGACCCCACCTATCAGCCCCAGCACCTCCACTTGGATGCCACGACGCCCCCCGAGCGGAAGCCGGCCTCATTTCCCCCTCCAGCGCTCTCTCTCCTCTCCGATTTCTTCCTTGGCGAACTCCGCCGCGAGTCAGCGACTCCGCCCGAGCTTTCCTCCCCGTCTCTGGCCATGCCAGCCCGCCAAGAGCTTCGCCAGAGCTTCCTCTTCCTCGGCGTCACCTCCATTGCCACTGTCGAGCGCGGGTAAGGCGGCATCGCCGAGCTCTGAGCAGTTTCTCTCTCGCCGGAGTTCCACCGTGCTCACTGGCAACGTGGCCAGGCCTCCCTGCTCCACCATTTCTTCACATTTTTGTTCCTAGAGCTTCCCCTAGACTCACTGATGCTCGGCGTGAACCTCAACTGGGTCGGCATCGGCTGAGCACGCCGACGTACTGCCCGCAGCGCCGCCGAGCCGCCATTCGTGTCGACGAGCCCCCTAGAGCTTGGTAGAGTGAGGGTATCGTACCTCGGTAGGTCCGCCTTGGTGAGAGGGTCACGACTGTGCCCTTGGATTCGGCCGAGACCTCGCCGTCGTCGAGTTTCGCCGGCGACGAGCTCTGCCATATCTCTATGTCACTATCAAGCAGGTCCCTCTGACCAGTGGGTCCCAGTCACTGTCCCTCTCTCCCCCTATTTCTGTTTTTGGACAGATTCCATGCTATTTTGGAAAATTCATAACTTGAGTTAGACAGATCCAAATGGAGTGATTCCAATTTTGTCACACTAGTCTAGTTTTTAATAAAAATTTGAAACATGCCATGTTTTTGCAGAAATAAATAGATATGATTTAATCCTTGATAAAAAGAAGGTAAATATATCTTGAGATCTGAAAGTCCTATCACCCTTCAAATTTAGGAGATTGTTATTTATGCTATGTGTAGGCTCTGATAAATTATTCATGATTTTTGGATGCCTTGTGGTGAAGTTATAAATATTCTTTGATTAAATAGGAGTTTCTTGTGGTATTTTTAATAAATAGAGTATGGCTCCTTTTATGATGGAACTTGCTGGGTGATGTAAACATGTCAAGTTAAAGCTAAGAAAAATCTGAAATCTGTTGTTTGACACTTTTTGATAGGATTTGAGATTTATGCCTCTAATGCGATGAGTAGATTGTCATTTTTGTACCTCACCATCTGCATGTGCAAGAGCCATGCAAATTTTACAGTAACCTTGTGGTATCCTAGAAAGCTTGTTGTAATTTTGTTAGAATTTTTGGAGCACTTGTACTACATGCTCATTAATTCACCTTAATAATCAAATAAATAGAAAAGGGGATAATAAAGATGAGTGTAAACCTTGCCATGATGTTTTATGGTGTTTCCTAGACATGTTCTAGCTACTGGTATTTTTGGTTTGAACCAATGTTACATTCTTAATATGTGCTAAAATCTTATTTTGCTATTTATACCTTGTCTAGAGTACATTCTGGGTAGCTCATAGAAATTTCTTAAGAACTGCTTGAAGATAAAGTTTGCTGGAAAACTTGCCTATAACAAACTTGTATCTATCTTACTTATCTGCCTTGTGTCCAAATTTCATAGTATTTGGCTGAGTAGTTTAAAAGTTGTGGCTGTTACAAGTAGCTACTGCGAAGTGCTTGTTCTCTGGATTTTCAAGAGCAGCCAGGAGACCTTGTCTGTTTTAGTCCATTTCGGTTGGGAATCTCTCTGTCATGTCTAAAAGTGATTTGTAGATAATTTGTTAAGCTTCCTAGAAAGTGCTTACTTGCTTAGTTTGGCCAAATGACGACTAAGTTATAGCTAAAATTTGTGACTACCCAGTCTGCAATGACCCCAGTTGTTGAGGTATGAGTAGCTAGGGTCGATTAGCTTGTCTAGTTAGCCTCTCTACCAGAGAAGAAGTATGCACTTACTTGTTGTTTTATGATCATCTTAATCTCAGAAGCTTGTGATCGTGTTTGCTCCTTGATATGTGTTCCTTTGGCTCCCCATCGTGATACATTGCATCATATGTGCATTCCCTATGTTTACTACCTTGTCATGCATACATAGGTGTACCCAAGGGCGTGACGGTTCGGGAGTTCGCACCACCCGAGCCAGAGGAGCAGCAGAGGGAGCCATCTCAAGGAGAAGGAACTGAGGAGGAGGAGGACCTACCGGAGTGTCCTGACCATCGTCCTTCCACCTACATCGAAGGCAAGCCCCGGAGCATTATAATACTCCTACTATTTTGTTATCATGTCCAGTTGTCAATTAACTATAGTTATGTATTGTTGCATTAAGTGTTAGGCATTGATATAACAACCTTGCTGCATAATGACTACCTTGTCCATCTTATACCTCACCTGAGTAGGTCCAGGATCGAATTAATGCTTAGCCATGCTTAGCTCGGTAGAAGCCGGGTGATTTTCTGTCACCTGCGAGAGATAGGTGGATACTTGATCAGGGTTGGCTATAATTGCTATCGTGGAGATAACCATGTGCTAATAATGAATTGAGACCGGGCGGGATGACGATAGTGAAGCAACAAGGCATGGAGGTCTTGGGTGTGAATCTATCCCTGTCTGAGTCGTTTAAGGACCGATACGCTGTACGTCCTCTTGTCATGTTGAACGCATGCCTGACACTTAGTTGGCCGGATAAGTCGTTCCGACCGCGAAGCCTACGAGTGCATCTCCGGCCGGATAAGTCGATTCGAATCGCCGTCTCTCCCGGATAGTGAAAACTTGACTCGAGCAGCGGCAACGTAGATCTCACTAAATATACTTAATGGTTATGATGAGAATGATGATGGCTATGTGATAATCCGGATATGGTTATTATTGTGATGCTTAATACTCAAGTGTATGCTTAGAACAGGTGCTAATCTAGTGGATAGTTGTTTAAGTAATGAACTTGCTCCTGAACATGTTATAAATGGTTTACTTAATGCTAAAGCTTTTTATGCAAAAATGTGAGTCAAACCTGCCACAAATATGAGCCTTGCATACTCCTTGGTGTCACTTTATTTCTGGTTTATGGCGGGTAAGTCTAGCTGAGTACATTCTCGTACTCAGGGTTTTATTTACCCTTGTTGCAGATGATGTCATGTATCATGGCTACTATGCTAACTGTCACCATCTGGCTGCGGATGATAAGTAGATCTCGGGCAAGATCACTTCTTGTATCTTCGGTTGTGCTTTTGTTGGGATGATCATGGAGCTGGCATGTAATTAAACTAAGTGTGTGCGATGTTTCAAAACTACTTTGCTTCTGCTACTGAACCATGTTGTAACAACTTTATTTGAACTCCGATGTGTGTAAAACTATGTTCTGTGATGAATGTTGTAGTCTGTGATGGAGATGCTTGATCATGTATGGTCTTGGTTGTATGTTGGTTGAATCAAGATATTTTGAGGTTTTGTCGGACTACCAAGTTTATATGGGTTCATGTCCTTTGGCTTGACTACTCTCATGGTCGCTAATTCACTTGAATTCTTATAAATTGGACGGTTCTGTTACAATATTCAACCACTAAAACCGTCAACAATGGTTAAGTTTTGGGGATAACACCAAGCAACTAAGTACTGACATAGGTACAATTCACCTGGTTCCACATGTACATGTACCACTAATCAAGCCTGATCAAGCTGTTGACGGTCCTTAAGTATCAAATTTAATTATTAAATAAACAAAGAAAAGGATCCAAATGAAATCAACATCTAGACTTAGGGTTTTATCTGACAGAATTCCATGAGTTTTGGTGTTTGTCTATTTCTGCAGGGGGTTATCAGGAAATACGGAAGAAAGGCCCACACGTCGGGATTACATAGAGATATTAACGTGCCGCGCAATTATCTTACATCTAGAAGACTCCAGAAGCCACGAGACCGAAGCGGAGGCGAAACGGGGCCAGAGGTAGGGCGCCCGCCCTCCTGCCCTGGGCGCCCGCCCCCTCCCTGAGTCCAATCAGGACTCTGCTTCGTGGGAGATCTCCACCGACCTAAAGGATGAATCTAAACCATACAATCTATGTCGGTTTGATCCAATGGCACATATTCACTTGAAGGGACTAGAAAACCAGACCCCCTGGCCCCTAGAGGAGAGAGCCTCTCAACCCTAATTCATTGTTCCATCAAGGGAGAAGAAGCCTCTGATCAAGATTAGAGCCACCACATCAATTAGATATCTAGATTAGCATAGCTACATAGGATTAGAACTAGAAGGAGTCAATCTTCGATTGGTTTCCGGATCTGTCAAGAGGATTCTTGGTAATTCTATAATTGTGCTTCTAATTGCTTTCTAATTATCTTTGTTCTTCAATATTATGAATATGACTTTGTTCTACTTCAATATATTGCTTATGACTTTGCTCTACTTCCTTATATTCAAGATTATATTGTTCTTAGTTTATCATAGTTATGTACTTGGCTTAGTTAGATTCGATCTATATACATGCTTAGGATCGTATAGCGTTTATCCATCGGATCCATGGGTAAATGATAGATATTGTGTAGGCGTGGTACTTATACCGTATTTATCTGCGATTGTACCCAATATGCCAGATCGTGGGGTGGTTCGTGATAGTGACAGCTTCACGATTCTTATATAGTCCCCCTCTCGTGTATTGGGCTGGCAGAGCAACATTATTACAGGGGAGTGATTGCTATGTTTTTCATATTCCTTGCTAATATCATTATGCATGGGCGTAGTTTTGTCTCACAATGATTGCTAAGTATGCTTGCACTAACTATGATAATGCTAGACTATATAGTTGAGAATAACTTAGGGAATATTCTTGTAGTTCGTTCTAATACCATGCTAATGACTTTCTAGACTATCTAATTGAGGTGCTTATCATATTTATTATGTGGCTAGATCAGATTAATTATCCTTGTCACTATTACTATTTCATATATCTTTTATATGTGACACTTATCCCTGTATGGTGAGTTAGATATAATGTTCTCAATTATACATGCAATGATAGATGCTCAATCTCATATTCTATTCTGTAATCAATATTGATGATTGCTAATCCCTTCCCAGTGGTAAAAATATAAATAACGATACCTGGAATACTTCCCGGTTAAAATGCTACATCGGTATTAATCTGTGCGCTTGCAGATCCCATTCATTATTTATTTAGAAGAGCAATTGCATATTTCAATACCACGTCTCTCATGTCATGCTGGGGATGACAACTTGGCTTAAGTGGTGTGAGGGATAGGTTTGGCATTTTTGGCACCGTTACTAGATTTAGAAAACTTAGTCTACTTTTGGTAATGATGTTAAGAATACCCAACAAGCATTTTTGGCGCCGTTGCCGGGGAAGGTTGATTACTAATCAGGAATAGAATAAAAGATTTTGAGTTATCATTCGCATCACTAATGTGATTGAGCTTATCTATTCTCTCATACAGTTTTACCCCGATATTTTTCCATTTTATCCTATGCAGGGGAATGTATGAATAGAAGACATCTTCCAGGAAATTTTGTTGACAATCCCGAAGCATTATTCAAGAAGACGAGAGCCAAGCTCAAGAAGAGATCATCAACACTTCAGCAAGAAGCTTCATCCAATCAAGAAGATCACCGGAACTTGTCTTCAGAGTTCGAAGCCATGGCGAACAAATCAATCCGCGAGTTCTCAGCTCCCACTACGGACAACATCCGCACTGGACCTGCTGCAGAGATCGATGGCAACTTTCTCAAGCCTGGACTTATCAACATGGTGCAATCCAACCAGTTCTGTGGGAAGGCACACGAAGATGCTAGTGCTCATTTACAACACTTCCTGGAGATTTGCAACACATTCACCATATCCGGAGTTTCCAAAGATGCTATACTACTTCGCCTCTTCCTATTCTCACTGTTAGGAAGAGCGAAGCAGTGGTTCTACGCTACAAAGGAGAAGAATACTACGTGGGCACTTTGCTCAACAAACTTCCTGGCAAAATTCTTTCCCATGGGCAAGACCAATGCTCTCCGTGGGAAGATTACAAGTTTTCAGCAACAAAATGATGAATCTGTTCCAGAAGCATGGGAGCGCTTTCAAGACTACATCCTAGAATGTCCCCATCATGGAATGGAGAGTTGGCTATTGATGCAGACGTTTTATCATGGGCTCGGCAACAGTGCCCGAGAGACCATGGATGCTGCAGCTGGAGGAGCATTCTTATCACTTACTATACCACAAGCCACAGCTCTTGTGGAGAAGATGGCGTCCAATCAAAGCTGGAATGAAGAGAGGACCCAGACACGCAAGAGAGGTGGAGGTATGCATCAGCTGAAAGAGGCAGACATGCTGTCTGCAAAGCTAGACCTGCTCATGAAGAAGCTCGACGATAGAGCTGGAGATAAGAAGGAAGTTATGCACATCTACGACTCTCACATGACTTGTGAGGAGTGTGGAGATACTGGACACTCAGGCAATCACTGCCCTGAGATGCTTGAGGATGTGAACTACATCAACAACAACAACTACTACTACAACCGTCCTCAACAAAATCAAGGTTGGAATCAACAGAGGCCTAACTACTCAGGTAATTATCAAGGTAACAATTCTGACAACAGTAATAATAATTTTCCACCTTTAAGAGAGTTAGTGTCTAATCAAGGAAAGCTAATGGATAATCTATCTAAGAAATTGGCATCTAATGAGAAAATGCTAGAAAATATAAATAATAGAATTGATAATTTCTCTACTGCCATCAAGAATCAAATTAGCTTTAATAAAATGATTGAATCTCAGTTAAATCAAATAGCTGCTGCTGTTCCTACTACTAACCCCGGTATACCATCACAACCGGAAGGATTAGAATCTGCAAATCTTGTAGACATGTTTGATGCAGGTAATTGGAGTAACCCCGTCACTGAATTCTCTACTGACCTTCTGCCGGTCAAGAGAGGCGATCCAGAGCGCCCCGTCATCCCGATCTCCATCGGCATGGTGGATGTCCCAGAAGCACTCTGTGACTTTGGCTCCAGTGTCAACATTATACCCTGGGTACTCTACGAAAAATTCTTTACATATCCTTTATTAGAAACAACCATGTGTTTGCAGTTTGCAGATCAGACGATAACTTTTCCAAAGGGAATATTGAAGAACCTTTGTGTCCGAGTTGGTACCTTATATGCTCTAGCAGACTTCGTAGTGGTAGAGACCGGAAATGATGAGAGAGCACCTATCATCTTAGGGAGGCCATTCTTGAATACCACGGGAGCTATCATCTACGCTAGTGCTGCTAAGATCAGTTTCTACGTCAAAGGGAGGAAGGAGACATTTTTCTTCAAGAACAAGACTACACAAATTCCAGATCAATCCAGACGTCAATCAAGGAAGAGGACCAATAGGAGGAACAGGAACAAGCAAGTGTGGACCGAGTCAGCTAAGATGGTCACTGTAGTTCATGGAGGCCAAAATCACCAACTTAAGTCACCGCTTTTGACCAAGAAGGACGACCCAGGAATGCTAAGCATCTATTGCTCCATCAATGGATACAACTTCTACAAGGCAACTTGTGACACCGGATCGGGCGTCAACATAATGGCCGCAGTCACCTATCGGCTCTTGTTCGGAACCATGCCCCTAAGACCAACATACATTCAGCTCCAGATGGCAGATCAGACATTTCGAGAAGTTAAAGGAATAGTAACTAATGTCCCAGTCAAAATAGACGATTACTTTGTCTACACAGACTTTCAAGTTATTGACATGGGAGAAGACGAGTACGATCCACCCATCATCCTTGGAAGACCGTTCCTCAGCACCATTAAAGCAATTATCTACATTGGAACTGGAGAAGTCCATATGCACTTCCCCTCAGAGAAGGTACGCCGTTATTTTACTGACCCTAACTATATCGTTGAAGAATCTAAGCAGGTAAGGAAAAGACGCAACCGCAACCAGAGGAGGCAGATCATCAAGGACGGATGGGCAGACTACGAAGGAGAAGTTATAAGGTCAGAAAACGTAGAGTTTAAACAGAATTATCCAGAGGAGACCGAAGCACCAAGTCAGGTGTGGAAAATGAAGATAACTATACATGAAGAGGAGGCGCCACCGGAAGTACCGACTACGCCACCCAACGAACCTCAGGACGATTAAGAAAATGGAGAGTCCCGTTCGGAGGACGTAAAAACACCGAACGCCTTGCCGAGAGGTAAACTTGGTAGTTATCCTTTCCCTTTCAATTATTTCAACTAGTTTACTTAGTTAATCATGTTCGTACTATCTTAAAAATAAAAGAAAATAAAAATGCGAAAAACAGTAAGCCCCATGTGAGTATACGAGTGGCATAAAACCCATAAGTACATTCACTGTGGTGGCATAAAAATAAAATAAATATTTCATTTCTGCTTTATAAAATGAAAATATAAAAATAGGGAGTAATAATTATTAAGGAGTCTCAACATGATAAAGGCTAGATATTTATGCTAACACTTAATCGGTTCCACACGCTTTGTTGTCTATTTGAGCTCCGTAGAATTTAAGAATCAAAAAGACTGGCAGACGGAGGACATTCTAATCGCTGTCAGAATGCTGCTGACTTTCAAATACACCTCTGCCACCTGCTAGCTACATCAAGAGAAATTACGTCAAAATTCAGCTTGGGGGAGAGCACCCCCATTTATCTCGATAAGTATTTCTATCTATCTATCTTTATACTTATATTATATTAGAATATTAAAATACATAAACTATGAAAAAACCAAATAAAGATTTTAAGCTTATATATATATCTTTTGCTTAGTGTGTTTAATAAATAAATAAAGTGGCTATGCTAATCTGTATCTAAATAAAACTTAAGCATGGAAATGATGAATAGTTGCTCTGCCTAATTTGAACATTTTAAGTTCTCTCTCAAGTTTAGATATAACTGTTATAATTTAAAGCTTGCTCTAGACCTAAACTTGTGGGATGAAAACTTGATCTGAAGTCTAAGTTGTTAACGGATACGATATGGGAAGGTTGAGCTGTTGTTTATCTGTTCCTAGAGATGCTAGAGTTCTGGAGAATTTTATCTTTAAAAAATCTTTAAAATGTTGCATGATGAGTTCCTGTATGATGAGAGTTTAAATTCCTACCACAGCCATATATACATGCTTGCTAGACTTTGAGCCACACATTTACTATTTACTGCTTATGAGCATTGAGTGTGGTCAAGCTGTGTAGACCCTTAGGAATTTATCATGTGGTTAAATCAAGATTCACTTGCACGTTCACTCATATATGCTACTTCTACTCCGGAAGTACCATCCATATATATCCATCCATTTCCATCTCCAGAATCACTCAAAAAAATATTCTACTCCTAATCCGGGAGAGAATAGCCAAAAATATTTCTGTTTTTCCTTGTGAAATAAATGCTCAAGTTATCTTGTTACTACCACTTGCTATATTATCTCAAGAGATGAATGCTCTGAAAAAAAAGAGAAATACGAGGAAATAAAAAGGAGCAAGTGCTCGGAATCTCGAAAGAAAAAAGAGAGTGAGACGAGAGGTAAAAATAGACAAGTGTTCGACAGTAGAATTAGGGGTACAAGATACCCACCTGAGAGAAAAGAAAACTATAGAGCATCTCATTCTCCTCATAAAGTTTCAAAAAGCAAGGAAGGTATGTATCCCCTCAAAGAGCAAAATTAGACTTTCACCATTGCCATTACCATCATCACCATATACCATTCATTCGCCACACATGCACATCTTGATTAAACTTATTGATTTGTTTCTTTGGATCCATGGTTTGACTATGCAATAAATGTCTTGTAAGTATGTATACTTTATCTCCCACCTATGAGCTCCAGATATTAAAGCCTTATTAGAGTAGGGTGAAAGAGAAGGCAATGTCACTATGCTTTATACCACAAATACTACATATCTTGAGAGAAGGCATATACCATCACTGTATTGGTAAGGATCCAAAAATACCACAAAAGAGAGATCTGAGAGAATCATACAAGGAATTCTGAGTTCTATTTGAAAATCTGCAAAAACCCCAGAGTTATAGCTGATCAAGAATAAGAGACATGGCACTTGGCTAGACTGTTCTATCTTTTAACTACTCAAGACAGAAGTGACAGCTACAAGTCCCATGGTGAAGGTAAAGTAAGTAAGTTTTAAGTCTTGACAGTTTACTCTAACTCAGAGATAAGATCTTATTTAAAAAGCATGTGTACAGTCAATTTTTAAAATATTGCAACAACTTATGATCCATAGCTGAGTCTATCCTTGCTCAGGGACGAGCAAGAGGTAAGCTTGGGGGAGTTTGTTGACGGTCCTTAAGTATCAAATTTAATTATTAAATAAACAAAGAAAAGGATCCAAATGAAATCAACATCTAGACTTAGGGTTTTATCTGACAGAATTCCACGAGTTTTGGTGTTTGTCTATTTCTGCAGGGGGTTATCAGGAAATACGGAAGAAAGGCCCACACGTCGGGATTACATAGAGATATTAACGTGCCGCGCAATTATCTTACATCTAGAAGACTCCAGAAGCCACGAGACCGAAGCGGAGGCGAAACAGGGCCAGAGGCAGGGCGCCCGCCCTCCTGCCCTGGGCGCCCGCCCCCTCCCTGAGTCCAATCAGGACTCTGCTTCGTGGGAGATCTCCACCGACCTAAAGGATGAATCTAAACCATACAATCTATGTCGGTTTGATCCAATGGCCCATATTCACTTGAGGGGACTATAAAACCAGACCCCCTGGCCCCTGGAGGAGAGAGCCTCTCAACCCTAATTCATTGTTCCATCAAGGGAGAAGAAGCCTCTGATCAAGATTAGAGCCACCACATCAATTAGATATCTAGATTAGCATAGCTACATAGGTTTAGAACTAGAAGGAGTCAATCTTCGATTGGTTTCCGGATCTGTCAAGAGGATTCTTGGTAATTCTCTAATTGCGCTTCTAATTGCTTTCTAATTATCTTTGTTCTTCAATATTATGAATATGACTTTGTTCTACTTCAATATATTGCTTATGACTTTGCTCTACTTGCTTATATTCAAGATTATATTGTTCTTAGTTTATCATAGTTATGTACTTGGCTTAGTTAGATTTGATCTATATACATGCTTAGGATCGTATAGCGTTTATCCATCGGATCCATGGGTAAATGATAGATATTGTGTAGGCGTGGTGCTTATACCGTATTTATCTGCGATTGTACCCAATATGCTAGATCATGGGGTGGTTCGTGATAGTGACAGCTTCATTGATTCTTATATAATCCCCCTCTCGTGTATTGGGCTGGCAGAGCAACATTATTACAGGGGAGTGATTGCTATGTTTCTCATATTCCTTGCTAATATCACTATGCATGGGCGTAGTCTTGTCTCACAATGATTGCTAAGTATGCTTGCACTAACTATGATAATGCTAGACTATATAGTTGAGAATAACTTAGGGAATATTCTTGTAGTTCATTCTAATACCATGCTAATGACCTTCTAGAGTATCTAATTGAGGTGCTTATCATATTTATTATGTGGCTAGATCAGATTAATTATCCTTGTCACTATTACAATTTCATATATCTTTTATATGTGACACTTATCCCTGTATGGTGAGTTAGATATAATGTTCTCAATTATACATGCAATGATAGATGCTCAATCTTATATTCTATTCTGTAATCAATATTGATGATTGCTAATCCCTTCCCAGTGGTAAAAATATAAATAACGATACGTGGAATACTTCCCGGTTAAAATGCTACATCGGTATTAATCTATGCGCTTACAGATCCCATTCATTATTTATTTAGAAGAGCAATTGCATATTTTAATACCGCATCTCTCATGTCATGCTGGGGATGACAACTTGGCTTAAGTGGTGTGAGGGATAGGTTTGGCATTTTTGGCACCGTTACTAGATTTAGAAAACTTAGTCTACTTTTGGTAATGATGTTAAGAATACCCAACACAAGCTCAAATGAAGCAAAGATGATCAAGAACCAAAAACACCACATATCAACAAAAGATTGAAGATGACAAATGGGGACAACATGTGGAGCAAGGTGGTGGGCCAACCCCCCCAAGGGTAGGTCGGCCGACCCACCTTTGGTGGGCCCCCACCTGGCCCACACTCTCCCCAACCTCAGCACCTTCTAGAAGTTTGGTGGGGCCCACATGGAAGCAACAGGTCAGTCGACTGACCTGTAATGTGGGCCCACCTAAAGTCTGTTCACTCCCACCGACGTCCCCATGATGAACATGTGATGGAAATCCCCAACCGTTGATCATATGGTGGTTCCATGGTTGATTTATCCAATGGTGCATACTGGAGGTCACGTGGATTGCTAACGTGGCACTGGAGTAGCCCTTACTGCATATCTCCCCTATAAATACCCCCTTAGAGAGCCTAGTTAAGCATGATGTATCTTAGGAGGAGCTACTATTAGCTAAGTGTGAGAACAGAGGGAAGAGAGTGAGGAGTTCCCCGAGGAGGAGACCCGGCTTGTCGAGAGCCTTCTTCCACGAGCGCCTCAGCGGATGCTTGTCTTCTAGTAAGTCTTCCTTCTAGTTGCCTTTCATCTAAGTACTTCCAGTATTTACTTTCTATCTTGGTTTATTTTAAGTATACAACCGGCCCACTGGCACATTGCTTTGCCTTGTGTGAAGTGCTCGAAACCTTATCTGGGTCTAGAGTAGTAGAATTAGTGTAGACGTGGTGTCTAGACTAAGTCTGCCCTTGTGGACTTCTTGTCGCACCTGAAGAACGCCAGCAGCGAAGCATGACAGGCCTCTGCTGGACATTAGGAGTTCTCTTTAGTGTGTTGTTAGGCAAGTTGCAAATAATAGTTGGCCTACATGGTAGCTGCCTAGGGAAGTGTTTCGCCACACCCTTTTCACCTATCGGCCAAAGTAGGAAGGGAGTTAACTCTTAGTATACTTAGGATAGCATATGATATGACCATGCCAGCAAGCAAGATGTCACAAGCTCCAAGTCAAGCTACAATCACTCAAGTTTTACCTACACCGACACCAGCCCAAGTCATCGATGGACCAGTTACACGAAGTCATGCAAAGAAGCTACAACAAGAGGTCCACGCGCTACTTTGTGAGGTTCACTTTAACATTAATGAGAATTATATACTACCTAAGTGTTCTACCTTGATTGTACTCAGGTATATAGAAGAAGAGAAAGATGAATCGGACCCTGAAGAACAGACTAGTGCAAGTCCTAGAAGACACTACAAAATGGACGAGAGAGTCAAAAACGGACCAGTGGAAGTCAAGAACGGACCAGTGCAAAGAAATCTTCATACCCTTTTACTCACAACAGCTATAAAGTCCCATGAGGACTTGTTGGAAAGCTTCTTGAGTCTGCTTTCCAATGCCTCAAGTCTGATCTCATTTGGACGTCGCAATCAAGAGTTATGCTTGAATTAGTCAAGACTGCTCAGAAGGTCAACAGTCTGTCGTGACAGAATGTTGGTATAAATTGCCGTGCAAAACTGTACTAATCTACAACGTTTCGTGGTGCATGGCATACACTGCTGGAAATCTCTTGGAGTCTAGTTTCACACCTAAGAAACGGTTCATCATTTGGACTTACCAATCAGAAGTTATGGTCAGTTTATTGGAAACTACTCTGGAGGCCAACAGTCACGCAAAGCCAGTTCGAGAATCCATTCCGAGGGGGCCTTTCACATTGTCTTCCCTTAGAAACTCTGTTTCGTTTTCATACATATCTAGGAGGGTTGTTCCTAGTATAAATATCCCCTACCTCTAAGCTATTAGCAACCTTTGATCATTTTGATAAATTACATGATATTGCAGCCGTGCTGCTGAGTGCCTTACTCAACCTTTGTTCTTCCTTGTTCTTCATGGACTTGTGAAGCGAATCCTGGGTTCCCCTACTTCGTGCTCTACGGCTTCCGTTCGGCTGCGCCATATTGTGTGGATTAGTTCCGGATTGTGGTTCTGCGGTCGTTCGGAGATCGAGTCGAAGTCTTCGCGGTTTCGGTGCCTCTCTCCCCGTCGCTTGGTCGCATCCAACCTTTGTCAGGTATAAAGCTAGTTATCCACTGTTCGTAACAAGTTATCCTTGTTCTTTTGATCTACTGTCGTGAAGATCGGGCCACCCTCGTACCGATTCATATCGGTACCCTATCAACTGGTATCAAAGCTTTCGTTGTCACGGTAGGTCTCACAATCATCCACACATTTGTTACTATTTTGTTCATCACCTATAGTCCACTGAAAAAGCCTCAAAATAAATCCTAGAGCCCTTTGACGGTACTCTTATCTTGTGTTTTTGTGTTCGTCAAGTTGCTAGTCACCCTCTTTACATATATTGTGTTGTGTTTCATTTGTTATCCGCACCCCTGTTAGTATAAAAAAATAGTTCAAAAAAAAGTCAGTGAAAAAAAATTCAGAGAAAAGAAAAGAGAAAGAACAAAAAAAGTAGAAGAAGAGGAAAGGGGTTGTATTGCGGTTTGCTTACTGAAAAATTCAGTTTACATATTCAGATTCTTGGAGATTTATATACCAGCAACATTATATCTTTTGAGCACATCAAATCACTTTATTTTCAGTACCGTAGCCTCCCTTGTTTAGCCACCTATAGCTCCATCAAAAACTGAAACCAGGACATTCGACTCCTAATCCTTGCGACCTCGGAATCACTTCTGTTGAGCTGCTACACTAGCACAATTCACTGTCCTTGAGAACAGGAAAGAGCATTGGTAAGTAAGAGGTGAGATTGTGTGATTCTACAAATTTACCCATTCCACTATATCTTGCATAAGTGCTAACATGCCAGGATCCAATTTGAGCGTTCGTGGTGGTCGATATGGAGAAAAAGAAACATCAGTTTTGCGGCCTGAGTTACGCCAACTACAAAACTCACTAGTGGAGGCCATGGAGAAGATGTTTGATTAACGTCTTCCTGTGGTGCGCGGTCGGACTAAACAACATAGCTCAGCCAACTCTCGCCGTGGTCTCTTTGGCCACAGTGGACAACATGGAGGAGGTGCTCATGGGCATAGCATTCGCCCCCGTGTGCTCATTGATGATGAAGATTACTGTGTGTCCCCCAAAAGAAAAATTCAGCAAGAGTGCCACCAACCAAAATTGAGTTAGAGAAATCAAAAGGAAAAGATAAGACATTCCACCATATGTGAGAAAGAGTGACACTAACCAAAATTCAGTAAGAGAGTTCAAAATAAGAAGAAGAGAGATTCCACAATATTTGAGGAGAGCCACAAAACTCTATGTGAGAGTGATCCACAAAAATTGAGAGAAAAAAGAGATGAATCATGTGAGGAATTATTTACTTCTAACATCATAATACCTTCTATTCTTGTTCCTTTTGCGATGCAGGTTCATGAAGAAAATGATGTTGTGAATTATGATCAGCCCCCAATCTTCGATGAGGAAGAACAAGTGATTGTCAATGACAACGATACACATGCATATGTGGCTTCACAAGACGTTGAAGTAATTGTGCATCAAAACCTATGTGAGAGTGAGAGCCACATTGCCAAAATGAGAGAGAGTGAAAACAAAGGAGAGTTGAGTGATTCCACTCACTATAAGGTTGAGAGTGTCAACAATGAGAGTGTGAGGGATACACCACAGAAAAATAGATATTTAGAATGCGGGCCAAGTGAGGATATCTTTGAAACTAACACTCTCATCTCTACTTCTAGTTTTGTCTTTCCAAATGTGCAGGTTGGTGTTGAGAATAGGGAAGAGATGGATGCTCAAGACAACACCATACTTGTTGAGAGAAATCAGAAGGTAGCCATTCAACTAAACCCATTGTGTGTTGCCCAAAACCTGAACCATGACATGGATAACGGTAAGATTTCAAAGGTGCGATCGTTGGTACTTGCACCACCAAAAAGACTAAAAGTTATTGAAAATAAATCAGATTTGAGTTTGCAAAATAAAATGGCATGTAATTATGATAATACACATGGTTTAAATGGGATTAACCATAAACGAAATATTTGCACTGATTTGATTATTTCACATGTTCACCCGTGTGCTGAAATTTTGCAAGTTGATAACCAAAGTTCAATCATACATGATCTTTTCTATGGTTTGATATGGTTCATGTACATGATGATTTGCATTCACATGTGTGACACGATGCATTATGTTTCAATACTCATACATCTTAGAGATGGCTGCACATTTCTCAACCCTTTAGTTAATTCATCAAAACCATCTAAGATCAACATTGAAGGTAAAAATTCAGAGATTCAAACCTTGGTACATGTAGAATCATTGGATTTAAAATATATGAAAAATAAATCAAATCTGATTGTTCAACGCATACTGAGTACTTGTGATATCACTATTTCAGCAATAAAACATAACCAAAACATTTGTGCTGATTTGACTGGAACTCATGTTGATGCAAGTGCTGAATTTCTTTTTGATAAGAGTCTTTGTGCTTTGAATGATCCTTGGAACACTTCATATAACAACAAATAACACCTCATCCAGTCGGTTACTTGTGCTGATTTGTTTACAAGGATATCTCCTCTTGAATGTTTGTGTTATACTATGCTTAACATGCCTATCAATATAGAACAAATGCTTGAGAAAATTTCTAACATAACATCTTTGAGTTCATTGAATACTACTCATAGCTTCCAGTTTACATTTGTCTTGATTGGAGAACATGTTGTAGATACCTTCCAGGTTCATGCCATTTGTGTAACATATAACAAGCTTGCTGATTTAGAGTCAAAAATATTGAGAGATAAACAAGGTGAGAAATCTTTTAAGATGCAACAAATGCTTGGTGCTTATGGTTTCGATCAATTCATGTTGTCAGCATGTTCGTACCATCCAATTAAAGTTAGAAATCTTGTGCAAAGCAAAGCCTATACACTAAAAAGTTATTCATCCACAGCTTGGAGCATTGAATTTAAAAATTATACTTCTAAACCCTTGAATAAATTTTGCTGCCACAATAATTTTTGGAATAATATTAGTTCTCAACATCCATTTGATGAAAACTTTGATCTTCTAAAGATAAAATATGATAACATGAAACAAATGATTGGATTGGAAGAAATTTTTGTGCTTCCATCCTCTAAACTGTTTGCAGGTTCACCAAAGTTGAGAGAATGTTTCTTACATGGAAAAGGAAATAATGCAAAACTAATTTATAATGGAACAAATGAACATAACAACAGGAATGATTATTGGAATTATCAAGTACATCCACCCTCTATTAAGTCTAAGCTGTTTTCAGGTAAACAAAAGTCGTGGACAACTTTTCTTGAAGGGAGGGAGGATGATGAGACCATACCAAGGCAATCAACATTCAAGCATCCACTCAAGGTGAAAGCTAAACTTAATTCCAAGTCATTTAGGTTTCCGCATACAAGGCTAGTACTTGGTTTATATGATTATAGATTCAAACACCTTGCTATCATGGAACAAGAAGATTGCGATGTTATCACAACATTACAAACCGACGGCCTAGCACAACTCTTTGGATCAGAAGAGTTAGAGTCGAGGACGACTCCTTTTCAAGAGAGGGAGGATGATATAACATGCCAGCAAGCAAGATGTCACAAACTCCAAGTCAAGCTACAATCACTCAAGTTTTACCTACACCGACACCAGCCCAAGTCATCGATGGACCAGTTACACGAAGTCATGCAAAGAAGCTACAACAAGAGGTCCACGCGCTACTTTGTGAGGTTCACTTTAACATTAATGAGAATTATATACTACCTAAGTGTTCTACCTTGATTGTACTCAGGTATATAGAAGAAGAGAAGGATGAATCGGACCCTAAAGAACGGACCAGTGCAAGTCCTAGAAGACACTACAAAACGGACCAGAGAGTCAAAAATGGAGCAGTGGAAGTCAAGAACAGACGAGTGAAAAGAAATCTTCATAACCTTTTACTCACAAAATCTATGAAGGCCCATGAGGTCTTGTTGGAAAGCTTATTGAGTCTGCTTTCCAATGCCTGAAGTCTAATCTCATTTGGACGCCGCAATCAAGAGTTATGCTTGAATTAGTCAAGACTGCTCAGAAGGTCAACAGTCTGTCGTGACAGAATGTTGGTATAAATTGCCGTGCAAAACTGTACTAATCTACAACCTTTCGTGGTGCGTGGCATACATTGCTGGAAAGCCCTTGGAGTCTGGTTTCACACCCAAAAAACGGTTCGTCATTTGGACTTACCAATAAGAAGTTATGGTCACTTTATTGGAAACTGCTCTGGAGGCCAACAGTCACGTGAAGCCAGTTCGGGAATCCATTCCGAGGGGACCTTTCATATTGCCTTCCCTCAGAAAACTCTGTTTCATTTTCATACCTATCTTGGAGGGTTGTTCCTAGTATAAATATCCCCTACCTCTAAGCTATTAGCAACCTTTGATCATTTTGATAAAATACATGATATTGCAGCCGTGCTGCTGAGTGCCTTACTCAACCTTTGTTCTTCCTTGTTCTTCGTGGACTTGTGAAGCGAATCCTCTAGGTTCCCCTACTTCGTGCTCTACGGCTTCCGTTCGGTTGCGTCATATTGTGTGGATTAGTTCTGGATTGTGGTTCTGCGGTCATTCGGAGATCGAGTCGAAGTCTTCGCGGTTTCGGTGCCTCTCTCCCCGTCGCTTGGTCGCATCCAACCTTTGTCAGGTATAAAGCTAGTTATCCACTGTTCGCAGCAAGTTATCCTTGTTCTTTTGATCTACTGTCGTGAAGATCGGGCCACCCTCGTACCGATTCATATCGGTCAGCTTAGCCATAAGCCAAATACTAGAACTACCTCTCTACCCAATCCTAAGCCCTTTGATCATCATCTGATGACCCAATTGGTCTAGTTAATCCACTTCTCGTTCCCCGTGGAAAATACGATACCTGGAATAGTCCTGGTGAAGTGCTGCATTGACCACCGTCCGCTTGCGGTAAAACCGTTTGCCACTTTTGGTGTCTCACAAACATTTCTAGTGTTATGCCAAGGACTGACAATCCTAGGTAGTAACGCTAAGAAGAGTCAACAATGCCTCGCCGACAGAGCTCCTCAAGCCCAACTCAAAGAGGAAATGTTATAGTGAAGCATGTTGCCGATGAGGAGCACAAAAGCATTGACACTTTGCAATCTTCAAGCGCTGAACTGAAGCAAAAGATCTCTGATCTATCGGCAAAAAGAGAAGCTGTGCTTGCTGAACTCAAACAAGTTGAAGAAGCACTGACTCAAGCCAAGCAAGAAGAAAGCCAACTGCCTGATAAGATCAAGGATTTTCAGCAAGATGTAACACCCAAAAAATTTGCTTTTAAATTAATAGGATTTAATTGGATTTATTTACGTATTTTTCTGAGCATTCAACTTAGTGAATAAATATTTTTTTTGTGGACAATAAAATTTATTATAAGTTTAGAAACATGTTTTGCATTCATGCTGGAGCATAGTGTTTTTGTGTGTTGTTCCTGTTTTTAATTTATTTGATTTTGCACAAAATTCTAATTAGAAAAATGTTTTGGAAAAGAAAACAGAAAAGAAATTTTAAAAAATAAAAGCTTCTCTGGAAACCAGGCCGCAGCCCGGGCCTCCCCTTTCCCCCCCCTTCTCCCCCTGCAGCCCACCTAGCCCGCCTGGCTTCCCCTTCCACCTTGCGCTCGGCCCAGCAAGCAGCCCAGCTTCCCACCCCGCCTCTTCTCTCTCCGACGACTGGGTCCCACCTCTCCCTTCACCGCCAGCCAGGTCCCACGCGTCAGCTCTCCCTCATCTCCCTTCCTTCTTCTCTGCGCGCCTTGGCCGAGCCGGACTCCGGTGTTTTTTTCCCTGCGCCGAAGGCAACAAACCCCGTTCCTTCCGGGATTTCGTGGATTGGTCACGTTTCCTCAACCGAGCACTTTTTCTAAGCCCTAGCCGCAACCGCCGCGAGTTTTGGATCTCACCGGAGAAAACTCCCGCCGCCGCGCGTAGCTTCCTCCCCTCGCGCCTTCTCCGGCCATAAAAACGCTCTAGGTGAGTTCGCGAGCTTCTTCTCCACCTCCCCGTGGTCTCCTAGTGTTGTTTGGCGTTTGGAAGCACAGAAACCGCGATCTCCGGCGAGCTTCAAGGCGGCGTCCATGGCAGCCGCCGCGTCAGGCTCTGTCTCCGGCGGGCGGCCGGCCAGGGTCAGCCTGGATGGAATCGGGAGCCGTCCTATCGAAATTCGACGGCCGAGAAAAGAAGTTACCCTTTCGCAGTGAATCTTCATAAAGAGTCCCTGAAGTATTTTAGTAATTACTCCGCGGTCCCTGGCGTCCTGAGCAGAAACCCGTATTCCAATTCCAAAACGTAAGCGTGGCCGGTTTGAGCAAAATGCGCTATCCAATAATTACAGAACTGCCACTGGAAGTATTTCGGTCATAAAACGTTCATTTTAACTCCGTTTTTGTCCATTCAAATTTTGTTAGATTCGTATTTATGGGCTCTACATGTTAGAAGTAACATTTCACTATTTTGAAACTTTTTAATTTCCTGGTACTATTTAATTAATTATTTCTCTATAGAAAATCTTGGAAAATGCATAACTTCTCAGTTTTAATTCCGATTTTCGTGAACTTTACGTTTGTGTGATCGTAGGGCTGCGTCGAATATTTTCATAAACTTTTATATTTGTTTTACCACTGTTTGGTGTAATGTTCTAATTATGGCTTGTTTGCTTCGTGTATGGTTGTCTACGTTGGAATGCGTGTTGTTGATTGATGATCGAGTATAGACGGTGAGCGGTACGTTGGTGATCAAGGTCAATCTTTTGAAGACCAGTAGGCTCAGGAGAGCTTTGATCAAGGCAAGTATAACTTAGGATCATCCTTGTTACCTATTCACTTATAACTACACATATATCATATGCATGCTTTCACCTTGTCGACATTAGCAAAATCATAGATGACTGTTACCTGGATTCCTTGCTACCTACTTGATATGCATTTGGTGTAGATGTGCTAGTGCTTCATATAATCCATGATCTTGTAAGATGACTAATAGCTATGCAATGAACGTTAAAAGATGACAAATAACTATATGAGATCTTGTCTGTAAGTGATCACCGGGACAACAGTGCAACTATGAGGGCTATAATGGCTCTGGCTTTAGCTAAGTATGAAGACCTTTTCTAGCTTGTTAGAGGTTACCCAAAAGGGCGGAGGGGCTGAACCGTTTTGGGTATAGTGCGAGCCCCTGTCCTTATGTGTATAGGCTGCGCGTCATTGTGCCATTAGGAAGGGGGCATCTATATCTGCGCGCAAAAGAATCCTTGCGGCCCTAACATGTTAGATGAACTTATGAAAGGCTTCATAGTGATCCCTGCCGACCTTCCTTGGTAGTGGGTTAAGAGGTCGACGGGCCTCGGGCGAAAGGGTAAATCATGACTCATGGGTAAAGATGTACAACCTCTGCAGAGTGTTAAAACTAGTATACTAGCCATGCTCACGGTTAAGAGCGGCCTTGGGGGTTCTTGCTGCGACGACGATGAGCTTGTTAAGTTGTTATGCTCATTTGGTTATCGTTTATGCTATGAAATTAATTATGCTTACATTTGATCATGTGATTAATGGATTATTTCTACTACCTTGACATTTGCTATTTAATTATGAACATGCTATCCACCATTAAAAGCTAAATGCAGTTAAACCAGTGTCAGCTTTCTGAGCCTCATGAACCCCTAGTTATACTTGTTGAGTACGATATGTGCTCACTCTTGCAATTTCCCAACACCCCAGGTTATGCAAAAGTTGATGCTTGGAATGAGGATTACCGTTATGAGTATTAGCTTTGGAGTCAACAGTGTCCCTGTGTGGTGCTTCTGTGGAGAACGTTGTTCACTTCTTGCTATCATTTATGTATAAGACTATGTGATTTATTATGCTCCGCTATGTAATAAACACTGCAATGGTACATTTGAGATTTGTCTACTTATGTGTGCGACTGTTTCTGGGGCACATATGAGTCTTTTATGCATCCTATTTTGTTCTTAAAATATGGGTGTGACACAAGAAAGGGATTCACAAGCCCGTAAAGCCTTGCAAATGAAGAAGAAGCTCAAGACAGTAGAAGGCTTAGCCGATGAAGACACCAAAGAGATAGAGGAGGCCAACCAGATTTGCCTGTGTGTAATATCGGCTATCCAGACACTACTAAATCTGTAAAAAATTTTATCGGCAATATGTCACATCAGTTCCTTCATAAACACTAGTATTTTGTACAGCCGATAGGATTGTTATCGGCACTTAAACTTCTTATGCATCGACCCAGATACTAGGGTAGTACTTTTCAAATACTTTCCATTTAATGCTCTAGGAAATTCAACCCCTTCGAGGGTTTCTAGGATGTATGCGTTGCTAGGAACAGAACGACTTATCCGATAAGGACCTTCCTAGTTAGGAGACCATTTACCAAACTTTGAACTCTTAGTCCCAATCGGTAGAATCAATTTCCAAAGTAAGTCTCTATCGGCGAACTCTTTAGATTTCACCATTTTATCATACCATCTAGCTACTCTCCTCTTATTCTCTCAATGCTAATCAGAGCTCTCAAACGATGACCTGCCAAATCCTTCAATTCACCTTTCATCAGAGTAGTATAATCATCGGTAGTCAACTCACCCTGATAGAATATCCGCCTAGAACCAGTTTTAATCTCCCAAGGCAACACTGCATCATGCCCATATACCAACCGATAAGGCGATACTTTAGTTGCGCCATGACACGCCATCTGATGCGACCATAGGGCTTCATTTAAAACTGTATGCCACCGCTTAGGATTATCTTCAATTTTACGCTTAATAAGTTTGATAATTCCTTTGTTAGAAGCCTCAGCCTGCCCATTGGCTTGAGCATAATAAGGAGAAGAATTTAAAACCTTAATCCCCATACTGATTGTAAATTCATCAAACTCCCCTGATGTAAACATAGTACCCTGATCGGTAGTGATTGTCTGAGGAATACCAAATCGGTAAACAATATGCTCTTTTACAAAGTTAATCATATTGGCCAATGTCACCCTTTTTAAAGGAATAGCTTCAACCCACTTAGTGAAATAATCAGTGGCGACAAGAATGAATTTATGCCCTTTGCTTGATGGCGGATAAATCTAACCGATAAGATCAATAGCAATCCTCGGAACGGCCAAGGTTTGATAATAGGATTCATAGCCGATGCAGGTGCTCTTTGAATATTGCCAAATTTTTGACACCCTTGACATTCTTTGAAGTATTTTAAACAATCTTCAAGAATGGTCGACCAATAATATGCATTTCTCCTAATCATCCATTTCATTTAAAGGCCGACTGATGTGCTCCACATACTCCCTCATGAATCTCACCATCATACTTTTTGACTCATCATCGCTAATACACCTGAGCAAAACTCCATCCAAAGTATGATAATATAGTCATCATCAAGGAGCACATACTTAGTGGCCTAAAATCTAATACATCTTTCAACCTTCTTAGAGGGGTCTTTCAAGTAATTGATGATTTCTGTTCTCCAATCATCGACACCAATTGCCGATGTGAGCACCTCTAGGATAGGCTAATACCCCGAGGCGTGTTGGGCAAGCCAATTAGCTTCCCCATTATGTAATCGGTGAACATGTTTTAGACAGAAGTCCTTAAATTCCTTCAACAATTGTAAACATCATTCATGATATGAAATTAAAATCTCACTTCAGCATTCATAAACTCCAATCAACTGATTTATAACAAGCATAGAATCACCAAAGATTTCAACAGCATCGCTACGAATTTCTCTTAGTAATTCCAACCCTTTTACCAAAGCTTGGTATTCATCTTGATTATTTGTCGATGTGGCAACAATCGGCAATGAAAACTCATACCTCCTTCCTCGGGGAGAAATTAATACTATGTCGATACCCGCTCCTTGGTCACAGGTAGACCCATCAAAAAAAGCATCCAAGGAGCAACTTCCACATAGCTCACTGAATTGCAATGTTGAGTAACAAGATCGGCCATAACCTGCCCTTTGACTGCCTTAGCCGATTCGTAACGCAGATCAAACTCTGATAATGCCACAATCAACTTGCCGATTCTACCACTCAAAATCGGCATCGACAACATGTATTTGACCACGTCATCTTTGCATATGACAGTACACTCAGCTGATAACAAATAATGCCTTAATTTGGTACAAGAAAAGTATAGACACAAACACAATTTCTCAATGGCCGAATACCTGGTCTCCGTATCCACCAATCTTCTACTTAAATAGTAAATCACACGCTCCTTCCCTTCAAATTCTTGAATGAGAGCTGAACCGATAATAGTGTCATCGCTCGACAAATATAACCTGAAGGGTTTTCTGTGTTGAGGTGGAACCAGTACCGGAGGATTCACCAGATGATTCTTAATCTCATCTAGGGCCAACTGTTGTTCAATCCCCCACACAAACTCTTGATCAGCTTTTAATTTGAGTAAAGGACTAAAAGCCTTAATCTTGCCCAACAAGTTGGATATAAACCTTCTGATAAAATTAATCTTGCTGGTCAAAGACTTGAGTTCAGTTTTATCGACAGGAGCAACTACCTTGTTGATTGCATCAATGGATCTCCTACTAATTTCAATCCCCCTCTAATGCACCATGAAACCCAAGAACTGACCAGCCAATACATCAAATGCACACTTATTAGGATTCATCTTCAAACCATGCTTCCTGGTGCACTCAAGTATTTTTCATAAATCGGCTAGATGTTTTATAAAATCTTCAGACTTAACCACTACATCATCAATGTAGATTTCCACTAATGTGCCGATGAACTCATGAAAAATAAAATTCATTAGCACCACCATTTTTCAAACCAAAAGACATAACTATCCATTAAAATAATCCAACGTGACCAGGACATCTAAACACAGTCTTGGGAATATCCACTTCAGCCATGAATATCTGATTGTATCCTGCATTACCATCCATGAAGCTAATAA
Organism: Sorghum bicolor; assembly: GCF_000003195.3. NCBI lineage: Eukaryota > Viridiplantae > Streptophyta > Magnoliopsida > Poales > Poaceae > Sorghum > Sorghum bicolor. The sequence continues at coordinate 30,579,633 of NC_012876.2, read as the reverse complement.
TCCGATGCCCAACTGTAGCATCAACCAACAAATCGGCAACTGGCATCGGATAACCATCCATCGCTGTAGCTGTGTTAAGATTCCTAAAATCAATGCACATGTGAAGTTTTCCATTTTTCTTATAGACAGGAACAACATTGGAAATTCACGCAGCATACCGACACTACCGAATAAACTTAGCGTCAATTAATTTGGTTATTTTGGCCTTTATATCCGGAAGAATATTAGGGTTACATCGATGAGCTGGCTGTTGATGTGGCCGAAATCCAGATTTAATGGGTAACTGATGTTCAACAATTGATCGGTCCAATCCAGGCATCTCAGTATAATCCCAAGCAAAGTAATCTTTATATTCTTTTAACAAATCGGTTAATTGTTGCTTACACCCAGAATCTAACTTTGCACTAATAAAAGTAGGCCTCAATCTATCACCACTACCAATATCTACTTCTACCAAATCATAAGACGATGTAAACTCCTGTCCTAAATTTCCATAATTGGCGAATCTATCCATTAAAATTCTTCATCAGAACCGACTGCTTGGATCGGTGGAATCTCAGAATCGGTGACTTTGAGGAAATCTTTCTCCCAAGCTTCCCACGATATGCACTTGGTTCGCTCATAAGTGTCTAAGTCTGCCAATGCAATAATGTAGGAAGAATCTCTAGGGGCAACTTCAATTTTATCTCCAAACCATTGAATAAGGCATTGATGCATTGTGGAAGGGACACAAGAATTGGCATGAATCCAATCCCTCCGCGGCAGTAAGTTATAAGCGTCTTTACCACTGATGACGAAGAAAGTGGTCGGCAAGGTGTTGCTGCCGATAGTCAATTCAACACACACAGCCCCTTTAGCCGGAGACACATTGCCCTCAAAGTCTTTTAACATCATACCGGTCTTGGTCAAATCTTGATCTCCTTTGCCAAGTTTTCGATACATCACATAGGGCATACTATTAATAGCAGCCCCTCCATCAATGAAAATTTTAGAAAATGGCTGCCCAACGACCCTGCCTTTAACGAAAAAAGCTCTAAGATGCTACCTCTCATCATCAGACGGTTTCTCGAAAACAGCCATCATTGGGTCAAGTTCCAATTGAGCTATTTGATCAGATAGATCATTTTATTCGTCATAACTGAAAGGTGCAAGAAATTCCAACGGCAACATGAATACCATATTGACATCTGCCGATGGACCTTTCCCCTTACAATCCGACTGCTACCAATCTTCAGATTTAGAAGAACATTCCTCCCTATGCAAATCTTCTTGACGTTCCTGTTGCATCCTTCTCCTCTGTGTCCTTGTCAAACCTTCTAGACACCATCAAGGAAGCTTTTTCTTCCAAACTGGTTGGTAGCGAACTTCTTTTGATTCTACACGATGAATGTTAGGATCTTTGCCAAATATGAATTCATTGGGGACTCGTGTATTTGCCATTTCTTAGAGTTCCTCTTGATTCCTTGGAAAGTAACAGACACGTCCACCAAGTCTTTTATGCACATTAAGCCTGCCCCCCCAGCCGATCATGAACTGATGCTCTTCCTCTGATCGGCCCATTAAAACGTCAATTATCGAGCTAGAATCTCTGATCTATCCGACCTTGCCGACGGTAACCATTGCATTCGGGACAATCTTCAACAGTCGGCAACTAGATACCTTGTTCCCAACAATGAACAAAGAATGGGCAATTCCAATGATCATTATACCGATTCCATTCCTCCCGACGTCTCTCTTCTTAGTGATGTCGATGCCGATCCTCACGTTGATGCCAATTCTCCCGATGCCGTCTATGGCTAATCACAACGCCAGATCAGGGAGGCCTATCAGAGCTGCTACCTTCTTTCAATAGACCCTTTCCCTTGGCATCATTGGTAGTTACCTAATGTTGGGGATCCACTAATGTGTTTTTCTCAGCAATTTCTCATATTAGAACCTTGGTTTTACCCTTGGCATCCAACATATTTGTGGGAAAAGGATGTTGATCAATTTTCATTGGCTTCTGAGCTTTGGAACAGTCAAATTTGATTCTCCTAGATTCTATAGCCGATTGCAACTGCTGCCTAAACACTTTGCATTCATTTGTACCGTGCGAAGTTGCATTATGCCATTTGCAATACGTGATCCTATTCGACTCTTCTACCGATGGAATCACATGATTTGGTGACAACTTAATATGCCCCTCTTGAAGCAAGAAATCAAATATCCTATCGGCTTTAGTAATGTCAAAAGCAAACTTTTCTGGCTCTTTCTGGCAAAAAGGACAACACATCAGCTTCTTATTTTTCACCCACTCTGCTAAGCCGATGACTGGCTCTTCATCAGAATCAGAATTTTCTGCCTCATCAACAAATGAAACTTTTTTATTCCAATTCTTTCTAGGTTCAAAAGCCCTAACATCTTGATTAGAAATTCTCTGCACTAGATGACTCAAACTCTCAAATTCTTGAGAAGCATATTGATCCTTGAGATGCGACAATAACCCTTGAAAAGCCAAATCTGCTAACTGCCGATCATCCAAAACCAAGCTATAACACTTGTTCTTCACGTCCCGCAGCTTCTGCACAAAACTTTCTACCGATTCATTGTTACACTATCGCAGCCTTACTAAATCGGTAAGCTTCTTCTTATGAACTCCACAGAAGAAATATTTATGGAACTGTTTTTCTAGATCAGCCCATGTAATGACAGAGTTCGGAGGTAATGAAATAAACCAGGTAAAGGCCGATCCAGATAAAGATGATGAAAACAGCCGAACTCTTAACTCATTTCTGCTAGTAGCTTCTCCACACTATTTCATGGAACCGTCCAAATTATAAGAGCACAAGTACAAAAACAATCACCGAAGTGATCAATTTATCATACTTGAGCCCATATAACTCCGGTAGTCCAACAAAATCACGAGGAATTTCAAACCAACCAACATACGAGCCAAGATCGTAGTGATTCAACATAACAAGTCACATGTTACATACATTTCACAAGTAGTTCAAATACATCGGAGTTCGATAAGGTTATTACAACTCAAGTTTACAAATAGCAGAAGCAAAGTAATTTGAAACCAATATCACTTTTATTTCGAATACATGCCAGTACCATGGTCCATTCCAACAAAAGCATCATAGATGAGGTAAGTAGGAAGGATCATGCCCATGATCTTATTCCTTCCCTATAGCAGGAGTCATCCAAATCTTGCAGTAGCTATGATACATCACAACCTGCAAGAAGTGGGAATAAACCGTTAGTACGAGAATGTACTCAGCTAGACTTACCCGTCATAAACCAGAAATAAATGACACCAAGGAGTATGCAAAGCTGATATATAAGTGGAGCTTGCTGGACATCATTTTTCATAAAAAGCTTAAGTATAAATAGTTAAACATTTCTTAATTAGCATCCATTTAATTCTCATTAGCCTATCAACTAGATTAGCACCTGTACTATAGCAATCACTTGATTAATATCAACCAATAATAACCATATCAGATTTATCAAGGCCGTGATCATCATCATCATCATAGAGCCGTTAGGTTGTTTAGTGAATGCTACGTTTGCCGCTACTCTGTCAAGTTCTCACTATCCAGGTGAGACAGCAATTTGAATCGATTCCTATCCAGCTGGAGGATTATTCCTAACACTCACCCATGCTTCCCCCGTCGGAGAGCAAGTGGGTCACCTTTGGTACGACTCAGGAATCGCGGCTCCGATCAGCGCCGCACTCCCAGGGCTACCACTCTGCCAGGACGATCAGGACTTTTAAATCACCTGCCCTTGGTCTTACGCCAATGGCCCCCCGCACACCGCACTTCCTCCGGTAGAGCGCACTTTATACTTGCCGGTCTTCCGGCCTGAGTCATACTACTAGGCTTCACGGTCGGAACGACTTATCCGGCCAACTAAGTGTTAGGCATGCGTTCAACATGATAAGAGGACGTACAACGATCGGTCCTTAGCTACCACAGACGGAGTTACTACCACCTTGCAAAACTCCGCCCGGCTTAAGTCATTTTAATTAGGTTCTTTCCCACGATAGCACATATAGTCAATCGTGATCCGACCACAGCCCTATTTCGCGCAGGTGACAGGATATCACCTGACTTCTACCGATTAAAGCATGGCTAAGCTGCTACTCGATCCTAACCCTACAACCAGGTAGTGGTAATATATCTGGACAAGGAAGGTACAATGCAGCAAGGGTTTCATCACAAGTCCTATACGTAATGCATCAATAGATATAACATAATCAAGTGTGCTTTTCAAATTAAAGTGGGAGACTTAAGATGCTCCGAGGCTTACCTTTCATGAACGAAGCTGGCTCATGATTAGGGCACTCGACCTCCTCTTCGGGCTCCTCTTGTCCGGCTGGCTAGACCTCCGCCTCCGGATTGATCTTCGGGCCTTCGTGGTTCACCCGGTCGAGCTCGAACGAGGCTGCCGCTTCCGGTGCACCTATTGCATGCACGATGAGTAAGAAATGTGTGCATACTAGATGATGATGAATGCTTGGTAACATGATTAGAACTTCATTGAACACTCATTTATGGAGTAACTCCCATTACAAGCTCACAAAAGATGACTAACTAAACTAACAAGATTCACCAAGTTAAACCATAAACAGCAACAACCAAATAACAGGGCAGCTCAAGGAACAAATCATAACTAAAGCTATACAGATCCAACAAACATGAATGAGGACATTCTGGAAAGCTTATGAAATTTTTTACATTTCATCTTTATACATCACAGCAAGATTCATAAGTTAAACAGGTCAACTAAACAAAGTTCCAGGTTCTGTCCCAGAAAAACACACCTAGTTCTGGAACTCAACTTGGAAGAGCCATAACTTTTAAACTACTGGACCAAAAGATGCCAAATTTAAAATTCAGCTAGCTCACAAAGTTTACAACACCTTTGATATAAACAAGTTTGTCAGAAAACAAAATTATCTTTAGACAACAATCAGATTACTCTCTTGCTGTCCAAAACAGCTATGAAACCTTTAATTAATTATTTGATGCTATGGCAAAAACATATTTAGTGCCAACCAAGTGGCTTATAAGCACAAGCATAACCTAAGATTACCAGAACATCACATGTTGACCACTAAACATACAATAACAAGACATTTATTAAATTAATTCTATAAAAGGACATAATTACAAGATACCAGCAAGAGTGCTCAGAAAAATCTACAAACATTACAGAAACACAAGCATGGCATCTGGATATTACCATAAAATTTTCAAAGCAATTGCGCATGGCAAACTTAACATAAGTAATTAACATGTACCAAGGTGCTTATTTCATAAATTAAGAAACATGGCTTAGATTGTGTCAAACAACAGATTTCAGATTATTTACATGCTACTACTACTATAAACAAGCTTGACACCAAAGGAGAATACCAGCATAAGCTTCAAACATTTATTATGATTTAAATATGAAATCAAGCCATAGTATTAACATAAATTATATATTAGAGATACAACACTCCAAAAATCATGAAATATTTATCAGAGCATTCTAATACTACTCAGAGCATAGCATAAAAATTTCACAGCAATTGGAGCAGTATATCAAAAGATATGAATTTACACATAATTAATAAGATTAATTCATAACAATTATTTTTCACAGAAAACATGGTGCATATTATTTTTTTGTTAAAAACTAGACTATTTGAGGAACTCATCAAAATTTGGATCACCTCAAGAGGATTTTGCAATCTCCAGATATGAATTTTCCAAAAACAGCACAAACCCTAAATTCAAACTAAGGAGAGAGAGACTGACAGAGGGACCCCGCAGGTCAACGGACCCCACCCGTCAGTGACCCGAGAACAGAGGCGAGGCTTGACCGCCGGAACTCTCGTCGACGGCGAGGCCTCGGCGACGGCCAAGGGCACCATCGTGCTCCTCACTCTCTTTCGCGACGATTGGTACCAGAAACCCTAACTCTACCGCACCCTAAGGACCTTGCCCTCGCGAATGGCGGCACGGCGGTGGTGTGCGACCGACCGCCGGCGTCTATGGTCAGAGACCGGGCGAAAGAAGATCCCAACGAGCATCAGCAAGACAAGGCGAAGCTTTTGGAACAAGAACGAGAAGAAATGGTGGACTACAAAGCCTTGGCCACGACACCGGTGACCACGGTGGAGCTCCGGCGAGGTGAGCTCGCAATGGAGAGGACAACGCGGGGTTACCAAAGCTCGGCAGCCGCAGCCAACATGACGAGGTGACGCGGGGAAGCTGGCGGAGCACTGGGTGGAGTCGCTCGACCGGAGATGCCGAGACGCGAGCGCGTGAGCTCGCCGAAGCAGCGGCGGAGGCGCGGAGAAGACAATGAGCGAGAGAGAGACAGAGCCAGGGGGAGAATGGCGCTGTCCACGCGACCGGGGGCGTCGTGGCGACCTGGAGGACGCGCTGGGAGCTGACAAGCGGGACTAACGGCGATGTACGGACGCGACGGTTACGAACACGCAGCGTCACCGGCGAGCTCCCCCCCACTGACACTGCCTCCATTCAAGTTGTGAAACCGACTGAAACTCGACCTTTGGCTTCGATTATCTCCTAATCTGATCAATGGTTTTGCTAGCTAATTGCTCCATGCTGTAGAGCTACATGAGGACTCCAACTTTGCTTGCAAGATCAAGACTTGATTCGGCCTGGATTTCAAACTAGAAGCTATGCAAACCACCCTCGAGTAAACTGGTTAGATCCCAGACTTAGAAAAATTTCTAAGTGTTGGAAACAGCCCGAAATCTGCCTTGTGGGCCAGTTTTGAGCTTGCTCTGCACATTTTCATGAAAAGGCCCTGAAACAACATTTGTTCCTTATAAAATTTGCTACAACTTTGCTTTAGGAAGTTTTGACATGCAAACATTTTATGGAACACTTTTTAAAAGCCTAAGCAAGAGGTTTTTAGGGCCTATAAGTGAAAGTATGACTTAGGTACTTAATTTGGAGATGTGATCAACATGAACATTGTTCCAAAAGTTGAGTTAAGCATAGATGAACTATTTACCAAGGCATTGAACACAAACATGAGCATGGCATAAGCAATCATAAGCATAGAAAGCATATTTAAGCAAGTTAAATCATACTTTTGCATAAAATGACATGACCCAAGGTAAATGATGATCATGATATGCTTATGAAGATGATGATGCTCATGTTATGCATGTGAAGGATGCAACCATAACACTGGAGTGTTACACACTAGATGATGAAATGGTTGACGTGCTCCATCATTGATGTGTCATCTTGTGCAGAGAACTTAGTAAAATCTGGCACTTTGTACCAATTTGGAAGAGGGATTAGATCATACGTAGGAGGGTATGGTGTCCAATAAGAGTAATTATTGACTTTAGGGTTTATTCCAAACTAATCTCTCATGACTTCTGCTATTTTATCGGACCAATAAGCATCAGCATCCTGCCGATGTGCTAGTTGAACTTCTGGCACCTGTTGATATGCTTCCACATGTCTCTATGGCACACGATCTCCAGCAAACATCATATTGGCCATTGCTTGTGGCCCACCAATCTGTTGAGTAAGAATCATCAGCTGAACTGCCGGTGCCTGATTCTGAAAGCCAGCCTGCATGTGACCTTGTTGAACCCCTACAACTTGATGATTTTGTTGTGCTGTATGTGAAAAAGGCAATTGTCCTATCCAACCATTATTCACATTCATCGGCACAAAGCTCGTCGATGGCTGGTAATTAGCTGTCATTGTTGGATTGGCATACCCTGCCTGAGACAAAAACCTCTGTTGTGTCGGCAATGGAATTGCCGATGAGCTTGCAATAGGTACTTGGAATGTTGACATCTGCAAATTCCCAGTAATTGACCTCATAGTAGTTGTCGTGGAATACTGAGGTACTTGAGTCATCAGTGAAACTAGAGGTGCCGATGGCATGGGAGCTTTCCCTGCTATGTCAGGTATCTAAGATGTCCTAGAATTATTTGCAAAAAACTCTAGAGGCATACCATATCCCCACCAGTTAGGAGGAACCTGACAATTTTGAAATACAGATCGTGACATAGTCGATGCCGATAGATCTGTTTAGCTGAACCCACCCTCTTGGAGTCATTGGATCTGATCTCATCGGTGTGGATTACTCATTGGCCAACCCCGCCGTACTTAGGGGAGACGTGGCTTCTGTACGTGCAACGGCTGAAGGAGCCGATGGAGCTAGAACCGATGATAATCCTGGTTGATGGTAGGCTGGGCCAGCATAAAGTGGGGGTGCCTGTCCTTCTTTAAATGTTCATATCACATCATCGTGAATGGTGTTGGACAGCAGATTGGAGTGATTAATCAAAGCATGATTAATTGCAGAATTAACCATGTCTTGCAGTCTACCAGGATTGGGATCAAAGGTAACCTACTGAGGCAAAGGCAAATCTTGCTTCTGGATAACTTCCCCACACCTATTCAGTCTAAAGGATTTCAAACAAAGCTGCTTGTATTCCTCCATATGCCTCTCCATGGCTTCCTTCGATTCCTCCCTAAGATCGGCTTCTGTCACGCCGATGACGTTGTTCGCGTCGAGTTCAGAAGTAGCCATGCTGATCTTCGTTGATTTGTCCCACCGAGCGTGTCAAAAGATGTTTTGATGCAAAAATAGATCTACAAACACAAAGAGCTAATACCCAATTTTGATATCAAGGTGTGCTAGTCAATTTGACCTATTAATCGACAAAGGTGATAACTTTAATACTTTGGTCCCGACAACAGCGATGCGCCCGGATGTCACAACCAAGAGGAACTCACGTAAAACTCGAGATTCACCTAGTGTAACCCGTTGAATCCTTGAGAACTCGTAAACAAAAAAAGTATGTGGATTAACGAAGTCGTCGAAAAGTAGATGTAAATGTAGAAGTAAACTTGTGTTTGATAATGATTGATGTCTTATTACATTGCTGCTAGGTCTATATTTATACCCTAACCTGAAGAGTTACAGCCAAATACAACTAGGATTTAGTTAAAGTAAACAAGACTCTTACATGCAAGGCATTCTTGAACAAAAAAGGAAACAACTTCTACTTATTCTGACGTCCGCCTTAATTACGATAAAGTCTTCATCGGCTCCTCCGTTAAGTCTTCATCAGCTTCTGCCCCATCGGCACATATATGCCCCTTTAGCAATAGTCTTCACGCCCTTCTCCATCGACATCGGCAACCATACCTGAACTAGCAGAATCCTTCTACCGATCATCTCTTGTCATCGGTACTATCTTTATCGGCTAATCCTCATCGGCACCTTTCTATAGTATTATAGTAACCTCCCTATTATCGATCGGTCTGTCTCAACTAACTTGACCCGTTCCAAAAATAGTGTCAACACTAGATGAAGCTCACTCCTCAAAATTGTCTATCCATCCTGGAAGTAGCAAGATGTATCAAGACATGAAACCTCATTTTTGGTGGACAAAGATGAAGAAAGAAATATCAGGTTATGTTGCTAGGTGTGACACTTGCTGCAGGGTAAAAGCAATTCACCTTAAACCTGCAGGTTTGTTGCAACCTCTGTCAGTTCTGGGTTGGAAGTGGGATGAAATGAGCATGGATTTCATTGTTGGACTTCCCCCTACACAAAAGGGTTATAATTCCATATGGGTGATAGTGGATCGCTTAACCAAATCAACTCAGTTCATTCTAGTAGGGTCTAATTACCGTCCATCCGAGTATGCTGAGTTGTATTTCTCCCAGATCGTTAAATGGCACGGAGTGCATCGAGCCATTATTTTAGATAGAGGTCCACAGTTCACTGCTCGCTTCTGGGAACATTTATGTTCACTCCTTGGTACGAAATTGGTTCACAGTTCAGCTTATCATCCTCAAACCTCCGGTCAAATTGAGCGTGTGAATCAAATTCTAGAGGACATGTTGAGGGCATGTGTCATCTCTTCCAAGGGGGCATGGGAGATGTGGCTACCCATAGCTGAATTCTCTTACAATAATAGCTATCAAGGGAGTAGTCAAATGGCTCCTTTTGAAGCATTATATGTCCGCAAATGTAGGACTCCTTTGAATTGGGTTGAGCCCACGGAAAGGAGATACTACGGCATTGATTTTGTCAAGGAAGCCGAATAGTAGGTTCTCACCATCCAGAAACACATGGAAGCTGCCCATGCTAGACAGAAAAGCTACGCCGATCGAAGGAGGAGACCACTTGAGTTTGAAGTAGGTGAATTTGTGTACCTAAAGGTATCCCCCATGAAGGGAGTAAACCGCTTTGGTGTGAAGAGGAGCTTGCTCCTAGATATGTGGGTCCCTACCAAATCATCGAGAAGAGTGGCAAAGTGGCCTACAAGGTGCAGTTACCTTATGAGATGAGAGCTATTTTCCCTATATTCCATGTGTCTCAACTCAAGAAATGCCTTCATATTCCCGAAGAAATAGTGGAAATGGGAGGCCTTAAGTTACAATTAGACCTATCCTATGAAGAAAAGCCCATACAAGTTCTTGATGTTAGAGAAAGAGTTACCTGAGGGATAGTGATTAAACTATATAGAGTACTATGGAACCACCAAAGTGAAAGAGATGCCACATGGGAAAGGGAAGACTATCTACAAGCAGCTTACCCCTCCTTCTATGAAAAATGGTACGTCTTTCAAATCTCGGGACAAGATTTTTGTAAGAGGGGAGGGCTGTAACACTCCTAGTGCTAGCCTTGCATGTTAAGCATGAGCATTGCATCAACATGAGCATCATCATACTCACTCATAAGCATCATACCATGATCACATGTCATTTTGTGTATACCCTATGTGATTTGATTGCTTATATTGCTTAGTATGTGTATAAGTATTGTGTGACCAATGTATACAAGTGCACATTGTCTTCCAAAATACTTTATTCATGCTTAGAGCATCATTTGGAACAATGTTCATGTTGGAGGTTTCTTCCAAAAATGCCCCTAGGTCATGGTTACCCTTAGTTTGACCTAGTTTGACCCACAAACCTCTTCTCAAAGATCCTTTATGAAAGTAGTGTTAGAGACACTACAAGAATTATGTTGATCCATGACGGTTTTCTGATGACGGTTTTTGAAACTATCACTACATTTATAATCTATGACGGTCTTATGACGTTTTGAGAATTAGGTAGTAACTCTATGACGGTTTCAACCACCTGTCACTCTCGTAGCTATTTGTGATGATTGGGAAGGATCGTCACAGATCAATATAGGTGGCATGGGACTTGCATTTCTGACGTGGACATGCTGACCTAGACGTGTACTATAGCAATGTGTTGAAAAAGGGTGGCAAAAAAATGCACCTGACCCAGGAATCTAACCCACGATCAGCTGATCGCAAACAAAGGACGTTACCACTGCAACACTTAGGGCATTTGATAAGGTAACGTATATTTATTTTTTATACTATATTCATTTTCTGAAGCTAAAATCACACATTCACTCTCCTTTCCAAAATCAGAACTTTTCCAAGATCCAAATTAAATCTAGGAGGCGGCTGCGGCGGTAGCGGGTTGCAGCGGCGGCTCCGGCGCGTTGTTGCGGCTCCAGCGCATTGCGACTGGGGTAGCGTGTTGCAGCAGTGGCACCGGTGCGTTGTGGCGGCTCCAGCGGGGTTACAGCTGCGGCTCTGGTGAGGCCAGCGTGGTGCAGTGGCGGTGGCGGTTGGTTGTGGCGGCTGCAGCGGGTTGCGGCGGATTTGGTCTATTGCGGCGGCTCCAGCGGGTTGTAGCTAAGGCTCCGGCTGGTTTTGGTGGCGCCAGTGGGTGAAGGCGGCTTTGTAGGGTTTTGTTGGCATTGGCGGCAGCTATAGCCTGCCCTCTGTAGCTCTCTGGAGCTCACCCATCACCGTGCTCCATTGCTCTGCAGGTCTTCTTCATCCTTGGCCTGGTCAATTTCTTTTTGCACTTTGATTTGAGCCAATGACAGTGAGTTTAGCCCATGTTTGTTATTTGTTTGTTGTATTTTCAGTTTTAGATGGATAGACGATGGATACATGAGGCGCTCTTCACAAACAAGTATGTTGCTGGTGTTAGAAACTTCATGGATTTTGTAGCAGCGAGGTTTCGTAAGGATGCTGCAATTTTGTGTCCATGTAGTCGGTGTATTAACCAGAAATCCATGGGTACAAGAGATGTGGAGAGGCACATATTGCTCAATGGGATGTGCAGTACATATACAAGGTGGATTCATCATGGAGAGAGCAGTGATGTTCATGTTTTGGATGAACCAGTACATGTAGATGCAGATTCCAATCCTTTGGAACCCGAGAACAATGCAGATAGAGTTGAAGATATCTTCACAGACCTCATGGGGGTTGAATTACCTTCTAGTGATGTAGCAGCTGGAGATGGCAATGATGGAGATGGAAACCATGGAGATGGCAACCATAATTCAGTTTTCGCTGCTTTTTTGGAAGAGGCAAAGCATGAGCTTTATGCTGGCTGCAGTCAATTTTCAAAGTTCTCATTTGTAATCAAGTTTCTCCATTTGAAGTCATAGTATAGGATCAGCAACTCAGCATTTACTGCACAAATGAAAGTCTTGTGCAAAGCGTTCCCACAGTACAATTGTCTTCCCAACTCATATGAAGAAGCAAAGAAAATCCTGCATACTTTAGGACTGGGTTATGTGTCAATACATGTTTGCCCAAACAATTGTGTGCTACTTAGAAAGCAGTATGAAGATCTTGATAATTTTCCAGTGTGTCAAGCTTCTCGATGGAAAGATCCATTGAATAAGAAGGTTCCAGAAAAGGTATTAAGGCATTTTCCTTTGATACCTAGGCTTCAATGGATATTTGCTACCAAGAAAACATCAGAGGAAGCACAGTGGCATAAGTTGAATAGGGAACCCAAAGAGAAGGAAATGTCCCACCCTGCGGACGGAGATGAATGGAAAGATTTTGGCAATCGGTGGCCAGATTTTGCTAGAGATCCACATAACATCACACTTGGCCTGGCTACAGACGGTTTCAATCCGTTTGGCAATATGAGATCATCTTATAGTATGTGGCCTATTTTTGTGATTCCATATAACTTTCCACCATGGTCGTGTATGGAAGAATCAAACTTCATGATAGCTCTGCTGATTCCTAGTCCTAAATCACCTGGGAAGCACATTGATGTTTTTCTGCAGCCTCTTATAGAGGATTTACTTGCCCTTTGGTCTGGTGTTGATACAATTGATTGTCTGACAGGAAAAGATTTAAAGCTTTGTGCTGCTGTGTTGTGGTGCATTCATGACTATCATGCACTCAGTACTCTGTCTGGGCATACCACCAAAGGTTTCTTTGCTTGTCTCCATTGTGACAAAGATCCTCTGTCTTATTCCATAAGGAGCAAGCGTTGTTACATTGGTCACTGCCGGTTGCTCCTAGGCGTCATCGTCTACGCACCAACAATGAATATGCCTCTTTACATAAAAGCAATGATAAGCTAGGTACATTCACAACTGATGAGCTGTTACAAGAACTGGATAAAGCTAAGGATATTAAACCGGGTCAAAAAAGGAAACATTCAGCAGAACGTGTGCCAATTTGGGGTAGGCGGGTTAGCTTGTGGGATTTACCATATTGGCCATCTTTGAATCTTAGACACAATTTAGATGTGATGCACAATGAAAAAATGTGTGTGAGAACCTCCTTGGTACAATTCTTGGCATACCTAATAAGTCAAAGGACAACATTAATTTAAGACTTGATCTTGCTGATTTGAACATTGGACCAGAATTGCAGTTACAGCCAAATGGAGATGATTATGACATACCTAAAGTTCGATATAAATTGACTAGGGACCAGAAGATTGCATTCTGTAATTTTTTGAAGGAAGCCAAGTTTCTAGACAGCTTTGCTGTAAATATTGAATGATGCATTACTGTAGAGGGAACAAGCTGTTGATGCAAAAGTAGATTTGCAAACACAAAGGGCTAATACCCCATTCAACGTTAAGGCGTGCCAGCCGATTTGACCTTACAATCGACAAAGGTGATAACTCAAATACTTTGGTCCCGACAACAGCGATGTGCCCGGATGTCATGGCCAAGAGGTATTCACGCGGAACTCGAGAACTCGCCGAGGTTGACTCGAAGAATTCCAAAGAACTCGTAGTAAAAGGAAAATATGCAAATTGACGAAGTCGTTGAAAAAGTAGATGCTGGAATAGATGTAAAAACTTGTGTTTGATTGATTTTCTATATTACATTGCCACAGGGTCCACATTTATACCTTATCCAAAAGAGTTACAACCAGACACGACTAGGATTCGAATTCTAAATTGAACAGAATCCGTATGCAAAGCAAACTCTAAAAACTATGGAAAACATTAATCTATTCACCACAACCGATCAACATACCATCACCATCCAATAGACACTCCCTGCGCCTCCATTTGCGTTCATCGGCAAATCACCTTTCGAAGCCATCGGCACCCATCAACATCAGTCATCGGCATAGATTTATCACCACTCTTGGACTTGACCACATCCTGTATTTTATCATCGGCATCAACTCTCATCGGCAACTTTTGCATCAACCAGTCACCACTTTATTCGCCTGCCGATCCACACCTCACTAACTCCCAGATATGCACCCAAAGATACGTGTCCAAAAACGGTGTCAACACATGCCCCCAATTTCAGAGTATAAAATCATTAATGCTCCAAAATTTTCTCCAACATTGTTGCCTTTCTGCAATTACTCCTTCCTATCAGTAATTAATTACCAAATACAAACAACCTCAGCTCGGTCTTCCAGCACGTACCTTGAATCCCTCAACTTCTCGAACCGAATCCCCCTAGTATACGTTCGTCGGCAATATTTCCGTTAGATAAGACTACCGATGAGCCGACCAGGAGATCTTGCACAGTAAGATATCTCCAAAATCATGACCGCTTGCTGTCAAATCACCTGCGCAATCCCTTGATTACCGTGCGAACAGTTACCATATCCACCTAAACACCCTCAGATTTCACAGATACGGCCAAGAGACAAGTCAAAAATACCCCTGCCTTCTTTGTCCTATAAATACTTCCTTCTCCGGTACTCTTCCTCCATCTTGTCATTCTCCATCCTCAATCCCACCCTTCTGGCGGCGGCACTGTTCGAGAACTCAAGAACTCCGACAAGGATCTCCTCCAACAATCTTCCAAGTCTTCAATTCCATCTCCCTCTCGGGATGAAATGGCCATCAACTTCGTCGTTCCTGAGGTCAATTCAGCATCTCCTTTCACCGTATTTTTGATTTTTCGCACGGTTACTTACTTGGCATTTCATTTCCCCTTTTTTATCTTTTCAACATTCAAACCTTTAGGAACTGGCCAATAAAATTGTTATTCCCACTGATCAACCCCACATCCAATGCCTTGGTCTACTGGGGAATCTAGATCCCACCAATTTGATAAACAGAGAAACAAATAGGATCCCCTTTAGAGCTGAGAATTTTTCATTAGATCTGTGGAAAGACACCTTTCAATCTTGGCCCAGTTCCACTAAGGGGTGGAAAGATTGGTTCCCGAGAATCGGCAACTCGAACGAAGTCCAATGGGGTGAGCACAACTAGATCAGTGCATTAGGCTATCCATTGCCGATATGGAGAGGAATGAATCGCTGTTGATAGCTGCTTCATACTTCTGGTCAGATATCCTCAATGCCTTTGTATTTGGACATGGCCCTACTTCCCCTACCCTTGCCGATGTGCTCATGCTCACCGGTTTAGATATATCAACTGCCGATGATAATCATTTATATGATCGCAAGACTGAGCGCAAAGTAGAAACCCGCAACATCGGCGGTTGGTCAGGATACATTCAGAAGTACCGGAAAACAGGACCAGTCGGTCAGAGGGAGCATGCTGTCTTCGTGAATATGTGGCTGGACAAGTTCGTTTTCTGTGGTCGATTGGTAGGACCAACCTCTGTCTACCTATCGGCAGCAGAAAGACTGGCCGATGGCGGCCGATTTCCTCTCGGCCGATATTTGCTTGGCTCTGCTTATCACCTTCTCCATCAAGTAGCTGAGAAACTCCTATTAGGCCTAACCCATCGGCAACTTGGGAGGTCCTTGGTGGTTCATCAACATGTGGCTTAGTGTCCACATGCACAAACGCCTTGGATTTGACCTCTTCGCACAGCGCTTTCCAAGAGATATAGCCGAAGATCACGAATTGGCTGATGAAGAATCGGCAACTCGCTCACCCTTGAATTACGGTGAGGCAGCCATAGTCTTACCTGGTACTGGTGGTAATGAAGACCAGGTCAGCCGATTCTTCCAAACTCTTTATGAGGGTCTTGCCAAAGATCAGCGGGCGGCATGGATGCCTTACAAAGGCCCAGAAACCAGATTCCCACTGATCTTTCATCCTTTCGATGATGCCCTTAATAAAGATACCGATTTGATGATGGCGATCATCACACCAAGGGCCATTCCAATGAACACCTTCGGCAGTGGGAAGAACTCCAACCCCACCTATGAATTCTACAATCCATCGGCACTGGCTAGTCAACTGGCTTTTGGGCAGTTGCCAATTGGACTCTGTTATGCCAATGTGGTGAAGCCAAGGGAAACTATAACCAGCAGTCTCGAATGGATAAGGATAGCCTAGCTTCAACCAAATGTCAATACATTATATATCGATCTATCGGCTTGGATCCCAGCTCTCTTCATCACTCAAGTATACAAACAATGGTGGGAAGAGTGGAAGGAACATCTGTTCTGCACATCGGCTCTGACATACCACGGCATGATCGACCCCAAGTATAAGGTTCCCAAAAACACTGTAAGTTCCCAACCGATACCTCAATTCTTTCATTACTTTTACCCCTATCGGTAACTCACTTTCTCTTTTTCAAACAGGTCGACAACTTGCCACCAACAGTCAGTAGAAGTGGAAAGCTG
This sequence comes from Sorghum bicolor, assembly GCF_000003195.3. NCBI lineage: Eukaryota > Viridiplantae > Streptophyta > Magnoliopsida > Poales > Poaceae > Sorghum > Sorghum bicolor. The sequence continues at coordinate 30,562,757 of NC_012876.2, read as the reverse complement.
ATTGAACTCCTTCCATCAGGTCCAAGTTCTCTGATCGGCAACAACGCACCAATCCTGGCAGCTCTAATGCACCGGAATGTGTGTTTTAAGAAGATAACCACCAACGGTCGCTGCTGCTACCTTGGCACAAGCTTTCAAGGTAAATCTTTGATTTTCTCAATTTATACCGATTCCATTCTATACTTACACAATCTTTTCAAAATACATCAGCTGCTATGGGAACCTCATCGGTAACTTTTATCTTTTAACAAGATTTTCATCAACATTCTTTCATATTTGGACTCATGAAATCTTGCTTATTTTAACAGCAAACTGGCAAATCAGCAAAGACTAGAAGTACCAAAACAAGTGCTGATGCCCCCAGTCCAGTCAAGTCAAGAGAAAAGGCCCCAAGAGCACTAAGTCACAACCAAGACGCCACAAGACAGCACTGCCTTCTCCTCCTCGTCCAGTGTCACCGATTCATGTGGAATTGTCCCCCTCTTCACCAGAAATCCAGACACAGCAAGCACCATCTCCTCCTCAATCAGCACCTCAGCCACAAGAAACATCAGCCGATATGCTTGAGCAGACTGCCGATCCAGCAGATCCAATCATATCATCAGTAATCTATTCAGAACAGACAAGCACTGCACCCCCTCAAGGTAAAGTACCGTCCATAAAATTTTCACCGATGGATTTATTTTTTCAAATCATAATTATCCTTATTATTTCTTAGTTGACATTGTTACATCGGCAACTCCAGCCGATCAACCTGTGGTACCAACAGCATCAACCAGCCAGAGGCGTGAAATAGCTTTGAAGCAAGTAAGTTATGTGATTTCCATCCTTTATATCACTAATATCTGATCATCAAATAACTTATCTTATTTTCTTTCAGGAACAAAACTCCCTGGACAGCTTATTTTCTTTCACCATTGATATTTCTGATGATGAGGGTGAGGAAGCAAGCTCCTCCCAAGCAATAGGGATCTCATCGGCAGAAATCAGAGCCAAACTGGAGGACCTGTTGGCCTTGTTACACCAAGACACTGCACAATTGGTTGACGATTCCGATCCAGCCAAAGCCCTGTTCAAGACTCTTCGTGGCCAATTCCAGCCGATGCTGAAGAGATTCTTTTCCAAGCTGCACACTTGGAGAGCCGTGAGCTCCAATACTCAAAGGCTACCCAGCGTCTTGCCGGTAGAGCCACTCATGCCCAACTTTCAGTGGAGGTAATGCAAGTGAAGCACCTTGCCGATGAAAAACATAAGAGCATCGGCATTCTGTAGTCTTCAGGGGAGACACTGAAGCAGAAGATTTCCGACCTATCGGCAAGAAGGGAGACCCTGCTAGCTGAGCTCAAACAAGTGGAGGAGGCTCTCTCTCAAGCTCAGCAAGAAGAAAGCTAGCTGCCTGAGATGACCAAGACTCTCCAGCAAGAACAAAACATCCAGGCCTGCAAGGCGCTGTAGATGAAGAAGAAGCTGAAGCCAGTGGAGGGTTCTGCCGATGAAGACATCCGGGAGATAGAAGAAGCCGACCAAATCCGTCTATGTGCCATATCGGCCATCCAAGCCTTGCTGAATGTATGAGCTCTTCATCGGCAACTTGTTTTGTTCCGTCTTTAAGATACTTCTGATTATTCTAATCTAGCCAATAGGACTGTTATCGGCACTTTTAAAAACATTATGCAAGTTCCCAGATACATTTCATCCAGCCGATAGGAGTGTTATCGGCATCTAAACTTTTATGCATCAACCCAAATGCTTGGGTAATACCTCTTTAAATATTTTCCATTCAATGCTCTAGGAAATTGAACTCCTTCGAGAGTCTCCAAAATATAAGCATTACCAGGAGCAGACCGATTTATCCGATAAGGACCTTCCCAATTAGGAGACCATTTGCCTAACTTTGAACTTTTAGTCCCAATTGGTAAAATTAATTTCCATACCAAATCTCCATCGGCAAACTCCTTAGCTTTTACTTTTTTATCATACCACCTAGCAACTCTCTTTTTATTTTCTTCTATACTTATCAAAGTTCTCAGCCGATGCCCTACTAAATCGTCTAATTCATCTTTCATCAAAGTAGCATAGTCATCGGCAGCCAATTCATCTTGAAAAGATATTTACCTAGATCCAGTCTTAATTTCCCATGGTAGCTGTTGATGCAAAACTGATCTGCAAACACAAAGGGCTAATACCCGATTCAAACGTTAAGACGTGCCAGCCGATTTGACCTTGCTATCGGCAAAGGTGATAACTTGAATACTTTAGTCCTGACAACAGCGATGCGCCCGGATGTCACGGCTAAGAGGTACTCACGCGGAACTTGAGAACACGCCGAGCTTAAGTCGGCGAATTCCTAAGAACTCGTAATAAAAGGAAAAAAAGTATGACGAAGTCGTCGAAAAGTAGGTGCTGGAATATGAGTAAAAACGTGTGTTTGATTGATTGATTGATTTTTTACAAGGCCCCAGGGTCTATATTTATACCCTGCTCAAAGAGCTACAACCAGACACGATTAGAACTCAAATTCCAAATTACACGGAATCCGTATACAAAACGATGTAAATAATTAAGGAAATAACAAAACTATCCCTCGTGACAAATCGAAACTCCTCCACATAACGACCGGCAGCTTCCGGACTCCCTCTTTGCAGTATCGGCAGACCCTTTGCCATAGTCATCGGCAGACTTTCTTAACTAGCCATCGGCACAATATTACTGCCTATGGACTTAGTCACGTTTAACTTCTCTCTCATCGGCAACCATCTTCATCGGCAACCCACTTTGTAAACATCGTACTGCCACCTTATCCTGCCATCCTAGACACGTGCCCAAAAATGGTGTCAACACATGCCCCCCAATTTCGGAGTATAAAACTATTAATGCTCCGAAATTCTCTCTGCAGTAATGATGCCTTTTCCCGCAATTAATGCTCCTAATCTGGTAACCGACAACCTCAATCTGAACAACTCTGATCCTATTCCTCCGCAGATTTCTCGAAATCCCCAACTTCACAAACGGGCATTTTTCTCAGCCGTTCATCGGCAACAATACCGTTACAAAGATCTGCCGATGTTCTGACCAGGACATTCGCACAAACGGTTACTTCCCCTCTATCCGCCCATCGGCAATATGACCGTTATAGAATATTGCCGATGGACCGACCAGGAGATCTCGCACAGTAAAATATCTTCAGATAATGACCGCTTCCCGTCAAATCACCTGCACAATCCCTGGATTACCGTGCGAACAGTTACCATATCCACCTGAGTACCCTCGGATTTCTCGGATGCGGCAAAGAGATAAGTCGGATTTGCCCTTGCCCATTTTGTCCTATAAATAGTTCCTTCTTGGGTACTCCTTCCCCATCACACCATTCTACTACCCAACTTTACTTTTCCAGCGGCGGCGCCACCAAAAACTCCCAAGGTCTCCGACAAGTACCCCTCTTCACCAACTCTGGCGCCTTCAAACGCTTCCTTCGCAGCAAGATGGCCATCGGGTTCGTCGTCCCTGAGGTCAAATCTCCACCCCGTCTTCTGTATTTTTCTTCATATCCCTGTTCACTCGCAATTCATTTTACTGAACATCTTCCTTTTCTTTCCTCTTTGTATTTCTTTTTACGCCCACAATCACTAGGAATTGTCCAACAAAATTGGCATCCCCACCGATCAACCACACCTTCAATGCCTCGGCCCTCTAGGGGACCCAGATCCAACTGACCTTATCAACGCAGAAACCAACAGGATCCCCTTCAGAGCCGAAAATTTTTCCTTAGATCTGTGGAAGGACACCTTCCGCTCTTGGCCCAGCCCAACTGTAGGGTGGAAAGACTGGTTCTTGAGGGTCAGCAACTCTAATGAAGTTCAGTGGGGTGAAAGGAATCTAGCCCAATGCATTAGATTGTCCATTGCCGATATGCATAGGAACGAGTCACTGCTGATAGCTGCATCCTACTTTTGGTCAGACACCCTCAATGCTTTTGCCTTTGGCCACGGCCCTGCTTCTCCTACTCTTGCCGATGTAGCCATGCTTACTGGTCTAGATATATCTTCTGCCGATAGCACCCACTTTTTTGATACTGCCCCTAGTGCCAAAGTGGAGACTCGCGCTATCGGTGGTTGGTCGGGGTACATTCAGAAGTACCGTGGGAAAGGATCTGTCACCATAAAGGAACAAACCACCTTTCTGAACATGTGGCTGGACAAGTTTGTATTCTGTGGTCGATCGGCAGGACCGACTTCTGTCTACCTATCGGCAGGAGAAAGACTGGCTAACGGTGGCCGATTCCCTCTCGGCCAATACTTGCTTGGCGCTGCTTATCACCTTCTCCATCAAGTAGCCCAGAAACTTCTGCTCGGCCAATCCACTGGCAACTTGGGAGGCCCCTGGTGGTTTGTCAACATGTGGCTCAATCTGCATCTGCACAAGCGTCTCAACTTCAACCTGTTCACACAGCGTTTCCCAAGAGATATAGCTGAAAACCATGTATTGGGTGAAGAGGAATCGGCAACACGCGCCCCCTTGAACTTTGGCGAAGCTGTCATAGTTCTGCCTGGTTCAGGGGGTAATCCAGATCAGATCGGCCGATTCTTCCAGACTCTGTATGAGGGTTTGACCAGAGACCAACGACCATGGTAGGCTTATGATGACCCAGATAGCATGCTTCCTCTGACCTTCAATCCATTTGATGAAGCTCTCGACAGGGACAATGAGGCGATGATGGCAATTGTGACTCCCAGAATCATTCCAGTGAATTTCTTTGGTAGCACAAAAACCTCCCCTCAAACTTACGAATTTTACAATCCATCGGCATTAGCTCGCCAGTTAGCTTTCGGCCAGTTGCCGATTGCACTTCCTCATGCCGATGTGATAAAACCCAGAGAAACTATCAACAACCTTCTTGAGTGGACTCGAGCAGCCCAACTACCACCAAACGCCGATATAGATGTAGATCTGTCAGAATGGGTTCCGGCTGCTTTTATCACTCAGGCATACAAGTTATGGTGGGCAGAATGGAAAGAGCATCTATTCTGTAGATCGGCACTTTCATACCGCGGCATGATTGACTCCGAATACGAAGTTCCCGATGACACTGTAAGTAACTCAAACCAACGTTTCATTTTCTCAATATTACCTCCATCGGCAGCTTACCCTTGTATTCCTTTTGCAGGTTGACAATATTCCTCCATTGGTTAGCAGGAGTGGCAGGCCGATCGACTTGTTTCCATCAGGCCCGATTTCCTCAATCGGCCACAATGCTCCCACTCTAGCTTCCATCGTGCATCGGGGTGTACGCCTCAGGAAAGTCACCACCAGAAGAACCCAGACATCACCAACGGTAGCTGCTCCCACTCTTGCGCGGGCTTTCAAGGCAATTTGTTAAATCTTTTCCTTTATGCTGACTATCTTTATATCGGCTATATTTATCCTTATAAACTCTTGTTCATTATTGCAGCAAACCAGCGCATCGGCGAAAGCCAGGCGTGAGAGTACCGATGCCCCCCAGTCTAGCCAACCCAAGAGAAAGGGCACCACGGGTGCTAAGACTGGAACAAAGCGCCAGAAGGTAGCAACTCCCCCTCCTCCTCCGGTATCTCCAATTCCGGTGGAGTCTTCTCCTTCTTCTCCAGAAGCCCAGCCACAGCAAGCACCATCTCCCCCACCTATGCAGGAAGCACCACAGATAGAAGAACCCCAACAGGAAGGATCTCAAACAGAAGATACATCAGCAGTTCTCCCGGTTCAGACAACCGTTGTCCCTCCTCCAGGTAACATACTTTAACAATATCGCTACCGATGAACTTATTCTTATTTAGTCTCATAACTCCTTTTGTCTTCTTTCAGTTGATATCGTTCCATCGGCAATCTCAGCCGATCAACCTGTAGCTCCATCGGCATCTTTGGCCGATCAGCCTGCAGCTCCGTCAGCACTTCTCAGTCAAAGACAAGAGATCGCCTTGAAGCAAGTAATCACCGTTTACCGTTAGCACTATTTGCCGATCCTCCGAGTATGAGCTAATTTTGCTTTCCCTCCCAGGAACAAGATTCTCCCGATAGCCTGTTCTCCTTCGCCATCGATCTCTCTGAAGAAGAAGGTGAAGAAGCGAGCTCTTCTCAGAAGGTCGGCATCACATCGGCAGAGATCAGGGTCAGGCTGGAAGAATTGTCAGCTCTCCTTCACCAGGACACAGCGCAATTGGTTGATGATTCCGACCCTACCAAGACCCTGTTCAGAACTCTCAGAGGCCAAATCCCAGCCGATGTTGAAGAAATCCTGTTCCAAGCCGCTCATCTGGAGAGTCGCCAGCTGCAGTACCAGAGAGCTTCTCGGCGTCTTGCCGATAGAGCCGCTCAGACTCAACTATCCGATGAAATGAGGAAAGAGAAGCTTTTGACCGATGAGAAGCACAAGAACATCGGTATCCTGAGATCTTCTGGAGACGCGCTGAAGCAGAAGATATCCGATCTATCGGCAAGAAAAGAATCCCTGTTGGCGGAGCTCAAGGAAGTAGAGAACGCTCTGTCCCAAGCCCAACAGGAAGAGAGCCAATTGCCAGAGACCATCAGGCTTCTTGAGCACGAGCGAAATGCTCATGGTCGCAAGGCACTTCAACTGAAGAAGAAGCTGAAGCCGATAGAGTGTTCTGCCGATGATGACATCAAGGAGATAGAAGCAGCCAACCAAATTCGGCTACGCGCTATATCGGCAATCCAGACGCTGCTTAACACATAGAGTTTCCATCGGCATTATATCTGCGCTTTCCTGCTTCCTCAGCTTTTAGTCTAGCCGATAGGACTGTTATCGGCACCTAAACTTTTGAAACACCAAGTCTTGTCCCCAAGCATTTGGATCCAGCCGATAGGAGTGTTATCGGCACCTAAACTTCTATGCATCGACCCATATACTGGGGTAGTACTTCTTTAAATATTTGCCGTTTAATGCTCTGGGAAATTCAATTCCTTCGAGGGTTTCTAGAATGTAGGCATTACCAGGAGCCGATCGACTTATCCGATAAGGACCCTCCCAATTAGGAGACCACTTTCCAAACTTTGAACTTTTGGTCCCAATTGGTAAAATTAATTTCCATACCAAATCCCCATCGGCAAACTCTTTAGCCTTCACTTTCTTATCATACCATCTAGCAACTCTCTTCTTATTTTCTTCTATACTCATTAAAGCTTTTAACCGATGCCCTGCTAGATCGTCCAATTCATCGGTCATCAAAGTGGCATAACCATCGGAAGTTAATTGATCTTGAAAAGATAATCGCCTAGATCCAGCCTTAATTTCCCAAGGCAACACTGCATCATGTCCATACACCAATTGATAGGGTGATACTTTGGTCGATCCATGACAAGCCATCCGATAAGACCACAATGCTTCATTTAATATTGTATGCCACCGCTTAGGATTTTCTTCAATCTTTCGTTTAATAAGCTTGATAATTCCTTTGTTAGACGCTTCGGCCTGCCCATTGGCTTGAGCATAATAAGGAGAAGAATTCAACACTTTAATTCCCATACCGATTGCGAATTCATCGAACTCCCCCGATGTGAACATGGTGCCCTGATCGGTAGTAATCGTTTGGGGAATCCCAAATCGGTAAATAATATGCTCCTTCACAAAATCAATCATATTGGCCGATGTGACTTTCTTCAAAGGAATAGCTTCAACCCACTTAGTGAAATAGTCAGTGGCAACTAGAATGAACTTATGCCCTTTGCTAGATGGTGGATAAATCTGGCCGATCAGATCGATGGCCCATCCCCGGAACGGCCAAGGCTTTATTATAGGATTCATAGCCGATGCGGGTGCTCTCTGGATATTACCAAACTTTTGACAACCTTGACATCCCTTGAAATATTTAAAACAATCTTCAAGTATGGTTGGCCAAAAATATCCATTCCTTCGAATCATCCACTTCATCTTAAAAGCTGACTGATGCGCTCCACACACTCCTTCATGGATTTCTCCCATCAAACTTCTAGCTTCATCATCACCCAAGCATCGGAGAAGAATTCCGTCGATAGTTCGATAATACAATTCATTTTCAAGGAGCACATACTTGGTTGCTTGAAATCGAACCCGTCTTTCAACTTTTTTGGATGGATCTTTTAGATAATCAATAATTTCTTTCCTCCAATCACCGGCACCGACTGCCGATGTCGCATTAATCATTGGCTGATATCCCGAGGCATGCTGAGCTAACCGATTAGCGTCTTCATTATGCAATCGGGGAACATGCTCCAATCGGAAATCCTTGAATTCCTTTAACAGTTGCATACTTCTCTCGAAATAAGTTATGAGAACTTCACTTCGGCATTCATAGCTTCCGGCCAATTGATTTATAACCAACATATAATCCCCGAATATTTCAACAGCATCAGCACGAACTTCTCTTAACAACTCCAATCCCTTGATCAGAGCCTGATACTCAGCCTGATTATTTGTTGATGTGGCAACAATCGGCAAGGAAAACTCATACTTCCTCCCCTTAGGGGAAACTAATACAATGCCGATTCCTGCCCCCCGGTCACAGGTAGATCCATCAAAGAAGAGCGTCTAGGGTACAATTTCCAAGGTTTCCACTAGACCGCAATGCTGAGTCACAAAATCGGCCATAATCTGCCCTTTGACTGCCTTAGCCGATTCGTAACGCAAATCGAACTCCGACAGCGCTAAAATCCATTTACTGATCCTACCACTCATAATCGGCATAGATAGCATGTATCGGACCACGTCATCTTTGCAAACAACAGTGCATTCGGCCGATAACAGGTAATGTCTCAGCTTGATACATGAAAAATATAAGCATAAGCATAGTTTCTCAATGGCCGAATACCTGGTTTCAGCATCAATCAACCTCCTACTCAAATAATAAATTACCCTTTGTTTCCCTTCAAATTCTTGAACTAAAGCTGAACCGATAACCGATCCATCGGTAGATAAATACAATCTGAAGGGCTTCCCTTGTTGAGGTGGAACTAGAACTGGAGGATTTACTAGATACTTCTTGATTTCATCCAGAGCCAACTGCTGTTCTTCTCCCCAAATAAACTCTTGATCGGCTTTCAATTTAAGAAGAGGACTGAAAGCACGAATCCTACCAGACAAATTCGATATAAATCTCCTGATAAAATTTACCTTGCCGATCAAGGATTGGAGCTCGGTTTTGTTGGTAGGGGCCACTATTTTATTGATGGCATCAATGGATCTTCGACTGATTTCAATACCCCTCTGATGTACCATGAAACCAAGAAACTGCCCTGCCGATACACCAAATGCACACTTGTTGGGATTCATCTTCAATCCATGCTTCCTTGTGCACTCTAACACTTTTTGTAAATCGGCAAGATGCTTTGAGAAATCTCCAGACTTAACCACCACATCATCAATATAAATCTCCACGAGCTTGCCGATGAACTCATGAAATATAAAATTCATAGCCCTTTGATAAGTAGCACCAGCATTCTTCAACCCAAAAGTCATGACTATCCATTCAAATAGCCCAACATGACCAGGACACCTGAATGCGGTTTTTGGAATATCCTCCTCCGCCATGAATATTTGATTGTAACCTGCATTACCATCCATGAAGCTGATGACCTGATGACCAGCCGCAGCATCAACCAGTAGATCGGCGACAGGCATTGGATATCCATCCATCGGCGTAGCTTTATTGAGATTCCTGAAATCAATGCACACCCGAAGCTTCCCGTTCTTCTTGTAAACCGAAACAACATTGGAAATCCACTCGGCATACCGACACTGCCGAATAAACTTAGCTTCAATAAGTTTGGTGATTTCGGCCTTAATATCAGGTAGAATGTTAGGATTACATCGGCGGGCGGGTTGCTGATGCGGCCGAAATCCAGACTTGATGGGTAACCGATGTTCAACAATTGATCGGTCTAAACCAGGCATCTCGGTATAATCCCAAGCAAAGCAATCTTTATATTCCTTTAACAAACTAGTCAATTGTTGCTTACACTCAGGATCTAATTTAGCACTAATAAAAGTAGGCCTAGGCTTATCACCACTACCTATATCTACTTCTACCAAATCATCGGCCGATGTGAATCCCTGGCCTAATTTTCCATCATCGGCGAATCTATCCATTAAAAACCGTCGTCAGAACCGACTGCTTGGATCGGTGGAATCTCATAATCGGCAACTTTGAGAAAATCTTTCTCCCAAACTTCTCCTGAAATGCACCTGGTCCTTTCGTAAGTATCCGCTTCTGCCGATGCGATAACATAAGAAGAATCTCCTGGGACAATCTCAATCTTGTCACCTACCCACTGAACCAAGCATTGATGCATTGTAGATGGGATACAACAATTGGCATGAATCCAATCTCTTCCCAATAATAAGTTGTAAGCACCTTTTCCGCTGATCACGAAAAAAGTTGTCGGCAAGGTTTTGCTGCCGATGGTCAACTCTGCACATATCGCCCCCTTGACTGGAGACACGTTTCCTTCAAAGTCTTTGAGCATCATATCGGTCTTGGTCAAATCTTGATCCCCTTTCCCAAGCTTCCGATATACTGCATACGGCATAATATTAATAGCAGCTCCACCATCAACTAGGATCTTGGTCATTGGCTGCCCATCAACCCTTCCTTTGAGGAACAGAGCTTTAAGATGCTGCCTCTCGTCATCGGCAGGTTTCTCAAAGATAGCCGTCATCGGATCTAGAGCCAACTGAGCTATCTGATCAGAAAATTCCAACTCATCATCACTGGCTGGTGCAAGAAACTCCATCGGCAACATGAAGACCATGTTGACGCCTGCCGATGGACCTTCCCTCTTAGTGTCTGACGGCTGCCGACTTCCAGAGTTCTCTCCCTTGTTTAGCTCTTCTTGCCTTTCACGTTGCAATCTCCTTTTCTGTGTCTTGGTTAATCCTCCAGGGCACCATGGAGGAAGTGGCCTTTGCCTTGCCGTCGGGCGTCGGTTCTCCCTTGACTCCATACGATGCGTGTTAGCATCCCTGCAAAATATGAATTCATCGGGAACCCGCGCATCAGCCATTTCCTCGAACTCTTCTTGGTTCCTGGGAAAATACTGGACACGGTCACTAAGTCTGTCGTGCCCACTAAATCTGCCCCCCAGCCGGTCATGAACTGACACCCTTCCTCTGATCGGCCCATTAAATCGCCGTTCATCATCATGATAATGCCGATCGATCCTATCGTACCGATCATAACCGTTGCACTCAGGGCAGTCTCTGACAGTAGGAAGCTTGATATTTTCCTCCCAACAATGGATGAAGAATGGACAATTCCAATGATCCCTGTGCCGATTCCACTCCTGTCGGCGTCTTTCTTCTTCCCGTCGATAATCTTCCTGCTGGCGCCGATACCGATCTTCTCGTTGTTGCCAATCTTCTCGAGGCCTTCTATGTGTTATGACGATACCAGATCGAGGAGGCCTTCCTGAGCTAGTTCCTTCCTGGACCAAGCCCTTACTTCTTGCATCGGCAGTAGTAACTTGATGCTGAGGATCTACCGATGCACTCTTCTCAGCTGTCTCCGATGTTAAGACCTTAGCCTTCCCCTTAGCATCCAACATGTTTGTCGGGAAAGGATGTTGGTCTATCTTCATCGGCTTCTGGGCTTTGGAACTGTCAAACTTGATTCTCCCTGACTCTATAGCCGATTGCAGCTGCTGTCTGAATACTTTGCACTCGTTGGTGTCATGGGAAGTTGCATTATGCCACTTGCAATATCTCATCCTCTTCAACTCTTCTGCCGATGGGATCACATGGTTAGGTGACAGTTTGATCTGACCTTCCTGAAGTAGAAAGTCAAATATCCTATCAGCCTTAGCGGTGTCAAAAGCAAACTTCTCTGGTTCCTTCTGCCCAAAGGGACAAGACATCGGCTTCTTGTTTTTTACCCACTCTGCCAAGCCGATTACTGGTTCATCAGAATCTGAGCTTGTTGCTTCATCAACAAATGACACTTTCTTATTCCATGCTCTTTTAGGCTCGAAAGGCTTGATGTCTTGATCAGAAATCCTCTGCACCAAATGACTTAAACTTTCGAACTCCTGAGAGGCATACTTATCCCTGATATGTGGCAACAAACCCTGGAAAGCCAAATCGGCCAGCTGCCGATCATCCAGAACCAAGCTATAGCATTTATTCTTGACCTCTCGTATCCTCTGCACAAAACCCTCAACCGACTCATCATTACGTTGCCTCAACTTGACCAAGTCGGTGATCTTCTTCTCATGAACCCCCGAAAAGAAGTATTTGTGGAATTGTTTCTCTAGATCGGCCCAAGTAATTACTGAGTTGGGAGGTAATGATATGAACCAAGTAAAGGCTGATCCAGACAATGATGATGAAAATAGACGAACCCTCAATTCGTCCCTGTTACCAGCCTCTCCACATTGAATGATGAACCTGTTGACATGCTCCATGGTTGACGTGTCGTCCTGCCCGGAAAACTTTGTAAAATCCGGTACCTTGTACCGATGTGGAAGCGGGATCAAATCATACGCGGGAGGATACGGTGTCCGATAAGAGTAAGTGTTGACTTTGGGTTTTATCCCAAATTGTTCCCTCATTACTTCAGCAATCTTATCGGCCCAATACGCATCGGCATCTTGCCGATGAGGCGGCTGCGGATCTGGCACTTGGTGGCGAACCTCCACGTGTCTGTTCGGGACGTGATCTGCCGGGAACATTGTATTGATCACCTGTCCTCCAATCTGCGGACCACCAAACTGCTGTCCACCGATTGGCTGTCCTCCGAGTTGCTGTCCAAAATTCATTGGCTGGTTGGGAATCCCCTGACCTTGGAACCCGGGATAGACCTGCCCTTGCTGGAACCCTGTAGCCTGATAACTCTGCTGGGGCGATTGTGGAAAGGCTTGCTGTCCAAGCCATCCATTATTAGCGTTCATCGGCATAGGTGCTGCCGATGATTGGTAATTGGGTACCGTCGTTGAATTGACATACCCCGACTGGGCCATAGACCTCTGTTGCATCAACATTGACTCTGCCGATGCGTTGGGCATCTGGAACATTGAATCTTGAGGATTTCCAGTGTGAGGCCTTGCAGTAGTAGTTGTGGTATACCGAGGACTCTGGTTCACCGGCGCATTGGGAGGTGCCGATGTCATAGGAGTTTTGCCCCTCATGTCGGTTATTTGTGATGTTCCCGGTGTCAACTCTGGAGGCATACCGTAACCCCACCAGTTGGGAGGAAGAGTCAACCCTGACATTGCCGATGCCAACATATCTGTTGTCAGTTTATGCTGCCCAACTGAAATTTGTGGGTTGGTTGTCATCGGCATAGATAGTGCACCAGTAGTCTCCGATGTACTTGGAGGGACGGCAGATTGTGCACTTGCAGTCGTCAAGGCAGCCGATGGAGCCGTGACCTCTGGTGCCGTTGGCTGATGATGGGAGGGGCCCACATAATCTGGTGGGATTTGTCCTTCCTTGAAAGTTCTTGCCACGGCATTGAAAACCGTATTAGACAGTACACCAGCTTGGTTAATCAACGCTCGATTGATGGCATTGTCAACCATATCTTGAAGCTTGCCAGGATTGGCGTCAAAGGTAACCTGCCGTGGTGCCGGCAGTGCATCTTTCTGGACCACTTCGCCGCTCCTGTTTATGCTGAAAGACCTCAGGCACTGCTGCTTGAACTCTTCCATGGCTTGGGAAATAGCTTGCTTCTGCTCATCCTTTAGGTTGGCCTCCGTCACGGGGATGACGTTCTCTTAATCGAGGTCAGAGATCGACATGTTGATCTTGATCTTGAATCTGGTCCCACTGGGCGTGCCAAAAGATGTGTTGATGCAAAACTGATCTGCAAACACAAAGGGCTAATACCCGATTCAAACGTTAAGGCGTGCCAGCCGATTTGACCTTGCTATCGGCAAAGGTGATAACTTGAATACTTTAGTCCTGACAACAGCGATGCGCCCGGATGTCACGGCTAAGAGGTACTCACGCGGAACTTGAGAACACGCCGAGCTTAAGTCGGCGAATTCCTAAGAACTCGTAATAAAAGGAAAAAAAGTATGACGAAGTCGTCGAAAAGTAGGTGCTGGAATATGTGTAAAAACGTGTGTTTGATTGATTGATTGATTTTTTACAAGGCCCCAGGGTCTATATTTATACCCTGCTCAAAGAGCTACAACCAGACACGATTAGAACTCGAATTCCAAATTACACGGAATCCGTATACAAAACGATGTAAATAATTAAGGAAATAACAAAACTATCCCTCGTGACAAATCGAAACTCCTCCACATAACGACCGGCAGCTTCCGGACTCCCTCTTTGCAGTATCGGCAGACCCTTTGCCATAGTCATCGGCAGACTTTCTTAACTAGCCATCGGCACAATATTACTGCCTGTGGACTTAGTCACGTTTAACTTCTCTCTCATCGGCAACCATCTTCATCGGCAACCCACTTTGTAAACATCGTACTGCCACCTTATCCTGCCATCCTAGACACGTGCCCAAAAACGGTGTCAACAGTAGCACTGCATCATGTCCATACACTAACTGATAAGGTGAAACTTTGGTCGATCCATGACATGCCACCCGATATGACCATAAAGCTTCATTCAACAATGTATGCCACCTCCTAGGATTTTCTTCAATCTTTCGTTTGATGAGCTTAATAATTCCTTTGTTAGATGCTTTGGCCTGTCCATTGGCATGAGCATAATAAGGAGAAGAATTCAACAGATTAATCCCCATACGGATTGCAAATTCATCAAACTCTCCCGATATGAACATAGTACCCTAATCGGTAGTGATTGTTTGAGGAATACCAAATCGGTAAACAATATGCTCTTTCACAAAATCAATCATGTTAGCCGATGTTACTTTCTTCAAAGGAATAGCTTGAACCCACTTAGTAAAATAATCAGTGGCAACTAAGATGAACTTATGCCCCTTGCTTGATGGTGGATAAATCTGGCCAATTAGATCAATAGCCCATCCCCGGAATGGCCAAGGCTTAATAATAGGATTCATGGCCGTTGCGGGTGCCCTTTGAATATTGCCAAATCTCTGACATCCTTGATATCCTTTGAAATATTTAAAGCAATCCTCAAGTATAGTCGGCCAATAATACCCGTTTCTCCTAATCATCCACTTCATCTTAAAAGCCGACTGATGTGCTCCACATACTCCTTCATGGATCTCACCCATCAAGCTTTTAGCCTCATCATCACCTAAGCACTTGAGTAGAACTCCATCTATTGACCGATAATATAACTCATCCCCAAGGAGTACATACTTGGTAGATTGAAACCTGACACGCCTCTCAACCTTTTTAGATGGATCCTTTAAGTAATCAATGATTTCTTTTCTCCAATCATCGGCACTGATTGCCGATAACACATTTAAGATAGGCTGATATCCCGAGGCATGTTGAGCCAACCGATTAGCCTCTTCATTATGTAATCGAGGAACATGCTCCAACCGGAAATCCTTGAATTCCCTTAACAGTTGTATGCTCTTCTCATAATAAGTTACCAAAACTTCACTTTGGCATTCATAAGTCACAGCCAATTGATTTATAACAAGCATAGAATCGCCGAAGATCTCAACAGCATGTGCATGAACCTCTTTTAATACTTCCAACCCTTTGATCAGAGCTTGGTATGCAGCCTGATTATTCGTTGACATGGCAACAATCGGCAAAGAGAACTCATACTTCTTTCCTCGAGGAGAAATTAGTACTATACCGATTCCTGCCACCCGATCACACGTGGATCCATCAAAGAAGAGTGTCCAAGGAACGATCTCCAAAGTTCCTACTATACCGCAATGCTGAGTCACAAAATTGGCCATAATCTGCCCCTTAACTGCCTTAGCCGATTCATAACGCAGATCAAATTCCGACAGCGCCAAAATCCATTTACCGATTCTACCACTCATGATCGGCATAGATAGCATGTACCGGACTACATCATCTTTGCATATAACGGTGCATTCGGCCGATAGCAAATAGTGTCTCCACTTAATACATGAAAAGTATAAGCATAAACATAACTTTTCGATTGCCGAATACCTTGTCTCAGCATCAACCAACCTCCTACTTAAATAATAAATCACACGTTCCTTCCCTTCAAATTCTTGAATCAGAGCCAAACCAATGACCATCCCATCAGTAGACAAATACAAATTGAAAGGTTGTCCTTGCTGAGGTGGAATTAGAACTGGAGGGTTTGTCAGATAATTCTTGATTTCGTCCAATGTCGATTGTTGCTCTCTTCCCCACACAAACTCTTGATCGGCTTTTTACGTAAGTAATGGACTAAAAGCACGAATCTTACCAGACAAGTTAGATATAAATCGCCTGATAAAATTTATCTTACCGATCAGAGATTGGAGTTCAGTTTTGTTGGTGGGAGCAACTATTTTGTTGATAGCATCAATAGATCTCCTACTAATTTTAATTCCTCTCTGATGCACCATGAAATCAAGAAATTGCCCTGCCGATACACCAAATGCACATTTATTAGGATTCATCTTCAAACCATGTTTCCTTGTGCACTCCAACACCTTTCGCAGATCGGCAAGATGCTTTGTGAAATCCCCAGACTTAACCACCACATCATCAATGTAAATTTCCACCAGCTTGCCGATGAACTCATGAAAGATAAAATTCATAGCCCTCTGATAGGTAGCACCAGTATTTTTCAAGCCAAAGGTCATGACTATCCATTCAAACAACCCAACATGACCAGGACATCTAAATGGGATCTTTGAAATATCTTCTTCGGCTATGAATATTTGATTGTATCCTACGTTGCCATCCATAAAGCTAATAATCCGATGTCCAGCAGCATCAACTAGCAAATCAGCAACTGGCATTGGATAACCAAATCCGTCTCCTCATTATCACTGAAAGGCGCAAGGAATTCTATCAGCAACATAAACACCATATTAACGTCTGCCGATGGACCTTTTCCTTTAGAATCTAACTGCTGCCAATCTCCAGTCTTAGCAGAATTATCTTCTCTACTCAGCTCTTCTCGTCGTTCCCGCTGCAACCTTCTTTTCTGTGTCCTAGTTAATCCCTCTGGACACCATGGAGGAAGTTGTGGTTGTCTAACCGACTGACGACGATTTTCCCTTGATTCCACCCGATAAGTATTAGCATCTCTGCAAAATATGAACTCATCGAGAACTCGCGCATCCGCCATCTCCTCAAGCTCCTCTTGGTTTCTGGGAAAATACCCGACATGCTCACCAAGTCTGTCATGCACACTAAGTCTACCCCCCAGCCGATCATGAAGTGAGGCCCTTCCTCTAATCGGTCCATCAAAACACCGATCATCGTTCTGGTACTGCCGATTTGGTCTATCATACCGATTATAGCCATTGCACTCAGGGCAGTCTCTAACAATTGGTAGCTTGATGTTTTGCTCCCAAAAGTGGATGAAGAACGGGCAGTTCCAGTGATCTTTATGCCGATTCCACTCCTGTCGGCGTTGTTGGGCATTCTTAACGTCACTACCAAAAGTAGACTTAGTTTTCTAATTCTAATAACGGCGCCAAAAATGCTGAACCTATCCCTCATGCCACTTAAGCCAAGTTGTTATCTCCAGCATGACATGAGAGACGCGGTATTGAAATATGCAATTGCTCTTCTGAATAAATAATAAATGAGATCTGCAAGCGCACAGATTAATACTGATGTAGCATTTTAACCGGGAAGTATTCCAGGTATTGTTATTTATATTTTTACCACTGGGAAGGGATTGCTAAACATCAATGTTGTGTTGGTGCAAAAGTTGATCTGCCAACACAAAGGGCTAATACCCAATTCAAACGTTAAGGCGTGCCAGCCGATTTGACCTTACAATCGACAAAGGTGGTAACTTGAACACTTTGGTCCCGACAACAGCGATGCGCCCGGATGTCACGGCCAAGAGGTGCTCACGCGGAACTTGAGAACGCGCCGAGTTTGACTCGACGAATTCCTAAGAACTCGTAATAAAAGGAAAATATGACGAAGTCATCGAAAAAGTAGATACTGGAATATGAGTAAAAACTTGTTGTTTGATTGATTGATAGATAGATAGATCATTACATTGCCCTAGGGTCTACATTTATACCCTATCCAAAGAGCTACAACCAGACACGACTAGGACTCAAATTCCAAATTAAACGGAAAACGTATACAAAACAAATTCTAATAACTAAGGAAAACATTAAACTATCCCCCGTAACCGATCGGGACACCGCCATGAATCAATCGGCAACATCCGCGCTTTTCTTCAGAGCCATCGGCAGATTACTTGTCGACAGTCATCGGCAGACACCAACACTGGTCATCGGCATGAATACGTCACCACTTCTGAACTTGGTCATATCCGGTTGTTTCCCATCGGCAACCACCTTTATCGGCAACTCCTCTGCAGACTGGTCACCACTGCTCCATCTGCCGATCTACATCCCATTAACTCCAGATGCATATCAAAAGATATGTGTCCAAAAATGGTGTCAACTCTTGCCCCCCAATTTCAGAGTATAAATCACTAATGCTCCGAAATTCTCTGCAGTAACGACGCCTTTCCGCAATTACTTCCCCCAATTTGGTAATCGGCCACCAAATCTAAACAACCTTGGCCCGAGTCTCCTGCAGATTCCTTGAATTCCTCAACCTCTTGAACCGAATATCCCCACTTATGCGCTCATCGGCAATATTACCGTTAGAGAAAACTGCCGATGGGCCGACCAGGTGATCTTGCACAGTAAAATATCTCCAAAATCATGACCGCTTGCTGTCAAATCACCTACGCAATCCCTTGATTACTGTGCAAACAGTTACCATATCCACCTGAACACCCTCGGATTTCACGGATGCGGCAAAGAGATAAGTCAGATTTGCCCCTGCCCGTTTTGTCCTATAAATAGTTCCTTCTCCAGTACTCCTTCTCCATCTTGTCATTCTACAGCCCAACATCCACTTTCCTGGCGGCGGCATTGCTTGAGAACTCCAAGAACCTTAGCAAGAGCTTCCTTGACCAATCCTCCAAGTCTTCAATCCTCTTCGTCGCGAAAAAATGGCCATCAACTTCATTGTTCCTGAGGTTAGTCCACCATCCCTCTTCTTTTCGCACTTCTTGTTGTACTCCTATTCATCTACGATTCCTTTTACTGAGTACCCCCTTTTTTTGTTCTTTCATCCCCAAAACTTTTAGGATTTGGTCGATAAGACTGTAATTCCCACCGATCAACCTCACTTTCAATGTCTCGGGCCGTTAGGAAATCCAGATCCCACCGATCTAATAAACGCAGAGACAAATAGAATCCCCTTCAGAGCCAAAAACTTTTCCTTAGATATATGGAAAAATGCTTTTCGTTCCTGGCCCAGTCCTACCAAGGGATGGAAAGACTGGTTCCTGAGAGTCAGCCATTCAAATGAGGTCCAATGGGGAGGGTGAAAATTAGACCAGTGCATCAGGTTATCTCTTGCCGATATGGAGAGGAACGAGTCACTGCTAATAGCTGCCTTGTACTTTTGGTCACACACGCTCAATGCTTTTGTATTCGGCCATGGCCCTGCTTCACCCACCCTTGCCGATGTACTCATGCTCATCGGTTTAGACATATCCACTACCGATAACAGTCATCTATTTGACATCAAACCCAGCTCCAAGGTAGAGACTCATGCTATCGGCGGTTGGTCCAGGTATATTCAAAAGTACCCAAAAACAGACCTGTCGGGGAAAGAGAACAAGCCATTTTCTTGAACATGTGGCTGGACAAATTTGTATTCTGTGGCCGATCGGCAGGACCAACCTCTGTCTACCCATCGGCAGCAGAGAGTCTAGTCAATGGCGGCCGATTTCCTCTTGGCCGATACTTGCTCGGTTCTGTTTACCACCTCCTCCATCAGGTAGCTAAGAAACTCCTGCTAGGCCAACCCATCGGCAACTTAGGGGGACCCTGGTGGTTCATCAACATGTGGCTTAGTGTCCACATGCATAAGCGCCTTGGATTTGACCTCTTTGCACAGCGTTTCCCCAGAGATATAGCTGAAGACCATGAGTTGGATGAAGAAGAATCGGCAACTCGTTCCCCTTTGAATTATGGTGAAGCTACCATAGTCTTACCTGACACTGGAGGTAATGAAGATCAAGTTAGCCGATTCTTTTAGACTCTTTATGAGGGTCTAGCCAGAGAGCAGCGAGCATGGATGCCTTATGAGGATCCAGACACCAGATTTCCTCTGACTTTTCATCCTTTTGACAATGCTCTCAACAAGGACCATGATCTGATGATGGCAATTATCACTCCAAGTGCTATACCAGTGAATTTCTTTGGTAGTGGGAAAGCCTCCAATCTGACTTATGAGTTCTATAACCCATCGGCACTAGCTCACCAACTAGCCTTTGCACAGCTGCCGATTGCGCTCTGCTACGCCGATGTGGTGAAACCAAGGGAAACCATAACCAGTGGTCTCGAGTGGATCAGAATAGCTCAACTCCCACCAAATGCCGATACAGACGTCGATCTATCGGCTTGGATCCCGGCTCTCTTCATCACCCAGGCATACAAGCAGTGGTGGGAGGAGTGGAAAGAACATTTGTTCTGCAGATTGGCCCTCACGTACCACGGCATCATTGACCCCAAGTACAAAATTCCTGAGAATACTATAAGTTTCCAATCGATATTTCAATCTTCTTATATTACTTTTATTTTCATCGGTAACTTACTTTCTCTCTCTTTAATCAGGTCGATGATACACCACCGACAGTCAGCAGAAGCGGATGGTCGATCAAACTCCTTCCATCAGGCCCGATCTCTCTGATCGGTAACAATGCGCCAAGCTTGGCGGCCTTAATGCACCGGGGTGTGCGTTTCAAGAAAATTACCACCAGACGAGCGAAGACGTCCCCATCGGTAGCTGCTACTGCTTTGGCGCAAGCTTTCTAGGTAAATTCTTGACTTATTTAACTTATACTGATTCCATTCCATACTTACATAATTCTTTCAGGACACATCGGCTGCTAAGGGAATTTCATCGGTAATTTTTACTATTCTAACCAGAATTTCATCAACTCCCTGTCACGCTTTGTACTTATGAAACTTTTGTTGTTGTATCAGCAATCTGGCAAATCAGTAAAGACCAGAAGTACCAAGACAAGTGCCAATGCCCCCCAGTCCAGCCAAGTGAAGAGAAAAGGCCCCAAGAGCACGAAGTCACAGGCAAAACGCTAGAAAACAGCGCTACCTTCTTCTCCTCCCCCAGTGTCGCCAATTCATGTAGAATCGTTCCCTTCTCCACCAGAAATCCAGACTCAGCAAGCACCATATCCACCTCAACCGCAAGAAGCACCTCAGACAGAGGAGATATCACCCGATGTACCTGAGCAGCCTGCCGATCCAGTGGGTCCAATTATAGCATCGGTAATCTCTTCAATTCAGACAAGCATTGCTCCCCCTCAAGGTAAAGTACTATCCATGAAATTATTACCGATAGACCTATTTTTCCACCTTATAATTATCCCTGTTAATTTTTCAGCTGACATCGTTTCATCCGCAAGAGATAGCTCTGAAACAAGTAAGCTATTTGATTATCATTCTTTATTCTACTAATATTTCATCATCAAATAACCTATCTCCTTTTCTTTTTCAGGAACAAGATTCTCCCGACAGCCTGTTCTCCTTCGCCATCGAAATTTCTGAAGATGAGGGCGAGGAAGCAAGTTCTTCCCAAGCAATTGGGATCTCATCGGCAGAAATCAGAGCAAAGCTGGAAGATTTATTGGCTCTGCTCCATTAGGATACGGCCCAACTGGTTGACGACTCTAATCCAGCCAAGGTTCTATTTAAAGCTCTCAGAGGCCAAATCCCTGCCGATGCCGAGGAGATTCTCTTCAAGGCTGCACACTTGGAGGGTCGACAGCTCCAGTACCAAAAGGCCACTCAGCGCCTTGCCGATAGAGCTACTCATGCCCAGCTTTCAGAGGAGGTGATGAAAGTGAAGCACCTTGCCGATGAGAAACACAAGAGCATCAACATTTTCAAATCCTCTGGAGATATGCTGAAACAAAAGATCTTCGACCTATCGGCAAAAAGGGAAGCCTTGTTGGCAGAGCTTAAGCAAGTAGAAGAGGCTCTGTCCCAATCTCAACAAGAGGAAAGTCAGCTACCCGAAATGATCAAGACCCTCGAACAAGAGCGAAACATTCAAGCCCGCAAGGCACTGCAGATGAAGAAGAAGCTGAAGCCAGTGGAGGGCTCTGCCGGTGAAGACATCAAGGAGATAGAAGAAGCCGATCAAATTCGTCTGCGTGCTATATCGGCCATCCAAGCCTTGCTGAATGTATGAACTCTTCATCGGCGGCATGCTTTGCTCTTTCTCTAAAAACTCCTGAACATTTTGGTCTAGCCGATAGGACTGTTATCGGCACCCTTTTGAAACATCATAGATACATTTCAATCCAGCTGATAGGAGTGTTATCGGCACTTAAACTTTCATGCATCGATCTATATGCTTGGGTAATATTTCTTCAAATATTTTCCGTTCAATGCTCTGGGAAATTCTACTCCTTCGAGAGTTTCCAAGATATAGGCATTACCAGGAGCAGACCGACTTATCCGATAAGGACCTTCCCAATTGGGAGACCACTTGCCAAACTTTAAACTTTTAGTCCCAATCGGTAATATCAGTTTCCATACCAAATCTCCATCGGCAAACTCCTTAGCCTTTACCCTTTTATCATACCATCTGGCAACTCTCTTTTTATTTTCTTCTATACTTATCAAAGCCTTCAACCGATGCCCTGCTAAATCATCCAACTCGTCTTTCATCGAAGTAGCATAATCATCGGCAGCGAGCTGATCTTGAAAAGATAGCCGCCTAGACCCGGTCTTAATTTCCCATGGCAGCACTGCATCGTGTCCATACACTAGTTGATAAGGTGAAACTTTAGTCGAGCCATGACATGTCATCCGATATGACCACAAAGCCTCACTTAACAACGTATGCCATCTCCTAGGACTTTCTTCAATCTTCCGTTTGATGAGTTTAATAATTCCTTTGTTAGACGCTTCGGCCTGTCCATTAGCTTGAGCATAATAAGGAGAAGAATTCAACACTTTAATCCCCATACCGATTGCAAATTCATCAAACTCTCCCGATGTAAATATAATACCCTGATCAGTAGTAATTGTTTGAGGAATACCAAATCGGTAAATAATATGCTCTTTCACAAAATCAATCATATTAGCCGATGTAACTTTCTTCAAAGGAGTAGCTTCAACCCACTCAGTGAAGTAATCAGTGGCAACTAAGATGAACTTATATCCTTTGCTCGATGCTGGGTAAATCTGGTCGATTAGATCAATAGCCCATCCCCAGAACGGCCAAGGTTTAATAATGGGATTCATGGCCGATGCGGGTGCCCTTTGAATATTGCCAAATTTCTGACATCCTTGACATCCTTTGAAATATTTAAAACAGTCCTCAAGTATGGTCGGCCAATAATACCCATTTCTTCTGATCATCCATTTCATCTTAAAAGTCGATTGATGTGCTCCACACACCCCTTCATGGATTTCTCCCATCAAACTTTTAGCTTCATCGTCACCTAAGCACCTGAGAAGAACCCCATCGATTGTTCGATAGTACAGCTCATCCTCGAGGAACACATACTTAGTAGCTTGAAACCGGGTACAACTCTCAACCTTCTTAGACGGATCCCTTAAATAATCAATGATCTCTTTTCTCCAATCATCGGCACTGATTGCCGATAACGTATTAAATAAATGTTGATACCCCGAGGCTTGCTGAGCCAACCGATTAGCCTCCTCATTATGCAACTGAGGAACATGCTCTAATCGGAAATCTTTGAATTCCCTTAATAGTTGTATACTCTTTTTGTAATAAGTTATCAGGATTTCGCTTCGGCATTCATAACTTCCAGCTAATTGATTTATAACCAGCATAGAATCTCCGAAGATTTCAACAACATCAGCATGAACTTCTTTTAACAATTCCAAACCCTTGATCAAAGCTTGATACTTGGCTTGATTATTCGTTGATGTGGCAACAATCGGCAAAGAGAACTCATATTTCCTTCCCTGAGGGGAGATTAAAACTATGCCGATTCCTGCCCCCCGGTCGCACGTAGATCCATCAAAGAAAAGCGTCCAAGGCACAATTTCCAAAGTTTCCACTACACCACAATGTTGAGTTACAAAATTAGCCATAATCTGCCCTTTAACCGCTTTAGCCGATTCGTAACGTAGATCGAATTCCGACAGTGCCAAAATCCACTTACCGATTCTACCACTCATGATCGGCATAGACAGCATGTATCGGACCACATCATCTTTGCATATAACAGTGCATTCGGCCGATAGCAATTAGTGCCTCAACTTAGTACAAGAAAAATATAGGCATAAGCATAATTTTTCAATGGCCGAATACCTGGTCTCAGCATCAATCCACCTTCTACTTAAATAGTAAATCACACGCTCCTTCCCTTCAAATTCTTGAATCAACGCCGAACAGATGACCATCCCATCGGTAGACAAATATAATCTAAAGGGCTTTCCTTGCTGAGGCGGAATCAAGACTGGAGGATTCGTCAAATAATTCTTGATTTCATCTAAGGCCAACTGTTGCTCCTCTCCCCATATAAATTCTTGATCGGCTTTTAATTTAAGCAAAGGACTGAAAGCACGAATTTTACCAGACAAATTAGATATAAATCGTCTGATAAAATTTACCTTGCCGATCAAAGACTGGAGTTCAGTTTTGCTGGTAGGGGGAACTATCTTGTTGATAGCATCAATAGATCGTCTACTAATTTCAATTCCTCTCTGATGCACCATGAAACCAAGAAATTGCCCTGCCGACACACCAAATGCACATTTGTTAGGATTCATCATTAAACCATGTTTCCTTATGCATTCCAACACTTTTCGCAGATCGGCAAGATGCTTTGTGAAATCTCCAGACTTAACCACCACATCATCAATGTAAATTTCTACCAGCTTGCCGATGAACTCATGAAAGATAAAATTCATAGCTCTTTGATAGGTAGCACCAGCATTTTTCAAGCCAAAGGTCACGACTATCCATTCAAATAGCCCAACATGACCAGGACATCTAAATGCAGTCTTCGGAATATCTTCCTCAGCCATGAATATCTGATTATATCCTGCATTGCCATCCATGAAGCTAATAATTTGATGTCCAGCTGCAGCATCAACTAGCAAATCGGCAACTGGCATTAGGTAGCCATCCATCGGTGTAGCCTTGTTAAGATTTCTAAAATCAATGCAAACTCGAAGCTTCCCATTTTTCTTGTAAACTGGAACAACATTGAAAATCCATTCGGCATACCGACACTGCCGAATAAATTTAGCTTCGATAAGTTTGGTTATTTTGGCCTTAATATCAGGAAGATTATTAGGATTACATCGGCGAGCTGGCTGTTGATGTGGCCGAAACCAGGACTTGATAGGAAACCGATGTTCAACAATTGATCGGTCTAAACCAGGCATCTCAGTATAATCCCAAGCAAAGCAATCTTTATATTCCTTTAACAAATCGGTTAACTGTTGCTTACACTCAGAATTTAACTTAGCACTAATAAAAGTAGGTCTAGGCTTATCACCATTACCTATGTCTACTTCTACTAAATCATCAGCCGATGTAAACCCCTGGCCTAATTTTCCATCATCGGCGAACCTATCCATTAAAACTCCTCATCAGAACCGAGTGCTTGGATCGGTGGAATTTCATAATCGGCAACTTTGAGGAAATCCTTCTCCCAAATCTCTTCTGAGATGCACCTGGTCCTATCATAAGTATCTGCTTCTGCCGATGCGATGACGTAAGAAGAATCTCCCGAGACAATCTCAATCTTGTCACCTACCCACTGAACCAAGCACTGATGCATTATTGACGGGATGCAACAATTGGCGTGAATCCAATCTCTTACCAGCAATAGATTGTAAGCACCTTTTCCACTGATCACGAAGAATGTTGTCGGCAAGGTTTTGCTGCCGATGGTCAACTCGACGCATACTGCCCCTTTAACCGGAGACAAATTTCCTTCAAAGTCCTTTAGCATCATATTGGTCTTAGTCAAATCCTGATCTCCTTTCCCAAGTTTCCGATAGACTGCATATGGCATGATATTAATAGCAGCCCCACCATCAACTAATATCTTGGTCATCGCTGCCCGTCAACTCTTCCTTTGACGAACAGGGCTTTAAGATGCTGCCTTTCATTGTCGGCAGGCTTTTCAAAGATAGCTGTCATCGGATCCAGAGCCAACTGAGCTATCTGGTCGGAAAAATTCAACTCCTCATCATCACTGGACGGCGCAAGGAACTCCATCGGCAACATAAATACCATGTTAACATCTGCCGATGGTCCTTTCCCTTTAGGGTCCGGTTGCTGATCTCCAGATTTGCCAGAATTCTCTCCCTTGCTCAAGTCTTCTCGCCTTTCGCGCTGTAGCCTTCTTTTCTGTGTCCTAGTCAATCCCTCTGGACACCACGGAGGAAGTTGTGGCTACCTTGCCGATGGGCGATGACTTTCCCTTGACTCCACTCGATAGGTATTAGCATCCCTGCAAAATATGAACTCATCGGGAACTCGAGCATTTGCCATCTCTTCAAGCTCCTCTTGGTTCTTGGGAAAGTACCTGTAACAGAACCATCCAATTTATAAGAATTCAAGGGAATTAGCGACCACAAAGCAGTCAAGCCAATGGACTTGAACCCATATAAACCCGGTAGTCCGACGAAATCTCAGAAGATCTCGATTCAACCAACATACAACCAAGATCGTACATGATCAAGCATCGCCATCACAGATTACATCCATTCATCACAGAACATAGTTTTACAACACATCAGAGTTTAAACAAAGTTATTACAAACCAGTTTAGTAGCGGAAGCAAAGTAGTTTTGAAACATCACGCACCCAGTTTAATTACATGCCAGCTCCATAGTCAAACCCACACAAAAGCACAACCGAAGGTAAAGGAGGTGATCACGCCCATGATCTATTCATCGTCCGCGGCTGGATGATGACAGTTAGCACAGTAGCCGTGGTAAACGACATCATCTGCAACAAGGGTAAATAAAACCCTGAGTACGAGAATGTACTCAGCTAGACTTACCCGTCATAAACCAGAAATAAGTGACACCAAGGAGTATGCAAGGCTGATTTTTGTGGACTGGTTTGACTCACCTTTTTGCATAAAAAGCTTTAGTTGTAAGTAACCCATTTATAACATTTCAGCAGCAGGTTCATTACTTAACAACTATCCACTAGATTAGCACCTGTTCTAAGCATACACTTGAGTATTTAAGCATCACAATAATAACCATATCCGGATTATCACATAGCTATCAACATTCTCATCATAACCATCAAGTTTATTTAGTGAGTTCTACGTTGCCACTGCTCGGGTCAAGTTCTCACTATCCGGGAGAGATGGCGATTTGAATCGATTCCTATCCAGCTGGAGGGGTATTCCTAGCACTCACCCGAGCATACTTCATGAGGGCCGCTCAGATCACCTTTAGCACAACTCCGGACCAATTCTCGGGTCCGTACAGCGCCGCACCCCCAGAGAGACCACCAATCTGCCAGGGTCAGGACTCTAACCTGACACCTCGGTCTTACGCCATTGACTCCCCGCACATCCTTGCTACCAACCGGGGTGCGCACTTAAACCAAACGGGGTATCCGGCCGGAGATGCACTCGTAGGCTTCGCGGTCGAAACGACTTATCCGGCCAGCTAAGTGTTAGGCATGCGTTCAACATGACACGAGGACGTACAACGAATCAGTCCTTAACCGACACGGATGGGGATAGATTCACACCCAAGACCTCCATGCCTTGCTGCTGCACTATCATCATCCCGCCCAGTCTCAAGTTCATTATTAGCACATGGTTATTTTCACGATAGCAAATATAGCCAACCGTGATTAAGTATCCACTTATCTCTCGCAGGTGACAGAAAATCACCCGGCTTCTACCGAGCTAAGCATGGCTAAACATGGCTAAGAATCATTCGATCCTGGACCTACTTAGGTAAGGTATGAGGTGGACAAGGTAGTCATTATGCAGCGAGGGTGTCATAAACATAACCAATTGATAGCTGGACATGATAACAAAAATAGTAGGAGGCTTATAATGCTCCGGGGCTTGCCTTCAACGTAGGTGGACGGGCGGTGGTCGGGACACTCCGGCAAGTCCTCCTCCTCAGCTCCTTGAGATAGCTCCCCTTGTTGTTCTTCTGGCTCCGGCAGCTCGTACTCCAAGACCGTCACTCCCCTGGGTGCACCTATGTATGCATGACAAGTGATGAACATAGGGAATGCACATAGGATGCAACATGTCATGATGCTGAGCAAAGGAGCACACAACAAGGTATAAACATGAGCATAAACTCCTAAAATTAAGTGAATCATAGAATAACAAGTAAGTGCATACTTCTTCTCTAGTAGAGAGGCTAACTAGACAAGTTAATCAACCTTAGCTACTCCTACTTAGTCACTGGTTTCATAGACAGACCAACTAGTCACAAGTTTCAGATTTAACTTATGCATCATTTGGCCAAACTAAGCAAATAGATACTTTCTAGAAAGCTTAGCAAATTGTCTACAATTCACTTTTAGACATCCCAGAATGATTCCCAACCGAAATATGCTAAAACCTACAAAGTTGGCTGGCTGTCCTGGAAAATCCAGAGAGCAAGCACTTCGCAGCGGCTACTTGTAACATTCATAACTTTTAAACTACTCAGCCAAATGCCATGAAATTTGGACACGAAGTCGATCAGTAAATTAGCTACAAGTTTGTTATAGACAAGTTTTCCATGAAACATCATCTTCAAGTAGTTCGTAAACAGTTGCTATCAGCTACACAGAAATGCTCTAGGAAAGACATAAATAGCAAAAATAATATTTTGCACATGTTAGGAATATAACATTGGTTCAAACCAAATGCACCAGTGGATAGAACATGTCTAAGAAACACCAGAAAATATCATGGCAAGGTCTAAACTCATTTCTATTATCACCTTTCCTATTTATTTAATTATTAAGGTGATTTAATGAGCATACATCCCAAGTGCTCCAAAAATCCTAAGAATATTACAGCAAGCTATCTATACTATCATAAGGTTACTGTAAAATGTTCAGGGCACTTGCCCATGCAGCTGCTTTAAATGTGGAACCCTATAAAAAATAACAAGCTAGCAAGGGCATGCAAGGCATAAATGTGGAACCCTATAAAATGGTGTCAAACAACAGATTTCAGATTTTTCCTAGCTTTGTTTACATATGAGTACAACACTAAACAAGTTTCACCATAAAAGGAGTTAAATCTAATTACTAAAAATACCACAAGAAACTCCTATTTAAGCAAGAAATATTTATAACTTCACAATCAGACCTCCAAAAATCATGATAAAATTATCAGAGCCTATTCATGTCATAACTAACAACATCCTAAATTTTCATGGCCATCAGATCCATGGATCACAAGATATAATTACCTCCCATTTAATCAAGATTAAATCATATCCATTTATTTGTACAAAAACATGGCATGTTTCATATTTTTAATAAAAACTAGATTAACACAGGAACCTAGCAAAATTGGAATCACTCCATTTAGACCTGCAAAACTCGAGATATGAATTTTACAAAAACATCACAAGATCTGCTACACAGTAAACCAGGGATGTGAGAGAGAGAGGCTGACAGGTGGGATCCGCGGACACACGGGACCCACGTGACAGAGAGACAGAGACAGGGGAGACGCTCGTCGCTGGCGAAACTCGACGACGGTGAGGTCTCGGTCGGATCCGAGGGCATCTACGTGTTCCTCTCCTCGAGGTGAACCCGTTGACCTACTTCACTCGCGCCCTACTGAACCCTAGGGTGCTTGCCGTTGCGAATGGCGGAGCGGCGGTGCTGCGCGGCGTTACGCCGGCGAACCTAGGCAACGGCTACGCGGTAGAGGTTGCGGACGAGCAAGAGTGACTCAAGGCGAAGCTATAGGAAGAAGAATCACGGCCGGAGGTTGACCGGAGAGGTCTGGCCACGTTGCCGGTGATCTCTGCGAACTCCGGCGAGGTGGAGCTCGCGACGGAGGTGGCAATGCGGCCTCACCAGTGCTCGGCTAAGGGAAAGGAGTGGACGTCGAGGTAGAGGACGTCGAGGCGGAGCTCTGGGTGGACTGGCTTGGCCGGAGATGCGGTGGAGCGGCCGGGAGAGCTCGCCGAAGCGCGGCGGAGCTCGCCGAGGACGAAGGCGGACGCAATGTGGCGCTCTGGAGGTGCGAATGGTGCGTCTGAGGCGTCCACTCGGTGCCGTGGGAGCTGACAGGAGGGGCCGTCGACGGCGTACGGCCGACACCTGGCTGGACACGCGGCAGCAGACGGCGACTGTTCAAACTGAAACGTTTTCTGAATCGCCCGATTGCAATGTCTGAAACCCGATTTTCATCAACGTTTTACTCTCAGCTCACTCGATGGCTTTGGCTCAAGTTTGATCCTTTGGTTAGAGCAACATGACATCTATAGGTTTGCTTACAAGATCAAAGTCTAATTCAGCCTGTATTTCAATCTACAAAGCTCTCAAGTGACCTACCTCGAAACTGCGTTGTCACAGACTTAGGCAAATTTGGCTAAGTGTAAAATCAGCCCTGATTTTTTCCTTGTGAGCAACTTTTGAATGTGTTCCAAGCTTTTTCATAAAAAGTCATCAACATAACTTTTGTAGCTTATGAAATTTACTACAACTTTGATTTAGATTTTATTTACATGCAAGGTCTCTATCACCAGTTTCATAAAACATCTTTGAAAAGAGGTTTAGGGGGTCAACTAGGTCAATCTAGGGTTAACCATGTCTTAGGGGCATTTTTGGCCAAAACCTCCAACATGAACTTTGTTCAAAATGTTGTTCTAAACATGATTAAAGTATCTTGGAAGACAATGTACTCTTATATGCATTGGTCACCCATTATAGTCACTCAAATCAATTCACACAATCAATTCAATCATACATGGTATACATAAGATGACATGTGATCATGATGGATGCTTATGAATGAGCATGATGGTGCTTATGTTGATGCATTGCTCATGGTTAACATGCAAGCTAACACTTGGAGTGTTACAACCCTCCCCCCTTACAAAAATCTCATCTCGAGATTTGAAAGACGTACCATTTTTCATAGAAAGAGGGGTAAGTTACTTGTAAATAGTCTTCCCTTTCCCAAGTGGCATCTCTCTCGCTTTAACGGTTCCACAAGACCCTAAAAAGTTTAATCACTCTTCCGCGAGTAACCCTTTCCTTGACATCGAGAACTTACACAGGCTTCTCTTCATAGTATAGATCGGACTGCAACTTAAGACCTCTTGTTTCAACTCACTCTTCGGGCACACGAAGACACTTCTTGAGTTGAGACACATGAAATACAGGCAAAATGGCTCCTAGTTCCGGAGGTAGTTGTACTTTGTAAGCTACCTTGCCACTCTTCTCAATGATTTGGTAGGGACCCACATACCTAGGGGCAAGCTTTCTTTTTATACCAAAGCGATTCACACCCTTCATTGGTGATACTTTTAGGTACACAAAGTCACCTACTTCGAACTCGAGTGGTTTTCTTCTTCTATCGGCATAGCTTTTCTGTCTAGCTTGGGCAGCTTCCATGTGTTTCTGGATAATGAGAACTTGCTTTTCGGCTTCTTTGACAAAGTCAATTCCGTAGTACCTCCTTTCACCAGGTTCAACCCAGTTTAGATGAGTTCTACACTTGCGGCCATACAAAGCTTCAAAAGGAGCCATCTGGATACTCTCTTGATAACTATTGTTGTACGAGAACTCAGCTAAGGGTAGCCATTTCTCCCATGCAGCTTTGGAAGATATAACACATGCCCTCAACATATCCTCTAAGATTTGATTCACACGCTCAGTCTGACCAGAGGTTTGCGGGTGGTAGGCTGAACTGCAAACCAATTTTGTACCAAGGAGCAAATGCAAATGCTCCCAAAAGCAGGTAGTGTACTGAGGACCCCTATCAGAAATAATGGTGTGAGGCACTCCGTGCAATTTAACAATCTGAGAGAAGTATAACTCAGCGTAGTCGGATATTCGGTATGTAGAATGTACGGGAATAAAATGAGCTGACTTGGTCAAACTGTCAACAATCACCCATATGGAGTTGTGTCCTTTTAGGGTAAGGGGAAGGACAACAATGAAATCCATGCTGATTTCTTCCCATTTCCATCCCGGAATCGACAAAGGTTGCAATAAACCTGCAGGTTTGAGGTGAGCTGCCTTTACCCTACAGCAAGTATCACACCTAGCAACATAAGCGGCTATCTCCTTCTTCATCTTGGTCCACCAGAAACGAGGTTTCATGTCTTGGTACATTTTGCTACTACCAGGATGAATGGACAACTTGGAAGAATGAGCTTCATCTAAGATTTTGTTGCGTAGGTCATGGTCTTTAGGTACAAC
This sequence comes from Sorghum bicolor, assembly GCF_000003195.3. Classification (NCBI taxonomy): domain Eukaryota; kingdom Viridiplantae; phylum Streptophyta; class Magnoliopsida; order Poales; family Poaceae; genus Sorghum; species Sorghum bicolor. Next base: position 30,530,252 of record NC_012876.2, on the reverse strand, counting down.
TAGGCGATCGTCAAACCATAGTACACCCTTCTCGTCTACCCTGAAATGCTTGGTGTCTTGCTCTTGCATTTTTCTCTTGATATGGAAGATACCAGGGTCAGTCTTTTGGTGCTCTATAATTTGACTCTCTAAGGAGCAACTGATTACAATGTTGTGCAGGACCACACGATGCAATAAATTGAAACCTTCTTCTAGAAGAGGTCCAACATGTTGCTTCCGGCTTAGAGCGTCGGCCACAACATTGGCTTTGCCTGGATGATAGTGTACTTCTAGATTATAGTCCTTTATCAATTCCAACCATCTCCTTTGTCTCATGTTTAACTCGGGTTGAGTGAAGATATATTTGAGGCTCTTATGGTCCGTATAAATGTGACATAGATTACCCAACAGATAATGCCTCGAGAGTTTCAATGCGTGAACAACTCCTGCTAACTCTAGATCATGAGTCGGATAGTTAGCTTCATGCTTCCTCAGCTGCCGAGAGGCGTAGGCAATAACGTGGCCTTCTTGCATAAGTACACACCCTAGGCCAGTGCCATATGCATCACAAAAGACATCAAATTGCTTTTCAATGTCAGGCTGTGCAAAAACAGGAGCGGTGGTCAGCAGGTTACGTAAAGCGGTGAAAGCGACTTCACACTCCTGAGACCACACAAACTTCACATCTTTTTGCAGTAGCGTGGTCATAGGCTTGGCTATTTTGGAGAAGTCTGGAATAAAGCGAAGATAATATCCAGCTAGACCGAGAAAACTCCGGACCTCATGCACTGAAGTCGGGGCCTTCCAATCTAGAACCTCCTACACCTTTGATGGGTCAACAGAAATACCGTCTTCAGATAAAACATGGCCTTGGAAAGGCACTTTCTTCAGCCAAAACTCACACTTGCTGAACTTGGCATAGAGCTGATGTTCTCGCAATCTAGTGAGCACAATCCGAAGGTGCTTCTCATGGTCTTGGGCATTTTTAGAATATACCAATATGTCATCGATGAACACTACCACGAACTTATCCAGTTCAGGCATGAACACCGAATTCATCAGGTACATGAAATGAGCAGGGGCATTAGTCAGACCAAAGGACATGACTAGATACTCATACAACCCATACCTGGTAGAGAAAGCCGTTTTAGGAATGTCTTCGGGTCGGATCTTGATTTGATGATACCCGGACCTCAGATCAATCTTGGAGAATACTTTAGCCTTAGCTAATTGATCAAACAGGATATCAATGCGAGGCAGTGGATACTTGTTTTTAACAGTCACGGCATTTAGCGGGCGATAGTCTACGCACATACGTAGAGACTTGTCCTTCTTCTTAACAAAGAGAGTCGGACAACCCCACGGAGAAGAACTAGGCTGAATAAGACCATTCTCTAGGAGTTCTTGTAATTGCTTCTTCAACTCTGCCAACTCATTGGGTGGCATTCGATATGGCCTTCTAGAGATAGGTGCGGAACCTGGAATTAGATCAGTTTTAAACTCCATGTCTCTATCTAGTGGCAACTCGGGCAGATCCTCTGGAAAGACGTCCGGAAACTCACACACTACAGGAATCTCTGCCACAGTGAGTGGTCTGATAGCATTAGCAGCATGACGGATGTCATCATTTTTGGGGAGTTGGACTAAGAAGGCTTCTTTGCTATCAGGCTCCCGCAACATGACTACCCTCGTTGAGGTATCTATTAACACCCCATTATTACTCATCCAATTCATTCCCAAGATAACATCTATGCCCAAGCCTGGCAAAATTACAAGATTTGCTGAAAAGTTATGAACTTCAATAGCAATATTCACATCCTTCACTAACTGGTTGGTGGAAATTTGATTCCCGGCAGCACTAATGCAAAATTTGCCACTGTCAAGATCAACTACATGCTGCCCATGTTTAGATGTGAATGCTTGACTCATAAATGAATGCGAAGCTCCAGAATCAAACAAGACAACTGCAGGATGTTGATTGACAAGAAACATACTAGCGGTGACCACTTCACCTTTAGGGATTTCTTCAACAGTGGTATAGTGCACTCGGCCAGTACGGTTATTACCCCCAGCTGTTGAATTCCTCTTGGGATAAGGGCAATCCCTCACCCAGTGACCGACTTGTTTGCAGTTAAAGCAGGGACGGTTATCAGGGGGAGTCTTGGGACCTGTTTGACCTGTAGCACCCCTAGGGAGAGCAACCGTGAAGGATATGCGAACTCCTGTCTTCACATTTGACTTCTTCTGCGGCGGCCTGTACCTTGTCACAGCATGGGGCGGGCGATAGGCTGGTTTGCTTGTCACCGGAGCCTTGGACTGCGAAGCACCTGCCTCATAGGCCCTTTTGCGGTTCTTGGATGCAGCATAAACAGCATTGGAGTTGTCCTGGGTCAACGCATCACTCACAAACTCATTGAAGGTGGTACTCTTGTTACCAGCCATGTTCTTGGACAGCTTGGGTCCCAATCCCCTCTTGAAACTAGCAAGCTTCTTGGCCTCGGTATCGACAAACTCATGAGCATAGCGAGACAAGTTATTAAAAGCATGAAGATACTCAGTCAAGCTCTTAGTGCCCTGAGTCAGGTTCATGAACTCGGTATGCTTGATAGTCATCAAGCCCTGTGGAATATAAGTGTTCCTGAAAGCAGTTTTGAACTGATCCCAGGTTACAACAGCGTTGGCAGGCAAGCTGGTCCTGTAATGACTCCACCAGACACCTGCTTTGCCTTCCAACTGGTGGGCTGCATATTCCGCCTTTAACTCTTCAGTCACCCTCAGCAAGCGGAACTTCTGCTCGAGAGTGTTGAGCCATTCATCAGCTTCTAGAGGTTCAAAAGCCTCCTTGAAAACCGGTGGCTTCGTGTCTTGGAAATCCTTGAAGTTGCTGTGCTAATTCACTTCTCCGCCTTGGCGGACATGACGACCACCCCGATTCTGCTGTGCCATAGTCTGCATAGCTTCATTGAGCATTTGCTGGCCCTCCACAAGAGTTGCCAAGAGCTCAGCAGGAGTGGGCGGGGGAGGAGGTGGTGGTGGCGGCACCTCATTGTGACCGGAGCGAGTATTGCGAGCCATCTGCACAAAGCAAACCAAGTGACCGTTTAGGATAACAGATATAATTGCTATGAACCTCGATTGCTGCCATACGAAATTTAATGAAGTAAATTCACATAATGCAAGACACAATAATCCATGTACAGCAAGAGAATATCATCCACGACACTGGTTATTATCGCGATCATTCACAACCACAATTCACAAGGATTAAAGGCATTGCAGAGGATTATTTAAGCTCAACATAACCATGGAGCATCACAAATAAGTGCATAAGGTTACATAGAGTCATTGCCACAACTTAAGTCTTACAAGAGGGGCACCATGTCCAAATACATAGAGTCTCAGCTGAAATTCAGATTACATGTCTATTACATAAAGAGATGGAAACTGATACATGAACATAAAAATCATTGCTAGGCTACATATCCTCCTTGGATTCTCGAGTAGAAATGATGCCATCATCCTGATCTTCCTCACTAGGAGCTTCTTCATGATTAAAGGGAACAGGGTGCGGGATAGGATTTATGATATTATTTAGGCGATGGACATCTAGCTGCAGCTCAGCAATCCTAGTGATCAGCTCTTCCTCTCTAATCTCAGCATGGAACAAAGCTCTAACTCTAGCAGCTTCTCTATTTTCAGCCAAGCGCATAGCCTCATCTCGCTCTCTAGTCATTTGCATCATGCGGGCTTGTGCCTCATTCTGCTCCATAACTGCATTTTCAACTTGGTTGCGGCGGGATTGCAAAGCGGTGTGATAGTTTTGGATTTCAGCTTGTGCATCGCTAAAGGCCTTGCGGTGCTTGCGCACGCGCTTGCACAGTTTGCGCTGTCCAACTTGAGCTTGCTGGAGTGCTAGCATGGCTTCTATGTAGGTGTCTTGGCGTACATAGTACAACTTAAGTACTTCCAGCATGGCACTCATAGCAGGGCTAGAGCTATATCCTAGCATGGTTTCTCTCATTTCTAGAGGCTCAGTTCCTATTTGGAAAACAAAAGTGTCAGTCACACTCACTCTAGGAAATGATCCAGCTGGGCCATTAATTACCTCATCCCCATAGTCTTGGCATATTTCCAATAGCACTTCTAAAGCTGCTACTTGGGCACCCTCCCAGGGAGTTTGACCATCGGACTCTACTATCCATCCTAGCCACTGTGGGTTACTTGGACAAGGGGGAACTGTAATTTGGACATCTACCCAAGGTAAAGATCCTGCATGCTCGGCCTCGGTCCAAGTGTACTTAGGTGGTTCCTCATATCCCACTGAACATAGCACGCTCCACAACAAGGTAGGAGTGGCAAACATGTCCAGAAAAGTCTCACTTGCATGTGGGGCTGCCATCTGTAGGAAAGACCACAACTTGAGTAAGGAAGATTAATTACAAGGGAAGATAATTAGATATAATTTCAAAATTATAAGAATTGAGTAGTGCACAAGGAATGCATGAATGATTCATGATGCATGCACGTTCCATACGTCCTTTCCATTCCTAGAAGAAAGTTCTAACGGTATAGTCGGTGGCATACATACATGCACTCTTTATACGTAATTACACGGTCTACACGTTTCTTTGTTAGTGTACCTGCAGAAAATTTCATTTCAGCCCAACCCCACAAGAGTATATGTGCAGAAATGAAAATCCAATCATCTACATTCAAGCTAGGTACTTCGATATATATTTCTGAACATATATCGCAACACACTTACCCATTTGGGATACACCCATATATACATCTAACATGTATATGTGGCTGCACCTACTACCCACAATTAAGTACCTTCATATATACATGTGTGCAACATGTAAATATTCCAGTAACCACAGCTAACACTCCCCTAGACCGACGGTTGGACGGTCATGCTCTCACAGGTCACACTTACCGTAGCGTAGAGGCACATAGATCCATACATTACCACTCAAGTAAGTGGTATCCATACAATTTCACGCTGTATGGACGACGAAAGAAAACAAACATTGCTTACCATGGTGTAGAGGCATATGATCCATTCATTACCACTTAAGTAAGTGGCATCCATATAATTGCACGCCATATGGACGACGAAAGGAAAAACCCCCATGTTAGTAATATTAAGCCACCTAGAAGTCCTTATGTGGGCATAAAGGGTATGAACACTGGCATGGTATATGTTATTGAAACATTTTTAAAACAACCCTATGTATAATATAATTTATCAATTAGTTTGAGAAAACAAATTCATTTGTTTTTAAATACATCTATGATGGTTAAATGCTTAATCTTGCTCCGATGCCAGCTGTAACATAACCGTCCAATTTATAAGAATTCAAGGGAATTAGCGACCACAAAGCAGTCAAGCCAATGGACTTGAACCCATATAAACCCGGTAGTCCGACGAAATCTCAGAAGATCTCGATTCAACCAACATACAACCAAGATCGTACATGATCAAGCATCGCCATCACAGATTACATCCATTCATCACAGAACATAGTTTTACAACACATCAGAGTTTAAACAAAGTTATTACAAACCAGTTTAGTAGCGGAAGCAAAGTAGTTTTGAAACATCACGCACCCAGTTTAATTACATGCCAGCTCCATAGTCAAACCCACACAAAAGCACAACCGAAGGTAAAGGAGGTGATCACGCCCATGATCTATTCATCGTCCGCGGCTGGATGATGACAGTTAGCACAGTAGCCGTGGTAAACGACATCATCTGCAACAAGGGTAAATAAAACCCTGAGTACGAGAATGTACTCAGCTAGACTTACCCGTCATAAACCAGAAATAAGTGACACCAAGGAGTATGCAAGGCTGATCTTTGTGGACTCGTTTGACTCACCTTTTTGCATAAAAAGCTTTAGTTGTAAGTAACCCATTTATAACATTTCAGCAGCAGGTTCATTACTTAACAACTATCCACTAGATTAGCACCTGTTCTAAGCATACACTTGAGTATTTAAGCATCACAATAACAACCATATCTGGATTATCACATAGCTATCAACATTCTCATCATAACCATCAAGTTTATTTAGTGAGTTCTACGTTGCTACTGCTCGGGTCAAGTTCTCACTATCCGGGAGAGATGGCGATTCGAATCGATTCCTATCCAGCTGGAGGGGTATTCCTAGCACTCACCCGAGCATACTTCATGAGGGCAGCTCAGATCACCTTTAGCACAACTCCGGACCAATTCTCGGGTCCGTACAGCGCCGCACCCCCAGGGACCGCCAATCTGCCAGGGTCAGGACTCTAACCTGACACCTCGGTCTTACGCCATTGACTCCCCGCACATCCTTGCTACCAACCGGGGTGCGCACTTAAACCAAACGGGGTATCCGGCCGGAGATGCACTCGTAGGCTTCGCGGTCGGAACGACTTATCCGGCCAGCTAAGTGTTAGGCATGCGTTCAACATGACACGAGGACGTACAACGAATCGGTCCTTAACCGACACGGATGAGGATAGATTCACACCCAAGACCTCCGTGCCTTGCTGCTGCACTATCATCATCCCGCCCGGTCTCAAGTTCACTATTAGCACATGGTTATTTCCACGATAGCAAATATAGCCAACCGTGATTAAGTATCCACCTATCTCTCGCAGGTGACAGAAAATCACCCGGCTTCTACCGAGCTAAGCATGGCTAAGCATCATTCGATCCTGGACCTACTTAGGTAAGGTATGAGGTGGACAAGGTAGTCATTATGCAGCGAGGGTGTCATATCAACGCCTAACACTTAATGCAACAATACATAACCATAACCAATTGATAGCTGGACATGATAACAAAAATAGTAGGAGGTTTATAATGCTCCGGGGCTTGCCTTCAACGTAGGTGGACAGGCGGTGGTCGGGACACTCCGGCAAGTCCTCCTCCTCAGCTCCTTGAGGTTGCTCCCCTTGTTGTTCTTCCGGCTCTGGCAGCTCATACTCTAAGACCGTCACTCCCCTGGGTGCACCTATGTATGCATGACAAGTGATGAACATAGGGAATACACATAGGATGCAACATGTCATGATGCTGAGCAAAGGAGCACACAACAAGGTATAAACATGAGCATAAACTCCTAAAATTAAGTAAATCATAGAATAACAAGTAAGTGCATACTTCTTCTCTGGTAGAGAGGCTAACTAGACAAGTTAATCAACCTTAGCTACTCCTACTTAGTCACTGGTTTCATAGACAGACCAAATAGTCACAAGTTTCAGCTATAACTTAAGCATCAGTTGTCCAAACTAAGCAAATAGATACTTTCTGGAAAGCTTAGCAAATTTTCTACAATTCACTTTTAGACATCCCAGAATGATTCCCAACCGAAATATGCTAAAACCTACAAAGTTGGCTGGCTGTCCTGGAAAATCCAGAGAGCAAGCACTTCGCAGCGGCTACTGTAACATTCATAACTAAACTACTCAGCCAAATGCCATGCAATTTGGACACGAAGTCGATAGGTAAATTAGCTACAAGTTTGTTATAGACAAGTTTTCTAGGAAACATCATCTTCAAGTAGTTCTTAAACAGTTGCTATCAGCTACACAGAAATGCTCTAGGAAAGACATAAATAGCAAAAATAATATTTTACACATGTTAGGAATGTAACATTGGTTCAAACCAAGTGCACCAGTGGATAGAACAAGTCTAAGAAACACCAGAAAACATCATGGCAATGTCTAAACTCATTTCTATTATCACCTTTCCTATTTATTTAATTATTAAGGTGATTTAATGAGCATACATACCAATTGCTCCAAAAATCCTAAGACAATTACAGCAAGCTATCTATACTATCATAAGGTTACTGTAAAATTTTCAGGGCACTTGCACATGCAGATTGTGAGCTACAAAAATAACAAGCTAGCAAGGTCATGCAAGGCATAAATGTGAAACCCTATCAAAAAGTGTCAAACAAGAGATTTCAAATTTTTCCTAGCTTTGTTTACATATGAGTACAACACTCAACAAGTTTCACCATAAAAAGAGTTATAATCTAATTACTAAAAATACCACAAGAAACTCCTATTTAAACAAGAAATATTTATAACTTCACAATCAGACCTCCAAAAATCATGATAAAATTATCAAAGCCTACTCATGTCATAAGTAACAACATTCTAAATTTTCATGGACATCAGATCCATGGATCACAAGATATAATTACCTCCCATTTAATTAAGATTAAATCATATCCATTTATTTCTACAAAAACAGGGCATGTTTCATATTTTTAATAAAAACTAGATTAACACAGGAACCTAGCAAAATTGGAATCACTCCATTTCGATCTGTAAAACTCGAGATATGGATTTTACAAAAACATCACAAGATCTGCTACACAGTAAACCAGGGATGTGAGAGAGAGAGGCTGACAGGTGGGATCCGCTGACACACGGGACCCACGTGACAGAGAGACTGAGACAGGGGAGACGCTCGTCGCCGGCGAAACTCGACGACGGCGAGGTCTCAGTCAGATCCGAGGGCATCTACGTGTTTCTCTCCTCGAGGCGAACCCGTTGACCTACTTCACTCGCGCCCTACTGAACCCTAGGGTGCTTGCCGTCACGAATGGCGGAGCGGCGGTGCTGCGCGGCGTTACGCCGGCGAACCTAGGCAACGGCGATGCGGTAGAGGATGCGGACGAGCAAGAGTGACTCAAGGCGAAGCTACATGAAGAAGAATCACGGCCGGAGGTGGACCAGAGAGGTTGCCGGTCATCTCTGCGAACTCCGGCGAGGTGCAGCTCGCGACGGTGGTGGCAATGCGGCCTCACCAGTGCTCGGCTAAGGGAAAGGAGTGGATGTCGAGGTAGAGGACGTCGAGGCGGAGCTCTAGGTGGACTGGCTTGGCCAGAGACGCGGTGGAGCGGCTGGGAGAGCTCGCCGAAGCGCGACGGAGCTCGCCGAGGACGAAGGCGGACGCAATGTGGCGCTCTGGAGGGGCGAATGGCGCGTCTGAGGCGTCCACTCGGTGCGTGGCGACTTGTGGACGCCGTCGGAGCTGACAGGAGGGGGCGTCGATGGCGTACGGCCGACACCTAGCCGGACACGCGGCGGCGGAGGGCGACTGTCCAAACTGAAATGTTTTCTGAATCGCCCGATTGCAATGTCTGAAACCCAATTTTCATCAACGTTTTACTCTCAGCTCACTTGATGGCTTTGGCTCAAGTTTGATCCTTTGGTTATAGCTACATGAGATCTACAGGTTTGCTTACAAGATCAAAGTCTAATTCAGCCTGTAGTTGACACAGATTTAGGCAAATTTAGCTAAGTGTAGAATCAGCCCTGATTTTTGCCGTCTGAGCAACTTTTGAATGTGTTCCAAGCTTTTTCATAAAAAGTCATAAACATAACTTTTGTAGCTCATGAAGTTTTCTACAACTTTGTTTTAGATGTCATTTACATGCAAGGTCTCTATCACCAGTTTCATAAAACATCTTTGAAAAGAGGTTTAGGGGGTCAACTAGGTCAATCTAGGGTTAACCATGTCTTAGGGGCATTTTTGGCCAAAACCTCCAACATGAACTTTGTTCAAAATGTTCTAAACATGTTTAAAGTATATTGGAAGACAATGTACTCTTATATGAGTTGGTCACCCATTATAGTCACTCAAATCAAGTCACACAAGCAATTCAATCATACATGTTATACATAAGATGACGTGTGATCATGATGGATGCTTATGAATGAGCATGATGGTGCTTATGTTGATGCAATGCTCATGGTTAAAATGCAAGCTAACACTAGGAGTGTTACAATACCCAACATGGTCACCAAGTCTGTCATGCACACTGAGCCTGCCCCCCAGCCGATCATGAACTGAAGTTCTCCCCCTAATCGGCTCATTAAATCGTCGGTCATCATTCTGATACTGCCGATTAGGTCTATCATACCGACCATAACCATTGCAATCAGGACAATCTCTAACGGTAGGTAGTTTAATATTCTGCTCCCAGCAATGGATAAAGAACGGGCAGTTCCAGTGATCTTTATGCCGATTCCACTCCTGTCGGCGTTGGTTTTCTTCTCGGCGACGATCTTCTTGTTGACGCCGATACCGATCTTCACGTTGCTGCCAAGTCTCCCGATGCCTTCTATGAGTTATCACGATGCTAGATCGTGTAGGCCTTCCTGAGCTGGTTCCTTCCTAGATCAAACCCTTTCCTTTAGCATCGGCAGCAGTAATCTGATGCTGAGGATCCACCGATGCATTTCTTTCAGCTGCTTCTGACGTTAATATCTTGGTTTCTCCCTTAAAATCCAACATATTTGTTGGGAAAGGATGTTGATCGATCTTCATCGGCTTCTGAGCTTTAGAATTATCAAACTTGATTCTCCCAGATTCTATAGCCGATTGCAGCTGTTGCCTGAAAACCTTGCACTCATTTGTACTATGGGATGTCGCATTGTGCCACTTGCAGTACTTCATCTTCTTTAACTCTTCAGCCAATGGAATCACATGATTGGGTGATAACTTGATCTACCCTTCCTGAGGTAGAAAATCAAATATTCTATCGGCCTTGGTGATGTCAAATGCAAATTTTTCTAGCTCTTTATGCCCAAAAGGGCAAGACATCGGCTTCTTATTTTTCACCCATTCTACCAAGCCGATGACTGGTTCCTCATCAGAATCTAAGCTTTCTGCCTCATCGACAAATGATACCTTTTTATTCCATGCTCTTTTGGGTTCAAAAGGTTTAATGTCTTGGTGAGAAATCCTCTGTACCAAATGACTCAAACTCTCGAACTCTTGAGAAGCATACTTGTCTCTGGTATGCGGCAACAATCCCTGGAAAGCCAAATTGGCTAGCTGCCGATCATCCAGAACCAGACTATAGCATTTATTCTTAACTTCTCGCAACCTTTGCACAAAGCTTTCAACCGATTCATCATTGCGTTGCTTCAACCTGACTAAATCGGTAATCTTCTTTTCATGAACCCCAGAGAAGAAGTATTTGTGGAGTTGCTTCTCTAGATCGGCCCAAGTGATTACTGAGTTGGGAGGTAACGAAATAAACCAAGTAAAAGCCGATCCAGACAAAGATGATGAGAACAGACGAACCCTTAACTCATCTATATTAGCAGCTTCCCCACATTGGATGATGAACCTATTGACATGCTCCATAGTTGATGTATCATCCTGTCCAGAAAACTTAGTAAAATCTGGTACCTTGTACCGATGTGGAAGTGGAATTAAATCATATGCAGGAGGATACGGTGTCCGATAAGAGTAAGTGTTGACTTTGGGTTTTATCCCAAATTGGTCTCTCATTACTTTAGCTATCTTATCAGCCCAATAAGTATCGGCATGTTGCCGATGAGGCGGTTGTGGATCTGGCACCTGCTGGTATGCTTCCACGTGTCTATGAGGTGCACGATCTGCATGGAACATCGGGTTAATCATCTGACCCCCAATCTGCTGACCAAGATTCATCGGCTGGTTGATCAACCCTTGATTTTAAAACCCAGGTTGGATTTGGCCTTGTTGAAACCCTACAGCCTGATGATTTTGCTGAGGCATTTGAGGAAAGACTAACTGTCCCGACCATCCACTGTTAGCATTCATCGGCATAAGCCATGCCGATGGATGGTAATTGGGCGTCATCATTGAATTGACATACCCTAGCTGTGTCATAAACCTCTGTTGCGTCGGCATTGAATCTGCCGATGCGTTAGGCATCTGGAACATTGGAGCTTGAGAATTCCCAGTGTAAGGTCTTGTAGTAGTAGTTGTAGTATACTGGGGACTCTAATTCATCGGCGGATTTGGAGGTGCCGATGCCATAGGAGCCTTGCCTGTCAAGTCAGCCACTTGAGATGTTCCAGGACTCTTTGCCATCAGATCTGGGGGCATACCATAACTCCACCAGTTTGGAGGAACGGACCCTGACACTGCCGATGCCAATAGATCTGTGGCAAGCTTGATTTGCCCGTCTGATGTTGATGGACTGGTTGTCATCGGTGTAGATTGCGCATTAGTGATCCCTAATATGCTTGGAGGAGAAGTAGCTTCTGTACCCACAACGGCTGTAATAGCCGATGGAGCTGTAACCAATGATGACCCTGGCTGATGATAGGCAGGACCCACATAATTTGGTGGCAATTGCCTTTGCTCGAAAGTTCTAGCCATCGCATTGAAAACCGTGTTGGACAGCACACCAGCTTGATTGATCAAGGCACGGTTAATAGCATTGTCAACCATGTCTTGAAGTTTACCAGGATTAGCTTCAAAAGTTATCTGCCGAGGTGTCGGCAATGCTTCCTTTTGGATTACCTCGCCACTCCTATTGATACTGAAGGACTTCAAGCATTGCTGCTTGTATTCTTCCATGGCTTTTGCCATAGCTTGCTTCTGTTCATCTCTAAGATTGGCCTCCGTCACTGGGATGACATTCTCCAAATCGAAATCGGTGTTCGACATGCTGTCCTTGATCTTGAATCTGTCCCACCGGGCGTGCCAAAAGATGTGTTGGTGCAAAATTTGATCTGCAAACACAAAGGGCTAATACCCGATTCATACGTTAAGGCGTGCCAGCCGATTTGACCTTACAATCGACAAAGGTGGTAACTTGAACACTTTGGTCCCGACAACAGCGATGCGCCCGGATGTCACGGCCAAGAGGTGTTCACGTGGAACTTGAGAACGCGCTGAGTTTGACTCGACGAATTCCTAAGAACTCGTAATAAAAGGAAAATATGACGAAGTCGTCAAAAAAGTTGATGCTGGAATATGAGTAAAAACTTGTTGTTTGATTGATTGATAGATAGATCATTACATTGCCCTAGGGTCTACATTTATACCCTGTCCAAAGAGCTACAACTAGACACGACTAGGAAAATTCCGAATTAAATGGAAATAGTATACAAAATTAATTCTAATAACTAAGGAAAACATTAAACTATCCCCCGTAACTGATCGGGACACCGCCATGAATCAATCGGCAACATCCGCGCTTTTCTTCACAGTCATCGACAGATTGCTTGTCGATAGTCATCGGCAGACACCAGCACTGGTCATCGGCATGAATACGTCACCACTTCTGAACTTGGTCATATCCGGTTGTTTCCCATCGGCAACCACCTTTATCGGCACCTTCTCTGTAGACTGGTCACCACTGATCCATCTGCCGATCTACATCCCATTAACTCCAGATGCATATCAAAAGATATGTGTCCAAAAACAGTGTCAACATGTTGATTATGGAATGGAATATATAATTGAGTATCTATCATTGCATGTATAATTGAGAGAATTTATCTATCTCTTTCATACAGGGATAAATGTCACATAAAAGATAGATAAAGTATGAATGGTGACAAAGATAATTAATCTGATCAGGGCAGTGATTGCCTGAGTGTCCACTATCTCCACACTCCTCACAAGTCATGTGAGAGTCGTAGACGTGCATAATTTCTTTCTTATCTCCAGCTCTATCATAGAGCTTCTTCATGAGCAGGTCTAGCTTGGCAGACAACATATCTACCTCCTTGAGCTGGTGCATACCTCCACCTCTCTTGCGTGTCTGGGTCCTTTCTTCATTCCAGCCTTGGTTGGACGCCATCTTCACCACAAGAGCTGTGGCTTGTGATATGGTGAGTGACAGGAATGCTTCTCCAGCTACAGCATCCATGGTCTCACGAGCACTATTGCCGAGCCCATGATAAAACGTCTGCATCAGTAGCCAGCTCTCCATTCCATGATGGGGGCATTCTAGGATGTAGTCTTGGAAGCGCTCCCATGCTTCTGGAACGGATTCATCATGTAGGTTCATGTAGGTTCATGTAGTCTTGCCCATGGGAAAGAACTTAGCCAGAAAGTTCGTGGAGCAGATTTCCCACATAGTATTCTTCTTTTTTGTAGCGTAGAACCACTGCTTCGCTCTCCGCAACAATGAGAATGGGAAGAGGCGAAGTAGTATAGCATCTCTAGGGACTCCTGATATGGTGAATGTGCTACAAATCTCCAGGAAGTGTTGGAGATGCGCACTAGCATCTTCGTGTGCCTTCCCACAGAACTGGTTGGATTGCACCATGTTGATAAGTCCAAGCTTGAGATCAAAGTTGTCATCGATCTCTGCAGCAGGTCTAGTGCGGATGTTGTCCGTAGTGGGAGCTAAGAACTGGCAGATCGATTTGTTCGCCATGACTTCGAATTCTGAAGACAAGTTCCGGGTGAAACTTCGGTGATCTTCTTGATTGGATGAAGCTTCATGCTGAAGTGTTGACGATCTCTTCTTGAGCTTGGCTCTTGTTTTTCTGAATAATGCTTCGGGATTGTCAGCAAAATTTCCTGGAAGATGTCTTCTATTCATACATTACCCTGCATAAAATAAAATAGAAAAATAACGGGGTAAAACTGTATGAGAGAATTGATAATCTCAATCATATTAGTGATGCGAATGATGACTCGAAATTCCATATTCCTGATTAGTAATCAACCTTCCCCGGCAATGATGCCAAAAATGCTTGTTGGGCATTCTTAACGTCACTACCAAAAGTAGACTTTGTTTTGTAATTCTGATAACGGCGCCAAAAATGCCGAACCTATCCCTCATGCCACTTAAGCCAAGTTGTCATCCCCAGCATGACATGAGAGACACGGTATTGAAATATGCAATTGCTCTTCTGAATAAATAATAAATGAGATCTACATGCACACAGATTAATAACGATGTAGCATTTTAACCGGGAAGTATTCCAAGTATCGTTATTTATATTTCTACCACTGGGAAGGAATTGCTAAACATCAATGTTGATTATGGAATGGAATATAGAATTGAGTATCTATCATTGCATGTATAATTGACAGCATTTATCTATCTCTTTCATAGAGGGATAAATGTCACATAAAAGATAGATAAAGTATGAATGGTGACAAAGATAATTAATCTGATTAGCATAACTTAGCCACATATAATAATGATAAGCACCTCAACAGATATTCTAGCAAGTCATTAGCATGGAATTAGGACGAACTACAAGAATATTTCCTAAGTTATTCTTAACTATACAGTCTAGCATATCATAGTTAGTGCAATTATACTTGGCAATCATTGCGAGACAGGATTACGCCCATGCATAGTGATATTATTAAGGAAGATGAGAAACATAGCAATCACTCCCCTATAATAATGTTGTTCTGCCAGCCCTATACACGAGAGGGGGACTATATAAGAATCAATGGAGCTGTCACTACCACGAACTATCCCGCGATCCGGCATATAGGGTACAATCGCAGATAAATATGGTATAGGCACCACGCCTACACAATACTTATCATTTACCCACTGTACACATGGATAAACGCTATACGATCCTAAACATGTATATAATTCCAATCTAACTAAGCCAAGCATATAACTATGATAAACTAAGAACAATATAATTGCAAATATAAACAAGTAGAGCAAACTCATAATCAATATATTGAAGTAGAACAAAGTCATATTCATAATATTGAAGAACAAAGATGAACAATTGAACAACAATAGAGGAATTACCAAGAATCCTCTTGATAGAACCGGAAACCAATCGAAGGTTGACTCCTTCTAGTTCTAATCCTATGTAGCTATGCTAAACTAGAGATCTATTGATGTTGTGTCTCTAGGGCTTGATCAAGGGCTTTTTCTCTCGAGATGGATAACTGAATTAGGGTTCAGATGCTCTCTCCTCTAGGGGCCAGGGGGTCTGCTTATATAGTCCTTCCAAATGAATGTGGGTCGTCGGATCAAACCGACATTAATCACATGGTTTTCCTTGATCCTTTAGGTCAATGGAACATGATCCGCGAAGTAGAACGTGATTGGTCCTTAGACCAGGGCGGGCGCCCTGCCCCCGGGCCCAATCGGTCACCCGTTCGTACCCGCGGCTTCTGGACTCTTCTAGATGTTAGATAATTGCGGCACGTTAATATCTCTATGTAAACCCGACATGTGGGCCTTTCCTCCATATTTCCTGATAACCCCCTGCAGAAATAGACAAATACCAAAACTCATGGAATTCTGTCAGATAAAACCCTAAGTCTGGATGTCGGTTGCATTTGGATCATTTTCTTTGTTTATTAGTTGATTATATTTGATACTTAAGGACCGTCAACAGGCGTCTTTCTTCTTCTCGACGACGATCCTCCTGTTGGCGCCGATACCGATCTTCACGCTGCTGCCAGGTTTCTCGATGCCTTCTATGAGTGATTGTTGACTGTCCTTAATGCTCACATTTAACCGTCAACTAATCATGGAAAAGGACCTATATGCAACCAACATCTAAAATTAGGGTTTTAACTGACAGAATTCCACGAGTATCGGTGTTTCTCTATTTCTGTAGGGGTTTATCAGGAAATATGGAGGAAAGGCCCACACGTCGGGTTTACATAGAGATATTAATGTGTGCGACAATTTTCTATCATCTAGAAGACTCCAGAAGCCACGGGAACGAAGGGGAGGCCGAGCGGGCGCGGGGGCAGGGCGCCCGCCCAGCAACAGGAGCCAATCAGGCTCCGTCTCGCGGATCATGCTCCACCGACCTAAAGGATTAAGGAAAACCGTGCGATTAAGGTCGGTTTGATCTCATATTCATTTGGAGGGGCTATATAAGTAGGCCCCCTGGCCCCTGGAGAGCATACCTCTTCTACGGAATCAAAGCTAGGGTTTCAATTATTCATCCAAGTAGAGAGGATCCCTCTAGTTCATCTAGTTCTAGTTCTAGTTCATCTAGTTCTAGTTCTAGTTGTAATGTAGAAAATAGGGAGAGAGAAGAGGAGAGCAGAGGAGGAGCTGGATCTGTCGGATCTTCCTCAACATTGTACTTTTGTAGCAACTGGTTTGTTCTTCATCGTTCTCCAAGTTCTTCAATTCATAATTCCTGAGTTCTTTAATTACTTTTATTTACATTCAAGTTATTTATTGGATTCCTGCTTGCATCAAGTGCTCTAGTCTTTATAACACTAGAGTAGTAATTAATAGATTAGACATGGTGTTTAGTCTTGCAATTACCTGGAATTGCACCCAATCGTACGGATTGATGTGGTAGCCCTAGGGTAGTGACAGCCCTAACGGTCGATGTATCCCACCTCGTTCAAATCGGTGTTTGTAGGACCGTAGTCAGAGCTTCCTAGCCCCCTTCTCATCTCTTTCTGTGGTTAGTGTTCGGATGTCCCAAAATAAATAATCTTTGAAGTAATTCTTGATTCTTAGATCAACTAGAGAACTCTCAGGAAACTTCCTCTCTTCCCACCAAAAATAATTATATAGTTATCCTTGGGCGATCTTGAATCTTAATTAGTACACTCACGTTCCCTGTGGAAAATCGATACTCTAGAATACTCCTGGGTGAAAGCTACATCGGTATCCGTGCGCTTGCGGATTTTTCTATTTGCGTTTAAAATACCCAATAAGCTTTCTGGCGCCGTTGCTGGGGAATGGTAGCTGTGCTAGTTTCGAACCATGTCATCCGTGTATCCTTTTTCGTTTTTACCACACTCACCTTACCATTATCACTATACCACATGGATTTCACTCCTATCTATATATTCTTTGCTCCAAAGGGCGAGTTATTAGAGCCACCACCATCATCACATCGAATTCTTACAAATGGCTATGACATCGGCCCTGATCTAATAGCCATGATTCAGGAGCAACCCTTCTCTGGGCAAGTAGATGAAGATCCATACACCCACCTTAGAGAATTCGAGCAGTTGTGCTCTTGCCGATCTATTTCCGGCATGACACAAGAAACTCTTAAATGGAAATTATTTCTGTTCTCCCTTTTGGGAAGAGTAAAAAAGTTGTATGCTCATTTTGTAGGAGGCGTTAATAGAAATTGGGATGAACTTAGGGACAACTTTTGTCTCACTTTCTTCCCACTTTTTTGAATCGCTGACCTTAGAATCAAAATTCTTACATTCAAACAAAGAGAGAAGGAAACTTTAGGAGCAGCTTGGGCTAGGTTCAAAAGCCTTAGCAATTCCGGTCCAAACCTTTCCCTGCCTGACCAAGTACTGCACTACCACTTTTGTCGTGGTCTAAACAAGGAAGCTGCTCTTCACCTCGACATTGCTTCAGGAGGCTCATTCACACACAAACTCATAGATGAGGGGAGAGCTATCCTAGAGAGAATCCTTGAAAATACCCCTTACACAGGCATTATGATGAGTTTCCTGAAGAAGAAAAAGAAGTGGAGCTTTATCCTAAACCAAAAGATGAGGAACTTGCAACCGAGTTAGAAATTCCACCTGACCCATCTATTAATTTGGTTGTAGAGAACCCTCCTGATAAGGGAATGCAAAACCAACTGGGATGATGAACCACCACCTTTAGAGCATCCCTTTGAATACGAGGAAGATCTTTTTGAAGATTATGGAAACACCTCGAAATTTCCTATCCAAACACGACCTCTAGCAGGGACCACTCAATTCGTTCTAAGAGTAGAATCTGTTGAGATAGAGCACATCAAAAGCCTTTTGGCTAATTCTGAGTTATGAATGGCTAACAGAAGTAGAGCTATCTCCTGAGGTAGCTCGAATCATCACTCTTCAACCATTCTTCTATGCCAAATTAGAGGGTCCGCTACAATTCATATGTTGGGATAAATGTTATTTCCAAGGAATTAGCTGACACTCTTTATCCCAACGAGTGCATAACCCCATCTCAAAAACTTTTACAAAGTCCATCTAGATTAATTCTAGAAAGCCATGGGGTATTAAGGGCAGTTCCTGTTATAATTAAGGACTCTGGAATATGTCTAGATTTTCACATTTTTGACATACCGGAGATTCCTCTCTTGATTGGCAGACCAATCATGAAACTTCTACAAGAACAACCACAACGAGGTCATTTAGAATTCAAGGTTGGGAATTCCACTATTGTTGTTCCTCTTGCTAGATCAATTAACACGATAGTGTAACCCAAACTTGAACCAGATCCTATTGAGGAGATCTTAATGCTGACTCAAGAGGAAATGGCCCAACCATTCTTTAATCATGAACACTTTGTTCAAGAAGAAGAAAAAGAGTTGGTAGAACCCGTTGAGCTAGACAAAAATGAACAACCTTCACCTCCTTCGATAGAGTTAAAACCTCTTCCTTCTGGCCTTAAATATTTCTTTTTGCACAACAACCCAAAAACTTCAGTAATTATCAGTGACAAGCTTTCCGATTATGAAACACAACAACTTGTCATTGTTCTTGAAAGGCATAGATCAGCATTTGGCTACTCTCTCAAAGATCTCACGGGCATTAGTCTAATTCTCTGCACTCATCGTATCCCTATTGATCCCAATTTTACACCTTCAAGGGAACCATAGCGGAGACTTAACAATGCTATGCGAGAGGTTGTTAAGAAAGAGGTCCTCAAACTCTGTAATGCTGGGATTATTTACCCTGTGCCACATAGTGAGTGGGTTAGCCTTGTCCAAGTAGCGCCAAAGAAAGGAGGAATGACGGTCGTTAGGAATGAGAAAAATGAAGTCATCCCTCAACGAATTTTCACTGTGTGGCGTATGTGTATTGACTATCAAAAACTCAACAAGGCTACAAAGAAAGATCACTTTCCGTTACCCTTCATTGATGAAATGTTGGAACGGCTTGCAAACCACTCTTTCTTTTGTTTCCTTGATGGTTATTCTGGATATCACCAAATCCCAATCCACCCAGATGACCAAGAAAAGACTACCTTTACATGCCCGTATGGAACTTATGCATACCAACGAATGTCGTTCGGATTGTGCAATGCTCCAGCTTCTTTCCAATGGTGCATGATGTCTATTTTCTCGGACATGATTGAGAAGATCATGGAGGTTTTCATGGATGATTTTACCGTCTATGGCAAAACCTTCGATCATTGTTTGGAGAATTTAGATAGAGTCTTGCAGCGATGTGAAGAAAAGCACTTAATCCTAAACTAGGAGAAATGCCATTTTATGGTTTAGGAAGGAATAGTGCTAGGATATAAAGTGTCCGAACGTGGTATAGAGGTGGACAAAGAAAAGATTGAAGTTATTGAAAAACTTCCACCTCCCATGAATGTGAAAGGAATCCGTAGCTTTTTGGGACATGCAGGGTTCTATAGACGCTTTATCAAGAACTTCTCTCAAATTGCTAGACCCCTAACTAGTCTCCTAGCTAAGGATGCACCTTTCATCTTTAGTGATGAGTGTCATGAATCTTTTCAAACTCTTAAGAAAGCACTCATCTCAGCCCCGATTATCCAACCACCTGACTGGAATCTTCCTTTTGAGATTATGTGTGATGCTAGCGATTTTGCGGTTGGTGCCGTTTTAGGACAAACCAAGGATAAAAAACATTATGACATATCCTACGCTAGCAAAACCTTGTCTGGACCACAGCTCAATTACACTACAACTGAAAAAGAGCTTTTGGCTATTGTCTTTGCTATAGACAAGTTTAGATCTTACTTAGTGGGGGCAAAGATAATCATCTATTCAGACCATGCTGCTCTCAAGTACCTCCTCACTAAGAAAGATGCTAAGCCTCGTCTAATTCGATGGATTCTTCTACTCCAAGACTTTGACATAGAAATCTGAGATAGGAAGGGAGTATAGAATTCCGTAGCCGACCACTTGTCTAGGCTTTAATATAAGGAAACACATGATGAGCTTCCCATAAATGACTACCTAAGGGATGACACCCTGCTTAAGATAGCACATGCAGATCCATGGTACGCAGACATCATAAACTTTATAGTAAAAGGCTATGTCCCACCTAGTACAAACAAAAGAAAGTTGCTTCATGATAGTCGTTTCCGAGTCTGCGCTGATGGACTCTTGAGAAGGTGTGTTCCTATGGCTGAGGCTACTCAAATTATGGAAAGATGTCATGCCTCGCCATATGGAGGACACTATGGAGCATTCCGGACACATGGTAAAATTTGGCAAAGTGGCTTTTTCTGGGCAACAATGTATGAAGATACAAAGGACTTTGTCAGGAGATGCCACCGATGTCAAAAACATGGGAATATCAACTCACGAAATGAAATGCCTCTCACAAATAATCTTCAAGTAGAACTTTTCGATGTATGGGGCATTGATTTCATGGGGCCATTCCCTATGTCCGAGAATTGCGAGTATATCTTAGTAGCTATGGACTACGTGTCCAAATGGGTAGAAGCCCTACCTTGTCGATTAGCTGATTCAAAACATGCCAAGAGAATGTTCCATGAAGTAATATTTCCTCGCTTTGGTATACCTCGGATAGTTATAAGCGATGGAGGTTCCCACTTCATCGACATAATCTTCCGGAAGTACCTAGCCGATCATGGAGTTCGACACAACGTCGCAACACCATACCATCCTCAGACTAGCGGTCAAGCCGAAACATCTAACAAACAAATCAAAAATATTTTACAAAAGACCGTAGATGAGATGGGTAAGGGGTGGAAGGACAAACTTCCTGATGCACTTTGGGCATATAGAACTGCATTCAAAACACCCATAGGCATGTCACCTTATCAACTTGTATATGGAAAAACTTGTCATTTGCCTGTGGAAGTAGAGTTTAAGGCTCATTGGGCACTCAAGAAATGTAACATGGATCTCCACCTCGCTAGCGAGAATCGTCTGATGCAACTATCTGAGCTAGAAGAATGGAGAGAGAAAGTCTACCACAATTCAAGGATCTATAAAGAGAGAACAAAACGATGGCTTGATAAGAGAATCAAGCATAAGGAGTTTAAGCCTGGAGATAAGGTTCTACTATTCAATTCAAGAGTTAAGCTCTTTGGGCATGGTAAGCTACGAAGTAAGTGGGATGGACCATACAAGGTTATTGACACTTCAACTCATGGAGACATTACAATCCAAGACGACATAGGTAACACTTTTAAGGTAAATGGTCAACGCTTGAAAATTTATCTTGAGCCACAAAACAACCTGGTAGAGGAACTTGATGTGATTGAGTTCATAGAATTCTCACATTAAACTCTCATAAGCTCTAGACAATTACTTAACCCTTAACATGCTCCATGAGTTTTGTTGTCTATTTGTGTTGTGTAGGATTTTGAGGCTTAAGAAGAGTGAGACCGAACATGCAGGCCACAAGAGTGAACGACTATGTCAACATCCAGCTTGGGGGAGGCACCCCCACATGTATCTAGATAAGTATTACTTTTCTTTCTTGGTTTTATTTACTAGTATTCGGAAATTAAAAAAAATGCATAACCATAAAACCAAACAAAGTTCTTCTCTTGAAGTAATATACAATAGTTTTGTGTAATCCAAAGTTTTAAATACAATAAAAAGAAAGTTTGATCCAAGTCTACGTAATTGACAAACATGATATGAGAAGGTCTGAGCTACTATTTAACTTGTTCCAAGTTTTGCTAGATTTCTGGAGATCTTATCTTTTGAAAATCTAAAAATTCATAAATGAGATCCTATTTAACATAATACCTAGAGTCTTATAAGATATAAATATTAAAACTGTGGGCACTTGCTTTGTTCAAGCCAATGTTAATTCTTGTAGTTTTGGTTGAGAGAATTATCATGCTCCAAAGATCAAGGTCTTTTTGTTTTAAAAATATAAAAGATTCACTCTTGCGAAGTATTATTGCATTAGAGGCATGGGACTATGCAAAAATTTGATTCAAAAAAAAGAGTGAGACAAAAATGGACAAGTGTCCAAAGTAGAATTAGGCGTACAAAGCTACCTACCTGACTGGAAAAAACTGGACACGTGTCCGATAGTAGAATTAGGGGAACTTGGTGCCCACTTGAAAAAAAAAAGAAAAAAAAGAAAAAAAAGCGAGACTGAAAAAAAAAGAAAGAAAAAAAATGATAGCCCATGGTCCCTCTAATAAGCAATATGCCAGTAAGAGATGACAAACTTTTCAAAAAGGTCAAAGGTCTTGATCTAGGAGTATGACATTCCTCTCCCTTGCTCCAAGCAATGACATAGCAAAATGCAAAGTAAGTATGCTAAAAACTTTTAAAGCTCTACTTATATATCTTTCGAGAAGAAGGCAAATGCTTCAGTTTTATTTTGGAAACTTAAAAAAAAACTCCAGAACAAAGGTAAGACAGAAGAACTTGAGACATAGTGCTTGACTTGATCGTTCTGTTTTTTAATCACTCCAGACCTTAGTGATAACTTAAAAACCCTGTAGTAAGAGGCATAAAAGTAACCCCTGTTTTCTTGCTGATTTTAGCTTTGCTCAGGGACGAGCAAAGGTTAAGCTTGGGGGAGCTTGTTGACGGTCCTTAATGCTCACATTTAACCGTCAACTAATCATGGAAAAGGACCTATATGCAACCAACATCCAAAATTAGGGTTTCATCTGACAGAATTCCATGAGTTTTGGTGTTTGTCTATTTCTGCGGGGGGTTATCAGGAAATATGAAGGAAAGACACACACGTCGGGTTTACATAGAGATATTAACGTGTGCGACAATTTTCTATCATCTAGAAGACTCCAGAAGCCACGGGAACAAATGGGAGGCTGAGTGGGCCCAGGGGCTGGGCGCCTGCCCTCCTCCCTAGGGCGCCCGCCCAGCTAGAGGAGCCAATCAGGCTCCGTCACGCGGATCAAGCTCCACCGACCTAAAGGATTAAGGAAAACCGTGCGATTAAGGTCGGTTTGATCCGACGGCTCATATTCATTTGGAGGGGCTATATAAGCAGGCCCCCTGGCCCCTAGAGAGCATACCTCTTCTACAAAATCAAAGCTAGGGTTTCAATTATTCATCCAAGCAGAGAGGATCCCTCTAATTCATCTAGTTCTAGTTCTAGTTCATCTAGTTCTAGTTCTAGTTCTAGTTCATCTAGTTCTAGTTCTAGTTAGTTCTAGTTGTAATCTAGATAATAGGGAGAGAGAAGAGGAGAGCGGAGGAGGAGCCGGATCTGTCGGATCTTCCTCAACATTGTACTTTTGCAGCAACTGGTTCGTTCTTCATCCTTCTCCAAGTTCTTCAAGTCATAATTCTTGAGTTATTTAATTACTTTTATTTACATTCAAGTTATTTATTGGATTCCCACTTGCATCAAGTGCTCTAGTCTTTATAACGCTAGAGTAGTAATTAATAGATTAGACGTGGTGTTTAGTCTTGCAATTAGCTAGAATTGCACCCAATCCTACAGATTGTTGTGGTAGCCCTAGGGTAGTGACAGCCCTAACGGTCGACGTATCCCACCTCATTCGGATCGGTGTTTGTAGGACCGTAGTCAGATCTTCCTAGCCCCCTTCTCATCTCTTTCTGTGGTTAGTGTTCTGATGTCCCGAAATAAATAATCTTTAAAGTAATTCTTGATTCATAGATCAACTAGAGAACTCTCAAGAAACTTCCTCTCTTTCCACAAAAAATAATTATATAGTTATCCTTGGGCGATCTTGAATCTTAATTAGTACACTCACGTTCCATGTGGAAAATCGATACTCTGGAATACTCCCGGGGTGAAAGCTACATCGGTATCCGTGCGCTTGCGGATTTTTCTGTTTGCGTTTAAAATACCCAACAGTGATCACAATGCCAGATCGGGGAGGCCTCCCTGAGCTGGTTCCTTCCTGGATCAAGCCCTTGCCTTTAGCATCATCGGCAGAAATCTGGTGCTAAGGATCTACCGATGCGCTTCTTTCAGCTGCCTCTGAAGTCAATACTTTGGTCTTTCCCTTAGCATCCAACATGTTTGTAGGGAAAGGATGTTGGTCGATCTTCATCGGCTTTTGAGCTTTGGAGCTATCGAATTTAATTCTCCCAAACTCTATAGCCGATTGCAGCTGTTGCCTGTAAACCTTGCACTCATTTGTACTGTGACATGTTGCATTATGCCACTTGCAGTACTTAATCTTCTTTACCTCTTCAGCCGATGGAATCACATGATTGGGTGACAACTTAATTTGCCCTTCCAGAAGCAAAAAGTCAAATATCCTATCGGCTTTGGTGATATCAAATGCAAACTTCTCTGGTTCCTTATGCCCAAAAGGGCAAGACATCGGCTTCTTATTCTTTACCCACTCTGCCAAACCGATGACTGGCTCTTCATCAGAGTCTGAACTTGTCGCCTCATCGACAAATGACACCTTTTTGTTCCATGCCCTCTTAGGTTCAAAAGCTTTGATATCTTGATCCGAAATCCTCTACACTAAATGGCTCAGACTTTCAAACTCTTGAGAAGCATACTTGTCTTTAATGTGTGGCAACAATGCTTGGAAAGCCAAATCAGCTAGCTGCCGATCATCTAGAACCAGACTATAGCATTTGTTTTTAACATTTCGTAACCTCTACATAAAGCTTTCAACCGATTCATCATTGCGCTGCCTTAGCCTGACTAAATTGGTAATCTTCTTTTCTTGTACTCCAGAAAAGAAGTACTTGCGAAGCTGGTTTTCTAGATCGGCCCAAGTAATCACTGAGTTCGGAGGTAATGAAATAAACCAAGTAAAGGCCGATCCAGACAAACATGACGAGAATAAACGAACCCTTAACTCATCTCTGTTAGCATCTTCCCCACACTAGATGATGAACCTGTTAACATGCTCCATGATTGACGTGTCATCTTGTCCAGAAAACTTAGTGAAATCTAGCACCTTGTACCGATTTGGAAGCGGAATTAAGTCATATGCAGGAGGATACGGTGTCCGATAAGAGTAAGTGTTGACTTTGGGTTTTATCCCAATTTGGTCTCTCATCACCTCAGCTATCTTATCGGCCCAGAAAGCATCGACATCCTGCCGATGAGCTGGTTATGGATCTGGCATCTGCTGATAAGCCTCCACATGTCTCTGCGGTGCACGATCTCCATGGAACATGGGATTAGCCACCACCTGTTGACCGCCAACTTGCTGGCCAAGATTGATCGGTTGGTTCATCAACCCTTGATTCTGAAATCCAGGTTGCATCGGTCCCTGCTGAAATCCTATTGCCTGATGATTCTACTAAGGCATCAGTGGAAAGACGAACTGCCCTGTCCATCCATTGTTAACATTCATCGGCGTAGGCCCTGCCGATGGCTGATAATTGGGCATCATCATTGAATTGACATACCCTGGCTATGTTGTAAACCTCTGCTGCGTCGGCATTGGATCTACCGATGCGTTAGGCATCTCGAACGTTGGCATTTGAGAATTCCCAGTAAAAGGTCTTGCAGTAGTAGTTGTAGAATACTGGGGATTCTAAGTCATCGGTGAGCCTGAGGGTGCCGATGCCATAGGAGCCTTGTCTGTCATGTTAGCCGCTTGAGACGTCCCAGAGCTATTTGCCATAAACTCTGGGGGCATACCATATCCCCACCAATTAGGAGGAACAGACCCTAACATTGCCGATGCGAATAAATCTGTAGCAAGTTTGACTTGTCCCTCTGATGTTGATGGATTGGTCGTCATCGGTGTAGATTGCGCATTAGTCATCCATAATGTGCTTGGAGGGGAAGTAACTTCCATACCCGCAACGGCTGTAGTAGCCGATGGAGCCGTAACCAATGATGACCCCGGTTGATGATAGGCAGGACCCACATAAGATGGTGGCACTTGTCCTTCTTTGAAAGTTCTAGCCACAGCATTTAAAACTGTATTGGATAGTACACCAGATTGATTGATCAGAGCACGGTTGACAACACTATCAACCATCTCTTGCAGTTTACCAGGATTGGCTTGAAAAGTAATTTGCCGAGGCATCGGCAATGCTTCCTTCTGGATTACTTCGCCACTCCTGTTGATACTGAAGGATTTCAAGCATAGCTACTTGTAGTCCTCCATGGCTTTCGTCATAGCTTGCTTTTGTTCATCTCTGAGATTGGCTTCTGTCACGGGGATGACGTTCTCCAAGTCGAAATCGGTATTCGACATGTTGATCTTTGATGTTGAATCTCTGAACCACTAGGCGTGCCAAAAGATGTGTTGATGCAAAAGTAGATCTGCAAACACAAAGGGCTAATACCCGATTCAACGTTAAGGCGTGCCAGCCGATTTGACCTTACAATCGACAAAGGTGATAACTCGAATACTTTGGTCCCGACAACAGCGATGCGCCCGGATGTCACGGCCAAGAGGTATTCACGCGGAACTCGAGAACTCGCCGAGGTTGACTCGAAGAATTCCAAAGAACTCGTAGTAAAAGGAAAATATGCAAATTGACGAAGTCATCGAAAAAGTAGATGTTGGAATAGATGTAAAATCTCGTGTTTGATTGATTGTCTATATTACATTGCTGCAGGGTCCACATTTATACCCTGTCCAAAAGAGTTACAACCAGACACGACTAGAATTCGAATTCTAAATTGAACGGAATCCGTATGCAAAGCAACCTCTAAAAACTATGGAAAACATTCATCTATCCACCACAACCGATCGGCATACCATCACCATCCAATAGACACTCCCTGCGCCTCCTTTTGCGTTCATCAGTAAATCACCTTTCGAAGCCATCGGCACCCATCAACATCAGTCATCGGCACAGATTTATCACCACTCTTGGACTTGACCACATCTTGTATTTTATCATCGGCATCAACTCTCATCGGCAACTCTTCCATCAACCAGTCACCACTTTATTCGCCTGCCGATCCACGCCTCATTAACTCCCAGATATGCGCCCAAAGATACGTGTCCAAAAATGATGTCAACACGAGCTTGCACGGCCTGAAAACTCATGACTGCCACATTCTGTTGCAAAGGATATTACCTGCTGGTCTGAGAGGAATTTTGGACGATGATATTTATGAAGCGGTTGCCGAGCTTGGGAAATTTTTTTGGAAACTATGCAGCCAAACACTGAACAAAGATATCTTGGTTCGAATGAAGATAGAAATTTCAATTATACTATTCAAGCTGGAAAAAATATTTCCACCTGCCTTTGTTGATGTAATGGTCCACCTTGCTGTCCATTTGCCTAATGAGGCACTGCTTCGAGGGCCAGTGCAATTTCGGTGGATGTATCCTGTTGAGCGGCGATTGTACACTTTGAAGAGGTCGGTTAGGAATAAGGCACGGCCAGAAGGATCGATTGTTGAGGCTTATGTTGCAGACGATGCCCTCACATTCTGCTCTAGGTATATGGATGATGTGGAGACTAGGTTTAACGGACCACCTAGAAATCCAGGATTCTCAGATCCATCGGCCTATGTTGTTGATGTTTTTGGGCACGGTGGTAATCTAATTGGTGCATGTGACCTAGGTAACGCTGAAGATTTTGATCAGATGGTTTGGTATGTCCTCCATAATTGTGATCAGGCCCAGGAATATATAAAGTACGTTCAAACCTCTCTATCTTGTACTTTTGCACATGTACAATTTTATTGTACTTGGTGAATTTTGTTTGTTCACAGAATGTTTGAAGGTGAATTACAGCAAGCAGGGGTGCTAGCTACTGATCTTGATAGAAGGACATGGCTTGGATTTGCTACTTGGTTCAGGAACAATGTTAGTTGTGTAATACTTAGTTTTTGATATACATTGTGTTTTGGTTAATGATTTGCTAACTTACAATCCCTTTTCTAGATCTGGAGGTCGAATAATGCAGAAAGTATAGATGGCGATCTGTTTGCCTTAGCATGTGGCCCTGACCCGAGGGTAAGAAAATACTCTTCATGTGTTGTCAATGGTGTTCGCTTTTGTACTGTTCAGCTTGACGAAAATAAGAAGACACAAAACTCTGGAGTGGCATGTGCGGGCGAACATAACAATCAGCCAATTGATTATTTTGGAAAACTGAATGAGATTATTGAGTTGCAATACAACAGCCATGCTGATGGGACTCCAAGAAATGTGATTCTTTTTAGATGTGAGTGGTACAAGCTAGATGGTAAGAAGACCGCACTTAAAGATGATGGACTTTTTAGAAGCATCAACACTGGAACTCTATGGTACAAGAAAGATTGTTTCATATTGGCAACTCAAGCTAAGAAAATTTTCTATTTGCGAGATAATAAGCATGGCCAAAACTGGAAGCTTGTACAAACTTTTAAGCATCGGCATTTATACAATGTGGCTGAACAAGATTCAAGTACTGCTGTGCCGTATCAATAGACAGAGTGCATTGAGGAGAATGGGAGGAGTCCAGAAATAAATCACAATTTACGTGACCTGCCTTTGGACCGAGTTGATGAAGATCGCCAAGTTGTTGCTGGTACTGAAGTTTCTCGAATTATGAGGGAAAATCCACGTATTGCTGAAGATGGTGAATCGTCTAGTGATGAGATAGAGGACGACATGGTTAGGGAGTATTTCAGTGATAATGAAGTTGCCCCTTTGGAGGTAGATAGCGATGATGAGTAGTGTGACAAGGATATGTTATTGTGTGCATGTACCTGTGAACTTATGTTAATGTGGCATGTACTGTGTTTGTGAACTTAAGTCATTGTGACATGTACCTGTGAACTTGAATCATGTGTGTGATCTGTCCAATTTACTGTGAATGTGATATATGTGAAATGTTGTAAAAAAAAGTATCCAAATTATGTTGAAATGCTGTCAAAATTCAATCCAGATGACTGTGAATGAGATTTGTAGATGACTGTGAGTGAGAAGAAATTAGGCTTGAAAATACAAAGAAATGGTGTCCAAATTGACAATAAAAATTGAGGCCAGCCGCAGCTGGGCTCGAACCTGGGACCTCCTGCATCATGGCCTCTAGAGTTACCACTGCGCTAGTACTCGTAAGTTCAGCATAGCAAAGGAAACAATTCTTTTGAAGGAACTCAATTGCTTCATGGGGCCAGTAACATGAACCCCTTCACATCCCGCCTCCACCCAAACATTAACCCCTTCACCTCGCTGTAACTCACCCATTAACCGCATCCACCCACCCTCACATCGCCGCTCCACTGCTCCGCCTTCCACCGCTCCACCGCTCAGACAAAACCCTAGGCCTCCCCGTCCCTGTCCCCTCATCCTCGCTGCCGCCCAGGATGGCAAAACAAGGTAAGAGGCACTGCGTGAGGAACCCAGACACGGGGAAGTTTGTTCCTTCCCCATCCGCCGTGGCCGCTGTGCAGACCAAGGCTGCAGAGGTGTCAAAGTGGAAGGCCGTGGAGGCATCAAAGGAGAAGGACACACCGGCTAAGAAGAAGAAGGCGGCATCGGATTTGAAGAAGGTGGTCACGCCGGCATTGAAGGAGAAGGTCGGGTCGTCTTTGAAGAAGAAGGCCGTGCCCGATTTGAAGAAGGCGGCTCCGGCTCTGGCTTCAAAGGATTATGCGGCGTCGAGCAATGACTGGGTCCAATTGTGTCGCAACTGTTTTGAAGGAGGTCACATGTGTGAGAATTGGCTGTACGGCAAAGGGCCGGCCTGCATTCCGTAGAGCGTCCCTTGTGTGCAAAGTGGCTGCAGTGGCCTTGAGGTAATCCCTTAGTTTATTCAGTTCATGAGAGATTTTTTGAATGATACACTACCTGTGTTGTTCTGTCATACATGTATTCAGTTCATGAGTTAATAATGTTTTGTTCTGAATAATTAGAGCTAAGTGATAGAAATAGTATAAGTTGTGAATGATTGTCCTGATAGAAATAGCAGAACTGTTAGTTTGTTTAAATACATAATTCTGAGATTTCATATGCCTAAGTTTCTGTTCATATGCCTAATTAAATCTGTTTATGTCTTATGTCCTAATTAAATCTGTTAGCTAATGTCTTATGTCTTATGTTGCATATATAAATAGGGACATCAGATCAGTCAATCCACCCTTATGGAGGCCCTCACTAATTTGGTCTCTAAACCCTTAATGAAGAATATCAAGCCTCTGGCTTGGAAGATTGATGACCTCAAAGAACAGGTTGATCACAACAATGGCCTCAACAGCAAGATCGATGCTATCGGTGCGGACTTGCATGCCCTGGCAGAGAAGGTGGCCGACGTCAAGAAGTGATGTGATCGCACTGGCCAACCTCAAGATGGCTGACAAGGTGGCTGACTTTTGGTGATGATGTTTATCTAGTCCTGCTATATGTTAAGTAGCTTTTGGTGATGTGGTGATGTATGGACACCAAGTGATGAAATATTATGATATGTAGCTTGTGGTGCCGATGTATTCTGAACAACAAGGAATGTCAGTTATGATGTGGTGTGATTATATATGTTTAATGTTAGAACGAAACTCATTGTTCATATGTATACTATCTGTTCATAAATGGGTGTTGCGAAGGCACTGAAATTTACTTTTTCAAACATAATATTACTAATTCATTCCACAGGTCTTTTCCAAACTATTATGTGCAAAATAAAGCAAGAAACCACTAAAGAAATGGCAAATTTAAGTCATAATTTAACAACTTTTAGTAATAAAGCAAGAAACCACTAAAGAAATGACAAATTTAAGTCATACTTGAACAACTTTTAATAATAAAGCAAAAAACCACTAAAGAAATGATAAATTTAAGTCATACTTGAATAACTTTTAGTAATAAAGTAAGAAACCACTAAAGAAATGACAAATTTAAATCATACTTGAACAACTTTTAATAATAAAGAAAAAAACCACTAAAGAAATGACAAATTTAAGTAATACTTGAATAACTTTTAGTAATAAAGCAAGAAACCACTAAAGAAATGGCAAATTTAAGTCATAATTGAAGAACTTTTAGTCATAAATCAAGAAAGAAATGACAAATTTAAGTCATACTTGAACAACTTTTAATAATAAAGCAAAAAAATATATACAAATTTAAGTCATACTTCGCTCTCGGATATAACTATTAACCTCGGCTCCTTCAACCAACGTGGCGCATAGAGGCACAGCTTTCCACAACATAGAGGCACATCTTCGCTCGCATAGAGGCACAACTTTCCACAACCTCGCCAGCCCCTAGCACATGTTAGGATCGCCCTTGCTTCTTCGCACTGTGGACGCACTACTACTACTACTACTACTACTACTACTACTACTACTACTACTACTACTACTACTACTACTACTACTACTACTACTACTACTACTACTACTATGTTGGGATCGCCCTTGCTTCTTCACACTGTGGACAATCTACTACTACTATGTGCTGAGCACCAGAACAAGGCATGTCAGTTGGACCCATGATAGGAACGCCCTTGCTTCGTCTTCACCTATGGATGCTCTACTACGTACTAATATGAGCTATAAACACCGGAACAAGCCATGTCAGTTGTAGGACCCATGATAGGAACGCCCTTACTTCGTCTTCACCCTGTGGATGCTCTACTACGTACTACTATGAGCTAAACATCCGAAGCACCCATGTCAGTTGTAAGACCTAGGTTTCGAATGCACGTGCTTGTTCACACTGTGGACGCACTACTACTACTACAACTATGAGCTAAACATCAGAACCACCCATGTCAGTTGTAGGACCCATGTTAAGAATGCCATTGTTGCTTCACACTGTGGATGCTCTACTACTACTACTACTAGTGAAAGCTGCTGCTGCTGCTACTACTACTAGTACTAGTACTACTACTACTACTACTAGCCAATTGTGATCTCCCGCGAGGAAGGCTCAAGAACCCCTCACAAATCACTTAGTGAGGCTCGAGACAATCTCCAATCACGAGCTCAACACCAGCACTACTCCAAGCCATCTAGGGCGTCAGGAAACACCCAACAGTAAGAAGAAATCTGCAGCAAACTCAAGAATCAAGTGCCACTAAATGCAACTCTCAAAGCAATGCACTTGAATCTCACTCACTAGTACATAGAGGTTCTAAGCTGGCGGGGGTAAAACATTTGCACAGGCGGTTTTAATTATAACGCGCCTGTGTTGTAAAATTGTACGGCCAGAATCGAAAACCGCCTGTATAAAAGGCTCAGTACAGGCGATTATTGTAACAAAACCGCCTGTGATTTATCTTTCTATAAATACCACCAGCCCCTTCTTCCTCCTCGGGCAGAACTGTAGCTCGCAGCCACCTTCCATTGCAGCCCATCTTGGAGGTCCAATTTTTTCAAAATACAAGGGGGGAGATTTTGATCTTCATTTCTTAGAAGGAGGTGGCTAAGAAAGGTTAGTTGATGCCTCTGATGCCTCTTTTTGTGCCCTCTTGCTCAA
Organism: Sorghum bicolor; assembly: GCF_000003195.3. Classification (NCBI taxonomy): domain Eukaryota; kingdom Viridiplantae; phylum Streptophyta; class Magnoliopsida; order Poales; family Poaceae; genus Sorghum; species Sorghum bicolor. Next base: position 30,497,275 of record NC_012876.2, on the reverse strand, counting down.
TTTGAGCTACTTTTTGGATCTAGGGTTTCACCATGATACAGAGAGAGTAGAATAGCTAGGTATGGTCTATTTTGCTCAAATAAGGTTTCTTAAGATGGATATATGATGTCTCTCCTCTCTTCTTTTTTATGTTTCCTTCTCTAATTTGTGAATCCAAGAAATATATATGTAGTACTTTCCATGAATGGTGTTTCCATGCTTGGGAAGAGAGAGAAAGATAAGTTTTCTTTTTTGTTTTTTAAATTATATGGTTTAGGATGTTATTTTTTATGTAAATTTGATTTAATTATGCGATAAGCATTTTTTATATATGAGGTTGCTTCAGATGTTGCCTCTCCTCTCACCATTTCTATGTTTCCTTCTCAAATTTTTTAGTGATATAATATATTTAGTTTCAAACAACAGTGTTTCTGTACCTTGTCAATTTTATTTTAGTGATATAAAGATATATATTTAGGGTTTTGTCTTTATTTTTATACTTGTTTTACTTTTTCAATTTGATTCAATTGTTAGGTGTTCTTTTATTTTTGATAACAAATATTCCTAGACAATATTTCAGTTAATTTACTAACTTTTCAACATGTCAAAATACAAGGGTGAGGTTTTGATCTTCATTTCTTGGAAGGAAGTGGCTAAGAAAGGTTAGTTGATTAATCTAATGCCTCTTTTTGTGCCCCCTTGCTCAAATTGAGCTGTTTGGATCTAGGGTTTCACCATGAGAGGGAGAGAGTAGAATAGCTACGTATGGTCTATATTTTCTCAAATAAGGTTGCTTAAGATGGATATATGATGTCTCTCCTCTCTTCATTTTTATGTTTCCTTCTCTAATTTGTGAATCCAAGAAATATATATGTAGTAGTTTCCATGAATGGTGTTTCCATGCTTGGGCAGAGAGAGAAATATATAAGCATTTTTCATGTATGAGGATGCTTAAGATGTTGCCTCTCCTCTCACCATTTCCATGTTTCCTTTTTCAATTTGATTCAATTGTTAGGTGTTCTTTTATTTTTAATAACAAATATTCCTAGACAATATTTCAATTAATTTACTAACTTTTCAACAGGTCATGATGGAGAGGTCCTTATGGATGTATAACTTATGAAGACTAGATCCATCATATATACCCGAGGTGCATAGGTTTGTTGATGCCGCTAAGAACCATGCTTTGAGAACAAAGACGAAGCATATATATTGTCCATGCTACGACTGCAGAAATATTCTTCTATTTGAAGATACTGAAGTAATCATTTCTCATCTAGTCTGCCGAGGATTTATGAAGGATTACTTGATTTGGACAAAGCATGGAGAGGGTAGCTCAGCGCCTTATACAGTTGGGAACCCAGCACACATCGACACCGATGGTCTAGGCATGACTATTGATTAGTTTTTCCACGACACACCCTAGAGTGAACATGTTGTGCCAAATGTTACTGCTGGTGGATTTGCTGGGGGAAATGATGGTGCAAGAACTCATGTCTTACCAAATGATACGGCTGTGGAAGATGCAGAATTCTTGGAGGCAATGTTGCGTCGTCATACTGAACCATCAATGTTATTAATGAAAGGGATGGAGGCCTTGAAGAAGGCAGCAGAAGAGCCTTTGTATGATGAGTCTAAAGGTTGTACCAAAGAGTACACAACGTTGCGAGCTGTGCTAAAACTGTTGATGGCAAAAGCCAGGTATGGTTTGTCTGATGCTGGATTCGATGCGTTCTTAAGTATTATCGGCGATATGCTTCCAAAGGAGAACAAAGTGCCTGCTAACACATACTATGCAAAGAAGCTGATCAGTCCGCTGACTATGGGTGTCGAGAAGATCCATGCGTGTAGAAATCATTGTATCCTGTACCGAGGTGATGATTACAAGGACTTGGATAGTTGTCTGTTGATATTTGGGAACGCAATAAGGAATTGATCCGCAAGCGCACGGATATCTGTGAGCACTTCACCTGGGAAATTATCCAGAGTATCATATTTATTTTTTTACCACTAGAAGAAAGAGTGCATCTGACTAACCGGTCTATTACTACTAACCCTTTAGGCAACAAAGAATGTCTTTCGATGTGAGTGATAAATAGAGAAGACTGCAACCGTAGTCTCCTTCTAACCTTGGTAAGGATGATCTACTGTTCTATTGGGGAGGCTAACGGAATCTAGACACCACAAAGGATGTTAAACCCGCACCTATAAACCCTATCCTTCCTGCTAACGAGATATGGTCTGCAAAGGTAACGCGGAATTGTCACGTTCCTCACTACTACCACGGTCTAGCTAGTCAGGGAATATCTATGAGTACCCCAGCCTAAACACCACGTTTACACCAGTAATGATTACTCTAAACTCTACGCAAAGAGATTAAAGTAAACTCATAAACCATAAGAATAATAAAACAAGAACTTCCTAGAATTTAGAATTCGAAATACTGAAGAATCCTAGGAGCAAGCTTCGGGTTAGGAGAACTTGATCCCGCAGGTACAAGCTTGGAGTAGACACCGACACGCCGGGCTTCCTCCAATCTACACCTCCACTCTATCTCTCTCAATCTAGTAGAAACTAGAAGATCTATTTCTACTTTACATTGGTTGCTAAGCCTAAAAAGAAATATTAATTAGAGAAGAGGTTTTCCTTCAAGGGCACCCCTCAATCTCTTTGATAACTTCTTCTTTTCTCCTCCAGGGGCTAGGGGGGTCTCCTTATATAGTCCTCCTCCTCTATGCATTTTTGGGTCGGTAGGCGAGGTGGTACTATGTTATTCTTGATCCAATACGTCGGTGGAACATCGTGTGCGAAGAGAGTCCCGAACGGAGTCCACCAGGGGGCGAGCGCCCAGGTCCTCAGGGCGGGCGCCCTGGGCCTGGCCCCTTTCGGCCTCTGCTTCCTTCCCGTGGCTTCTAGAGTCTTCTAGATGGTAGAAAATCACGCGGTGCATTGATATCTCTATGTAATCCCGACATGTGGGCCTTTCTTCCTTATTTCCTGATAACCCCCTGCAGAAACAGATAAACAACAAAACTCGTGGAATTCTGTCAGATCAAACCCTAATTCTAGGTGTTGGTTGCATATTGGTCCTTTCTCTTGTTTATTTGATAATTAAAATTGAAACTTAAGAACCGTCAACAAATACCCCCATACTTAGGCTTTTACTCGTCCTCGAGAAAAGGATGGTTAAGAACAATATTTGGGGTAAACATTTAAAACATTCTCTTTATAATTGCAGGGTGTTAAAATTCCACTATGTACAATAGTGAGGGAAGTTTATGGTTAAGAGTAAAGATCCTTTCTTCTCAATCCTGTTACTTGGAGATTTTGAATATTTTTTTGAAAGAAAGTTATCATACCTTTTATCCTCATAGGTTCTTCTCAGATCACTCATTATCTTTTATATATCTCACTGAGGTTGTTTTAATTTGCAAAAATTCTCAAGCATACTTACTTTGCATTTATTGTCTGATCAAAACGGGATCCGAGGAGGGGAATGTCATACTCTTAGATCAAAGACTTTGGAAATTAAAATCTTTGTCAACTCTTGCTGGCATATTGCTTATTAGAGGGACCATGGGCTATCATTTTCTCTTCTTTTTTTTAAGTGGATACCGAGGTACCCCTAATTCTACTGCCGGACACTTGTCCATTTTTCTGTGAGGTTATCGAGCACTTGCTCCTTTTTATTTCCTCGAAATATCTTTATTTTTTGCATAGCCCATGCCTCTAATGCAATAATACTTCGGAAGATTGAATCTTTCTGAATAAGCATGATAAATCTCTCAACAAGGGTCTAACTCCTTTTGAACAAACTCAATACAGAGTAGATAGCTTTTATAATCATAATTAATATTTTCAGTTTTATCAGGCATATAAAACACTGAGGATGGTAGCTAGAATTTTGAAGATTTTGAAATAAATTCTCCAAGCAACAATGATATCAAGAATAAGAAACTCATACTCTACCATCTCACAGTCCACAATGACTTAAGTAACACAGGGTTTTAAAATGATTTTTTTCGATAATTGCAAGTTTCAGGAAATATCATAGAGTGAGATTAATCATATTTAGAAACATTTTAAGCTTTTTAATCATGTCAGAAACAATATTCTGCATAATCCAAGATATGTGTATGTGTAAAGTAAAGTGTGCAGAGTGTGTACCTGAATCGTGGAGTGGTGTAGTCGAAGTGTGTTTGGCATGTCGAGGGATCTCCCCCATACTTGTTTTCTGCTTTCTTGCACAAAAATAAAGTAGAGACACACAAAACATAATAATAATAATAATAATAATAATAATAATAATAATAATAATAATAATAATAATAATAATAATAATAATAATAATAATAATAATAATACTATTTATTAACCTTGAGGCATTTATTACAAAAGACTAGTAGTAAACTGATAGCAAACTGCTGATAATAGTAAACCTAAACCGAATTTAAAGATAGATAACTAAGATGCATTTGCCTCAAGGTCTAATCTAGATAACTTAGCGGCGCTCTAATTCCTTAATCTTCTTGTTGGCACTAGCAAGATCATGTCTAAGGCCTTGTATAACAGTGTTGTGGTTAGAGAGCTGCCTAGTGAGGGAATTAATCGAGGACTGAAGGTCTATGATAACTCTGTCTAGTCTTCGAACGTCAATATCCATTATAGTTTTGCGACGCTTGGGAGGTGTCTCAAAAGCATTGAGAGCGTGCTTTGGGGCTGCCTTTGGAGGGATGAAACGGACTTTGGCTGCTCTAATCCCTTCGAAGTAAGGCCTTTCCTCCTCCGTAGTGTAGCAAATACTGCTGATCTCGCCGCTCCGGTTGGTCTTGACTCCAACGACCCTCTCATTGGGTCTAGGTGGAAGGATCCTTGTGCCGGTTGGCACCTTGATGGTGGTCTTCGTCTTGGACGATGATCCCTTGAGAAGTAGGGGTTGTGGCGGTGCGGTGAGAACTGGTTGAGCATGGTAGGATTGGGCGGAGCTGCGTTGGCGTAATGGCATGGCTTCTAGCTGTAGCTCTGTGTTGGCCGGGACGAGAGCACGGGCATCGGGGTCTTCCACAGGCTCCATGTTGAGGTTGAAGGGGACGACTTCCCAGTCATCGTGGTACTTCTCGGCCATTGGAGCAGCAAGGAACTAATCAAGCTCTAATTGAAGAAGAGAAGGCTTGGTGGCTTGGTGTTTGAAAACTGAGGTCAGGGGTCTGTTTATATAGGGGTCAAAAAGTGCCTCTATGGGTTGTTCGGGTTGCTCCCATCGATGTGCGTGCGAAACTTTCCATCTGAGGGATTATTCGGATTACCATAAGTGCATTTTCCATAACAGAAAAATCGAGACCGAGGGGGAACAGGAGCTGGGCGCCCGCCCACCTGATCTAGGCGCCCGCCCTCTCTCTGGCCCCTCTGTGGGCCCACTTTCTCGAGCGCGTTTCTAGATGCAAAATTATTTAGAAAAATATATGTATGACCCAAAAACATCATACTAAAAAGGTCGGGCTCTAATTCTCCATGGGAAGGTAAAAATGGACTACGTCTATTTCTTCTAATTCTTTATTGGGCTCTAAAAATAATTTAAGACGTTGACCATTTACCTTGAATAACGTACCTTCGTCATTTTGAAGTGTGATAGCTCCGTGGGATGATGAATTAATTACCTTGAATGGTCCTTCCCATTTGCTACGGAGTTTTCCATGCCCAAAAAGCTTCACCCTAGAATTAAAAAGTAATACCTTATCTCCGGGTGTGAACTCCTTCTTGTTGATTCTCTTGTCATGCCACCTTTTGACTCTTTCTTTGTAGATCTTTGAATTGTGATATGCTTTCTCTCGCCATTCTTCCAATTCTGATAGTTGCATTCTTCTATAATCTCCAGCAACATCTAGGTCCATATTCCATCTCTTTATGGCCCAGTGTGCTTTGAACTCTAGTTCAACAGGTAGATGGCAAGTCTTCCCGTACACCAATTGGTATGGAGACATTACAATTGGGGTCTTGTATGCTGTCCGGTATGCCCAGAGTGCATCGGGTAACTTTTCTTTCCACGCCGTTCCCATTTCATTTACTGGTTTCTAAAGAATATTCTTGATTTGTTTGTTGGAAGTCTCTGCTTGGCCACTTGTCTGAGGATGATAGGGGGTAGCGACGTTGTGACAGATTCCATGTTTTGATAGATATTGCTTGAAGCGTTTGTCGATGAAGTGTGCTCCTCCATCACTTATCACTACTCTAGGGCCTCCAAATCTTGGAAATATAATTTCTTCAAACATCCTCTTTGAACTGATGTTGTCGGCATGCTTGCAAGGTAATGCCTCTACCCACTTGGAGACATAGTCAACTGCCACCAAGATGTACTCACACTTCTTTGATGGAGGAAATGGACCCATGTAGTCAATTCCCCAGACATCAAAGAGCTCAATCTGAAGGTTGTTGGTGAGTGGCATTGCATCCTTTGTATTTATGTTTTCGTGTCTTTGACATGGCCCACGTCTTCTGATATATTGCTTCGTATCTTCATACATTGTAGGCCAGTAGAATCCACACTGCCAGATCTTTGAATGTGTGCGGAATGCTCCATAGTGACCTCCATATGGTGATGAATGACATCTGTCGATGATCTTCCATCCTTCCTCAGTGGTCACACATCTCCTGAGTAAGCCATCAGAGCATACTCGGAAGAGGTATGGCTCATCCCATATATGTGAACGACTTTCTTGAATAAGCTTCTTTTTGTTTGCTCCTGGCGGTACATACCCTGAAACCATAAAATTAACAATATCTGCATACTAGGGGTCAGACCTGTTAATCCCGTAGAGCATGTCGTCCCGGAGTGAATCATTGATGGGGGTTTCCTGTGGACTCTTAAATACATTCTAGACAAGTGATCAGCAACAGAATTTTCTACTCCCTTTTTATCTTTTATTTCTGAGTCAAATTCTTGGAGTAATAAGATCCATCTAATCAGGCGAGGTTTAGCATCTTTTTTAGTGAGCAAATATTTTAGTGCAGCATGATCAGTGTAAACAATTATTTTAGCTCCAACTAAATAAGATCTAAATTTATCAATGGCAAAGACAACAGCCTGAAGCTCTTTTTCAGTGGTTGCATAATTAAGTTGAGCTCCTGTCAAAGTTTTACTGGCATAAGCAATTACATGATGCTTCTTATTTTTAGTTTGTCCCAAAACTGTCCCCATAGCATAATCATTGGCATCACACATAATTTCAAAAGGCAACGACCAATAAGGGGGTTGAATGATTGGCGCAGAGATGAGTGCTTTCTTTAATAAATTAAAAAATGTTAGACATGCATCATCAAATTGGAAAGGAGCATCCTTGGCTAGAAAAAGAGTAAGTGGTCTAGCAATAAATGAAAAATCTTTTATGAATCTACGATAAAAACCAGCATGGCCAAGAAAGCTTCGAATTCCTTTTATATTCACAGGTGTAGGTGGTTGTTCAATTACTTCAATTTTAGCTTTGTCTACCTCAATACCTCTTTCAAACACTAAGTGTCCCAGCACTATTCCTTCCCTAACCATGAAATGACATTTTTCCCAATTAAGGACTAAGTGCTTTTCTTCACATCTTTGCAAAACCTTGTCTAAGTTTTCAAGACAACTATCAAAAGTTTTTCCATAAACAGAGAAATCATCCATGAAAACTTCCATAATCTCTTCAATCATATCAGAAAATATAGACATCATGCATCTTTGAAAAGAAGCTGGTGCATTACATAACCCAAAAGACATTCTACGGTAAGCATAAGTTCCATATGGGCATGTAAAAGTGGTTTTGCTTTGATCATCGGGATGGATCGGGATTTGGTGATACCCTGAATATCCATCTAAGAAACAGAAGAACGAATGGTTTGCTAACCGCTCTAGCATCTCATCTATGAAAGGTAAAGGAAAGTGATCCTTTCTCGTGGCTTTGTTTAGTTTTCTATAGTCTATGCACATCCGCCATCCTGTGACGGTGCGTTGCGGAATTAGCTCGTTCTTTTCATTCATAATAACAGTCATGCCTCCCTTTTTAGGCACAACTTGAACTGGGCTTACCCACTCACTGTGTGGCACAGGATATATAATCCCTGCATGCAGCAACTTTATAACTTCCTTTTTAACTACCTCTCTCATAGTGTTATTAAGTCTACGTTGGGGTTCTCGAGAAGGTGAAACAGAAGGATCTGTTGGAATACGATGGGTACAAATCATAGGAATGATTCCTGTAAGATCTTGGAGTGAGTAGCCGAAAACTGAGTGATGTTTCTCAAGAATGGTCATCAATCGCAGAGTTTGCTCCTGAGTGAGTTTATCGCTAATGATCACAGGAAACTCTAGATTATTGTTTAGGAAAGCATAGATAAGACCGGGTGGTAAAGTTTTAAGCTCTATGGGGGGTCTAGGTGTTTCTGCAAACTCATCTAAGGGTTCAGGTTCAGAAGGTTCGGCCTCTTCTTTTGTGAAGAAAGGAGCTTCATCTTCTAAGTCTGATTCTTCTAAAAGCTCAAGAGATGCAGCCTTTACCTCCTCCATAGGATCAGGCAAAAGATATGATTCGGCCTTATTGTTTAAGGAGTGTGAAATTGTTATTGGGAATTTAAAGGTTTTTCCAAAAGAAATGTGTAGCTTTCCAGTATGACCTTCATAAAGGAGTCTTCTAAAAGGTTGTCCTATCAACAGGTCGAAGTCCCATGTATCAAAGATATAGAAGTTCAAATGAACCATGGAGCCTTCTACCGTAAGAGGTAGGACATTAATAATTCCAAGACTGGGGACTAATCGTCCTGAAGATTCCTTTATGACCTTTGTTGTGGGGGTTAAGACAAAATTTTTAAATAGTTTAAGTGCAAAAGATTCAGACATGATGTTGATCCCCACAACAGGATTATAAAGAGCATTAAATCGATCAGAATTATAAGCACAGCGTATAGTTATAGAGGGTGTGTCCAAACGGATCACATCAGAGCAAAGCTCTGATTCCTCCAACCACTCGCTACTCATAATTGAAATAAGCTCTCTCAATTGATATTCACTTGGCAAATAAATGCTAAACTGGCCATTTTGGGGTTTGTCAATGGAATGGTAGTTGGAAATGTTTCCAAAATCGGCAAAAAGATCAGATTCTATATCCAGCATGAAGTCCGGTGGTGGAATTTCTTCCTCTTGTGGCTCATAACTTGGGATAGCTAAAGTAGATGAAGAATTTGGCAGAGTGTCTACTTCGGCTTCGTAGGTTTCATCATGAAGGGTATTGTCCATCTCAGCTTCTAGGATTCTATCTAGGATCACTCTAGCTTCATCAGTAGGGATGCGAAAGAAAGAACCTCTAGACATTGTGTGTAGCATTTGTTTGTGATTTCTCTGAAGACCTCGAAAAAAGTGGAATAAAAGAACAGGGTCTTCAAGATTAAGGTTTGGACCAGATTCTAAAAGATCAGAAAAACGTTTCCAGGATTTTCCCAAAGTTTCATTATCTTTTTGTTTAAAAGATAGGACTTCGAGTCTAAGGTCGGCTATATGGTTGAGGGAATAGAAATCTAGACAAAAGTTGGCTCGTAAAACTCCCCATTCATCTCGTTGTTGACTTACGTTCTGACTGTACCATTGTCTAGCTTCTCCCCTTAAGGAAAAAGGAAAAAGCTTCCAACGTAAAGTTTTATTAGAAATGCCTTCAATGCGAAGACAATCACATGTTTGCTCAAAATCTCTAATATGAAGGTAAGGGTTTTCGTCTTCCTTTCCCGAAAAAGATAGGTTTTGAATCATGGCAATCAACCTAGAACTTAACTTATACTGGGATGTTTGGATAGGCTGTGATGACTCCCATGGTAAAAGGTCAGTTACTGAAGGGATTGCAGATTCGTGGATCGATTTAGAATTTTGGTTTTCCATAAGGTAAGAGTAAAGAAAATAAATAAAGAATATAAAAGATAAGAAAAGATAAAAGTATAGATACAAGCTAGTAGTAAGACTCAAGGTTGTCTCAGCAAACCGTCTTTCTCCCCGGCAATGACGCCAGAAATGCTTGTTGATATTTGGGAACGCAATAAGGAATTGATCCGCAAGCACACGGATATCGGTGAGCACTTCACCCGGGAAATTATCTAAAGTATCGTATTTATTTTTTTACCACTAGGAGAAAGAGTGCATCTGACTAACCAGTCTATTACTACTAACCCTTTAGGCAACAAAGAATGTCTTTCGATGTGAGTGATAAATAGAGAAGACTGCAACCGTAGTCTCCTTCTAACCTTGGTAAGGATGATCTACTGTTCTATTGGGGAGGCTAACGGAATCTAGACACCACAAAGGATGTTCAACCCGCACCTATAAACCCTATCCTTCCTGCTAACGAGATATGGTCTGCAAAGGTAACTCGGAATTGTCACGTTCCTCACTACTACCACGGTCTAGCTAGTCAGGGAATATCTATGAGTACCCCAACCTAAACACCACGTTTACGCTAGTAATGATTACTCTAAACTCTACGCGAAGAGATTAAAGTAAACTCATAAACCATAAGAACAATAAAACAAGAACTTACTAGAATTTAGAAGTCGAAATACTGAAGAATCCTAGGAGCAAGCTTCGGGTTAGGAGAACTTGATCCCGCAGGTACAAGCTTGGAGTAGACACCGACAGGCCGGGCTTCCTCCAATCTACACCTCCACTCTATCTCTCTCAATCTAGTAGAAACTAGAAGATCTATTTCTACTTTACATTGGTTGCTAAGCCTAAAAAGAAATATTAATTAGAGAAGAGGTTTTCCTTCAAGGGCAACCCTCAATCTCTATGATAACTTCTTCTTTTCTCCTCCAGGGGCCAGGGGGGTCTCCTTATATAGTCCTCCTCCTCTATGCATTTTTGGGTCGGTAGGTGAGGTGGTATTATGTTATTCTTGATCCAATACGTCGGTGGAACATCGTGTGCGAAGAGAGTCCCGAACGGAGTCCAGCAGGGGGCGGGCGCCCAGGTCCTCAGGGCGGGCGCCCTGGGCCTGGCCCCTTTCGGCCTCTGCTTCCTTCCGTGGCTTCTGGAGTCTTCTAGATGGTAGAAAATCGCGAGGTGCGTTGATATCTCTATGTAATCCCGACATGTGGTCCTTTTTTCCTTATTTCCTGATAACCCCCTGCAGCAGATAAACAACAAAACTCGTGGAATTCTGTCAGATCAAACCCTAATTCTAGGTGTTGGTTGCATATTGGTCCTTTCTCTTGTTTATTTGATAATTAAAATTGATACTTAAGAACCGTCAACATTGTCCTAAGTGTGGTGCAAGTCGGTACAAGACAAACAAAGACTATCGAGAGGATTGTGCTGCCTCCATGTGTAAAGCAGGGAAGAAGCGAAAGAAGGCCCAAAAGAACACCCAACAGAGTTCAAAACCCATGAGCAAAGATAAAGAAGAGGTTGACTATTATGCGCAGAAAAAGATTCCTGCTTTAGTGATGTGGTACCTTCCAGTGGTAGATCGACTGAGGAGTTTGTTTGCTAACCCTAAGGATGCAAAACTTATGAGTTGGCATGCTTCTGATGAGCACAAAAATGATGGCAAGCTTCGCCATCCAGCCGATGGAAAGTAGTGGCAAGATTTCAATGACAACCACCGAGACTTTGCCAGCGAACCAAGGAATGTTAGGTTCGCACTATGTACAGATGGAATGAATCCATTTGCTGAGAGGAGCAGCAAGCATAGCACATGGCCGGTGATTCTCACCATCTACAACCTCCCTCCATGGTTGATGCAGAAGCGAAAATACCTTTTGCAAACCTTACTTATCTCTAGACCAGTCCAACCTGGAGTTGACATGGATGTTTTCTTGGAGCCATTGATGGAGGAGATGAAAATGTTATGGGAAAAAGGTGTTCAAATGTTGGACGAGTATCGCAAAGATTCATTCACGCTAAGAGCAATTATTTTTGTTACTATGAACGATTACCCTGCTCTATTTATTTTATCAGGGCAATTCAAGGGAAAGGTTGGTTGTGTGGTGTGCATAGATGGTACCCATTACGTGTCCCTTAATGCATCTAAGAAGATAGTGTACATGAGGCACATACGCTTCTTATCGGAAGGACACAAGTACCGCCTGAAAAAGTTGGATAAGTACTTTGACTATAATGATGAAAGGAACTCAGATGCACCATTAGGTAATATCAAAGGCCATAGACTTTTCAAAATAGTGAGCAACATTAAATTTGTGTTTGGAAAGAAGTCAAAGGATGGAAAATTAAGAAAGGATGTCAAATCAACTCCAGGGGCAACATTCAAGAAGAAGACAATTTTCTTCGAGTATTTGCCATACTGGAAAGACTTGGATGTACGACACGCGATCGATGGTATGCACGTCCAGAAGAATGTGTTTGAAAGTCTAATTGGCACATTGCTAGACATCAAGACCAAGACAAAGGAAGGACTCAATTCATGCTTTGACATGGTGCAGTTAGGCATAAAAAAAGAGCTTCATCCTATTCTTCAAGAAAATGGGAAGTACCATCTCCCAGCAGCAAGCTACAACCTCAACATAGATGAGAAACATGAGATGTGTGAGTGGTTGAAGAAATTGAAAGTCCCATCTGGATTTTGCTCTAGCATACGGAGTTTTATGTCAATGAAAGACCTAGCACTCACCAACTACAACTCACATGATTGTCATGTCATGCTGACTACTTTCCTCCCTATTGCAATAAGGGCTATAATTCCAGTATTCTTAAAGATGGCAGTCACACGATTGTGCTACTTTTTCAACAAGAGCACATAAAAGGTAATTGACTGTGATGAGTTAGAATCTCTTCAGGAATTCGCAGTGGAAACAGTGTCACAGTTTGAGATGTGTTTCCCCCATCATTCTTTGATATCATCGTGCACCTTGTGGTGCACTTGGTTCCACAAATACAGGCACTGGGTCCCATGTACCTGCATGAAATGTGGACTTACTAGCGTTTTATGTCAATACTAAATGGCTATGTATCAACTCGTGCTCATCCTGAGGCGTCCATGATAGAGGGATATTGTACCAAAGAGGCGATTGAGTCCGGAGGACTATTCTGCAATAATGTCCTAAAAGACCAAGTTGCAATAGGTTTGCCTCCGTCAAGACACGAGGGTAGGCTACATGGATGTGGGAGGATTGGACGGAAATCATTCATCCCACCAGATTACAATACAGTACTTGAGGCACATCACAGCGTCTTACATCAGCTCTCGATAATGGAGCATTTGATTGAACAACACATGGATGAGCTTCGAGAACATAATCCTAGGCAAACAGAGGATTGGGTAATGAAGGAACACAAGAAACAGTTGTACACATGGCTAAGGGAGCAGGACGTTGCATATGGGGAAACAATTAAGAAACAAACCATCAAGGCTTTGGCATCTGGACCATCACGCCAAGTCATAACATGGCAAACCTATGACATAAGTGGATTCACATTTCATACAAAGTCTAAGGACCAAAAGAGCATGACACAAAATAGTGGTGTTCGATGCGAGGCCGTAGATGAAAAAACTGGTGATATTATTACATACTTTGGCTTCATCGAGGACATATGGGAACTAGACTATGGTACATTTCAGATCCCTGTGTTTCGATGTCAATGGGTTGAAGATAAACATGTCACAGTGGATAATTATGGGGTCAGAGTTCTTGATCTAAGTAAGGTGGGATATAAAGATGACCCGTGGATCCTTGCTAATCGTGCTGCATAGGTTTTCTATGCTGAGCAGTACCTTTCTAAGAATGAGAAGAAAAGTACCGACAAACCGAAGCATGTAGTCTTTCTAGGAAAGCAACAAGCAGTTGGAGTTGACGGTGTATCGGATCTAGAGGATTTTAACCAGTTCAGTGATATGTCCCTCTTTGTGGACCATCCTATGAAGATAAAAATATTGAGCGAAGCATCCCACAGAGTTCTTTGCCATGGGTGCGCCCTGATGGACAAGGAAGAATAGTAGCGGCCTAGATTGTATCTGTGATTCATCATGTAAACTCTGGTATGAAATTTATGTGAATCTCACAAAAACTTTATGAAAATATATGTCAAACTTGTGGATTTAGAAATACACTTTTGAAAAGCTTTGTCAAATGCAAAAATTTCCTATGTATGAAATGTATATCTTGATGAGTGGAACAAACTATGTATTCATGACTTTTCGAGTTGGGGACGTCTCGGGTTTCTAAAACATGTGTGTAGGTGTGGAAATTTGAAATTTCAAAATTTGAGTGGTCCAAACTCTCTCAGAAGAAAAGTTGACCCTTACACACAATGTGTATCTTGATGAGCTGGACAAACTTTGTATTCATGACTTCTATATCTGAGACTACCAAGGGTCCGGTCAAAGTGACTTTTTAGAAAAAAAATCCAAGATTTGATTTGGTCAAACTAGGTCAAACTAGGCACTAAATGACCTCAAATGAAAAACTTTTGAATACATGGGTGTTCGAGCTCCTCAAGATACACATTCCATACATAGGATATTTTGGCATTTGGGAAAGGATTGGTAAACTCTAGTCACAAAGTGTTGAATGTGACACAAACTTTATGAAACTATATGTGAGACTTGTGGATTTAGAACTACACTTTTGAAACGCTTTGTCAAATGCAAAAATGTCCTATGTATGAAATGTATATCTTGATGAGTGCAACAAACTTTATATTCATGACTTTTCGAGTTGGGGACGTCTCGGGTTTCGAAAACGTATGTGTAGTTGTGGAAATGTGAAATTTCAAAATTTGTCTAGGTCAAACTAGGTCAAACTAGGCACTAAAAGTTCTCAAATGAAAAAGTTTTGGATAGAGAGAAGTTAGAGCTCATCAAGCTCTACCTTTCATACAATATGCAATATGCATTTGAAATTTAAAATAATATAAAAATAATATATAGGTGTGAAACAATATAATTATATTATAATATCATTATACAAATAATATATAAACAATATAATTATGTTATAAATATAGAATATAGAAATAATTATGTTAAAATATTATTATATTATAATATCAATATGCAATAAAAAAATAGTAACCAAAAATATAGAAAACAATAATAATAATAATAATTACAAAAAACTTTGTACAGACGGGTGGTATTGACCACCGCCTGTATAGAGCTATTTCTACAGGCGGTGGTCAATGCCAACCGCCTGTACAAATCGTTTTCTACAGGCGGTGGTCAATACCAACCGCTTGTAGAAATGGAGGCCATATAAAGGCCGCGCATAGACCCCCGAAATTTCTAAGTCCGAAGGCGCGCCAGAGTTCGAATCCACGCTGGTAGGGTGCTGAAAATTTCCACGGCGCCAGAGTTCTCCGTCGAGCATCCGTCGCCCGTCGTCGTTTCCGTCGAGGTAAGCTCGCTCGGTCGCCACGGGAGCGCACGGGGTCGGGGAGAGGGAGGCACCGCGCGCGGCGGCCGTGGCTCGCCGGCGGCGACGCGGCGAGTGCGGCCGGCGTGGGGGAGTCGAGGCGGCGTTGGGAGGCGGGGGGAGTCGACGCGGCGAGGTGATGAATTCATCCATAATTAAATCTTTCTAGCTTTTATGTCCCTCGGTATATGTACAAGAATGATTTATGTGTTTAACTTTTAACATGAACAGGAGGTGTTATCTCAGTTTCATGAGTTGAAAGGGATCCTATCCTAGGAAGAATTCACACATGAAGGTGCACCCGAACCGACGACGGAGACAACCACCGAGAAGACCACCGAGAAGGCTGATGACAGGAAAAGGAAACGAGGTGACAGAGGATTGAATCAGTTTCCAAAAGTCACATTTAGAATTATAGATGTGAGCCCCACAGGACAACCCCTATCTCCTCTAGAGGCCTTACCTAAGTGGCGTAACGCACTTGGATTCTTAGTTAGGGACCATCTTGACATCACAGTCAGGGAGTGGGCAAAAGTGAACCAAAATGAAATCAGAAGAATGTGGGACAAGCTGCTTAAAAGGTTTGTTTTACCTCAGGGTTCAGAAGACCTAGTAAAGGAGTACACATTGAAGCAGTGGGGAATCATGTTTAGGAATTACAAGTCGAAGTTGAATTCTAAGTGGGGAAAGAAAGGGTTGGACCCGACAAAAAGGTATAAAATCACTGCTGGTCAATGGGCGGTGTTTTTAGAGCAGAGGAGTACCGAGGAGTTCAAAGCTTTGAGCGAATCTAAATCCGAGCTAGCAAAAAGCAACAAGTACCACCATCACCTAGGCACAGGTGGTTACCAGCGCAAGCTTGCCCAATGGGAGCAAGAGGATGAAGCGCACAGGGCTAAGGGTCTGCCAGCGCTCCCTGACCAACTTGGTCGCAGGGGCTCGAGGTGGATTCGTGCTCGTGTACCGGCAAAGGAAGCCAAGTCTGGCTTATCATTTTCTGACCCAATGGTCGAAGCGGCAGCGAAGAATATTTTCGCTGTTGCAGCTAAGCAGCAAGCGGAATTTAAGGCTCAAAGGGGGAAAGATGTCCTTACTGTTGCTCTGGGTAACCCAGAGCATCCTGGTCGTGTACGATGCATCTCATCAAAAGAAGGATGGAAAGAATGATTCGGACCAGAGTGGGAAGCAATGTATAAGAAACGGGATCGCTACAAGGAAGAAATGTCTCATTATTTTGAGGAGGCTAAGAGAGAAGTCGAAGAGGTGATGTCTAAAACCCTCTCCAATCCTCCTCTTGAGTTGATGCAGCGATTGGTGACCGCAATGTCTAGCCAATTAAGTCGCCAGCAACCTCCTCAAATGCAGCTAGTCGTTGCCCCGACAACAACAGAACAAGCTCCGGTCGTCCCAAGTAGTATTACGTCTACCGGAGACAAGGTCCGCTATCCAGTTGATGAGATCGATAATCCTGTGCCTTGCTCCCTAGTCATAAGGTATGGTTTTAACAATAACCGTACAAGGGAAGTAGCCACAGGACTTGCGATCTCGGGGTGTCAATTCCATGGTAGTGAGATCCCTGAGGACTACTGCAGGGTGGAAGTGTTGACAGTTGTCCAAGGATATGAGGACGACATGCTAGACATTCCCAGTCCCGATGGCATTGAGAAACTGGGACAAGCTATCAAGAATTTTATTCTTTGGCCTCGACAGGACGTCCTGCTGTCTCAGCTACCAGAACCATCACCCCGAGAAGTGCAGCAGACTCAGGAGTCGTCCCATCCCACATCTCTTCCCACTCCACCAACCTCTCCAATCTTGCATCCACAATCCCCACCACCACCATCACCAATAATGCCTCAACCACCATCCTCGCCACCATCAAAACCCACTCCCCCACCATCACCTAAACCCCATGCTTCAACCCGCAATCTTCCACACCACCGACACCCAAAAATGATGATAAGACACCACCGCAACCAAAGAAAACAAAATTCTCGGTCCCCAAATTGGTTTCCCCGTACGAGCCAAAGAAGAAGGCCGCTGGTACGGCCCTATTTTTGTCTGGAATTGCTAGGAGCTGCACTTCAAAACTTGTTGACTTGGCAGAGCATGAGAAGGAGGGGTCAAAAAGCTTTGAAACACGTATTGTCAATATCAGGACACCAACGTAGGATGATTATAAATTTGTCCCTACTAAATATGAGCCAGGCAGACCACTACTTAGTTGGGACAAACTCAAAAAGATCCCAGCTGGTATAAAAAGGATGCATGAATGGTATATGAGAGCAGCTTCTGTAGGCATTGACACGATCAATGTGATTATACCACCAACAGCATTCAACAGTGAGCGTACAAAGGGAATCATTACCTTCGAGGACATGTGGCTAATGATGAACCTGCAGAGACTAGACCTGCAGCTGGTAACCGTGTTTGCATTATAAGTGTCACTCGTACTATCTTGTGTTATTATTCATGAGTTGCATCAATTTTCAACATCTAACATACAAGTGCTCATTGCAGAATGAATTTTGAACAACAAGAGATGCGGTACGGTTCGGATCCGGATAGGTCTGCCAGTAAAAGGGTTACGTATGTGAGCCCAATGAAGATATGCGAGGAGCAGCACAACTTCAGAATCGGAGACAAACACGACTCCTTAGAAGGTTTGGACCCCGCTGAGCGTAAAAAGATAATAGATGAAAGTCGACTAGATTATGAATGTAAATACGACCTCTACATAGCCTTGGCACTGCTCAAGTATCAAGATCGAGAATGTGTTGTTGCCCCCATACAACTTTGGGTAAGTGTCAATTTGTATTCATCGTCGTATTACTAATTTCAATGGGCACTTGCATCATAAATCCGTTTCTCTCAGGGACCACTGGATCTGCCTCCTCATTAATCCTAGTCTAGGACATGTGCTGGTCCTAGACTCTGTAGACTATGATCCTTCAAGTTATGCAAAATTCATTACACACTTGGAACGGTAAAGCTGAGTACATTAAATATTCATACCTACTTTTATAAGAGTTTCAGAATAACTTGAGGATTGTGTATTCGATACTATAGGGCCTATAGGTATTATAAGATCAAAGGTGGAAGGTGCGATTCATCAGAACCGGGGCAGCGATTGAGATTATTTTATAAATGGCCGGTACGTACCAAAATATCACAAGCTATCTTTTAAAAATATAATATGCATATGACGATGTTGTAACTAATAAATATCCACTTTTTTGTCATACATCAGTGCCATAAGCAACCAGTCGGATCGGTCCACTGTGGATTCTACGTCTGTGAGTTCATGAGAGAGACCGGAAGATATGTAACTAACCCTTCTAAGGTATTGCTCTAATAGTCGTTTATATTATTTGTGTCATTTTTTGTTGCTAAGCATGTGTTATATGAACTATAAATTTATGATGTTTCTAACTTCCTCTGCAGCAACATGAGTTGGAAAAGGCGAAGAGCGTGACTCAAGGTGTTCTATACAACATAGTTGAGGACCTGTGCACTTTTCTCTTGAGAGAAGTCATTCCCACCGAAGGGAAATATCACGACCCGACCAGCGTCCTAGCAAAGCCTAAGTTTAGAGCGCTAAGAGATATTAGTAGGCTAAAGCTATCTCGATCGGGTTATTAGAGCAGAGGTTTTAGATGTGAAACCTCATATGTCTATAAACAAAAAACTTTGATGTGTGATGTTTGTAATTAACAAAGTAATGGTATATATAAAATATATTGCATGTTGCATTGGTTGAATCTTCTAGCCTAACATAGTTTCAATATTAATGTATATAATATATATATAATATATATATAATATTAAAAATAGGGTTAAATTGAAAAATCTTACCACAGGCGGTTCTGTTATGAGAACTGCTTGTAGAATCCAATTTCTACAGGCGGTTTACATAAAAGAACCATCTATAGAAATTGATTTCCACAGGCGGGTCTCATTACTGAGCCGCCTGTAGAAATTGGTTTCTACGGGCGGTTCTCAATTAATCGCCTGTGGAAACTTTTATTTCCACAGGCCTGTAGCCACTGGCGGTTCGTCAATCCGCCTGTACAAAGGGGTTGCGAACCGCCTGTATAGTATCTCTCTGTACTAGTGACTCAATCTCACTAGGATTAGCAATCAAGCAAGGAGATGAGTGGAGGGAGTGTTCTCTAGCTCAATGTATGTCTCAAGTAATCAAATGTGCAAGAGAGAACCTCCCAAAGCCGGCCACCTCCTATTTAAAAGCCCCCTCAACAAAAGAGCCATTGGCCACTTTCACTGGGCTGAAATTGGGGGCACCGGACACTCAGCAGGGTACACCCGACGCTCGACCCCCTGCGTCCGATGCTCAGAGGTTGGCCATGTGTTCTCTTTTTAATCTCGCGCGTCAATCCCTAACGCTCATCTACGAACCACCGGACGCGACCAAGTGAGCACCGGACACGTCCGGTACTCACCGAACCCGTGCGCAAAGAGGATCCAAAGACGCTTGATCACCAGACCTGGACGCACACAACCGGACGCACCCAGAGCATCTGGTGCTCTCGGTCAAACACCCTCTACTTAAGTCAGGCCACACCGGACGCATAAACTGGGAACGCCCTGTGCCCGGTGCAGTGCGTCCGGTGCTCAACCCTAACAAGGCAAAGCGCTGATAGCACACCGGACGCTTAGACTAGCGTCTGGTGCCTCCACACACTCCGTTTGGTGAGTGTTTCTTAGTGAGAAACACTCCCGCAACTTCTCTAAATTTCCCACCGGCGCAATAGAAAATATACACTTAATTTTCTCAAAGGCGCCGAATCCCACCTCGCAAGCTCGGCGGGAAAGAGCGGAACCCACACCCCTCTCAACCCTAGGAACTCCACCTCCTTTGTAAATGTGCTAACACCAACAAGTGTCCACCACCAAAGTGCATGTGGGTTAGCTTTTCACAAACATTTTCATCAAAGGAGTTAGGTTAGCACTTTACTAGATCCTAATGCCATATGCTCAAGATATGGACCTAGTAGCACTTGATTCGAGAGATGACCGTGATTTCCCCTCTTGATAGTCGGCTATCTATCCTAAATCCGGTCAATCACTTCTCTACTCAACTTAGACCGGCAAAAGTAAAACCCTATGTTTATACCTCTGCCTTGATCAGTTAATTCCTTGTCCACCACCATGATCTCTACTCCATGCTTCATCTCTTTGTAATCATGTGGCCACCTTTCCATGCCATCTTGCACCTTCGTCACATGTGTTGCTATGCCTAACTCAAATCACTTAAACACAAGGCATTAGCAACTTGGTGTCATTAATTACCAAAACAAAACTTGGGCTTTCAATCTCCCCCTTTGGTAATTGATCACAACCATCACAAAGATATGAAATGAAATCATAATGAACTTGAATTGCTTGTCCAAAGCATTTTAATCATGAGACAAGGTTGGACAAACATTTCAATTTCGGTTTTGGTAGTACTAGCTCCCCCTCCATATGTGCTTCCATGAGTTTGGTTCAAATTTGCACATATGCATGAATTGGAATTTTGGGAAATTTATTACTACCAAAATGATGCTAAGGTATATAGAATGGACCTTTGAAGCGTGATACCAATCGGAGTTACCAATATACCATCCTTAGCACCAATGTAGCAAGACATACATCAAAAACTCAAGATACCTCGTGAGATCACATTATATGTCTAGATACCACATGAAAATAAAACTCTATGCTAGAATTCAAAGCATCATTCAAGTTCTATTTCTAGCAAGCACCAATTAAACAAGATTAGTATATTTAAACTTGCAATGCAACACCTCATTGTGTTAGTGCACATTCAAATGCAACAAATGGTTCATGAGCTTGCTCCCCCTATATGTGTTCTGAAGTTTAAAAAGTTTTCTCTCCATTTTTTGTTTCTCTCCCCCTTTTTGATTTTATCTTTGTTTCTCTCCCCCTTTGTCATCAATGACCACAAAGGTTCAAATTTTAGTGAGAATTAAGTCAATCAATGTGAGGGTCAAATTATGGTTCAATCTAGATCTCTTGCCTAGAACATGTAATTCTGTTTGATCCAAGGACAAGCTTCTTCACGCCTCATGAAGTATAAGGGTTATCTTGACCATGTTGAATTACACATCATAAGCTCATATTCTAGATTCAACACTAGGCTTGCAAGCTCACAAATATGTCATATGCTACCACTAGATCAATCAATCATAGAAACAATAGTGGCACCATACATACATCAAATTCTTTTGATTTTCATGAATGAGCCTATTGTCATGCAAATATGTCTATATGTTCTAATCATGCCCTTAGCAAAGTATGAATGCTATGTCAATTCAACATTTACCTTACTTTGTTGGAGGAGAGGGATGTCATATAGAAATGTAGGGGTGCACTCATCTCAAGTTGGAGAAGTCAAGTATGTCAATTCATTTCTCAACTTGCAAAATCTCTTCTCATCAAGTGGCTTTGTGAAGATGTCGGCTAGTTGATCTTTGGTGACAATGCTTTCAATGCTAATATCACCCTTTTGTTGATGATCTCTTATGAAATGATTCCTTATGTTAATGTGCTTGGTTCTTGAATGTTGAACCGGATTTTGTGTCATCTTGATTGCACTCTCATTGTCACATAGCAAAGGCACATTCTTGAATTTGATTCCAAAGTCATCCAAGATAGCTTTCATCCAAAGCAATTGTGCACAACAACTACCGGCACTAATGTATTCGGCCTCGGCGGTTGATAGTGCAACACTATTTTGTTTATTTGATGATCATGAAACTAGAGACCTTCCTAGCAATTGACAAGTGCCACTTGTGCTCATTCTATCAATCTTGCATCCACCATAGTCGGAGTCTGAATATCCAATCAACTCAAAGTTAGACCCCTTGGGATACCATAATCCAACATCATGAGTGCCCTTTAGATATCTCAATATTCTTTTGGTTGCCTTCAAATGACTCTCTCTAGGTGAAGCTTGGTATCTTGCATACTTGCACACACTAAACTCACATCCGGCCTTGATGCGGTGACATAGAGCAAACTTCCAATCATGGACCGATATGCTTTTGATCTACCATGTTGCCACTTGCACCACTACCTAATTTATCATTTGTGCCCACAGGTGTGCTTATTTGTTTAGCTTCTTACAACCCAATCTTCTTGATCATGTCCTTGATGTATTTTCCTTGACTTACAAAAGTTCTATTCTTCATTTGCTTGATTTGAAGACCAAGGAAGTAACAAAGCTCTCCAATCCAAGACATCTCAACCTCATTTGCCATCATTCTTCCAAACTCTTCACAAAAATCTTGATTGGTTGATCCAAAGATGATATCATCAACATAGATTTGCAACACAAACAAGTCATTTTCTAGTTTCTTGGTGAAGCGGGTAGTGTCAATCTTTCCCATCTTGAACCCTTTATAGAGAAGAAAATCTCTCAATCTCTCATACCATGCTCTAGGTGCTTGCTTCAAGCTATACAATGCCTTCTTAAGATTGTACACATGGTTGGGTTTCTTGTCATCTTCAAAACCGGGAGGTTGTTCAACATAAACCAACTCATTTATGTATCCATTGAGAAATGCACTCTTCACATCCATTTGATAGAGCTTGATGTTGTGGGCACAAGCATAGGCTAATAATATTCTAATTGCCTCCAAACTTGCAACCGGTGCATATGTTTCTCCAAAGTTAAGACCTTCAACTTGAGTGTAGCCTTGCGCTACTAATCTTGCTTTGTTTCTCACAACTACACCATCTTGATCTTGCTTGTTTCTAAAGACCCACTTGATACCAATCACATTGTAGTTTTTGGCCTCTCAACAAGCTCCCACACTTGATTTCTTGTGAAGTTGTTCAATTCTTCATGCATGGCATTTACCCAATCAGAATCCTTCAATGCATCTTCTATTCTCTTTGGTTGTTCAAAAGAGACAAATGAGTAGTGCTCACAAAAGGATGCTAGTCTTGATCTTGTTTGTACACCACTTTGAATACCACCAATGACTTGATCCAATGGATGATCCCTTGCTATGCTTGTAGGTTGGAGTATTGGGAGTTGATTGCTTCCACTTGCTTGATTTTGGTTTTAATCATCATCATGAGAGCCACTAGTGCTAGCATGATTTGTATCAATTTGTACTTCTTGATTTGATCATGTGAATGTCATTATCATCATCAACTTGCATCAGCCTTATGTCACCAACATCCACGTTCTTCATTGCATTTGCCAATTGATCTCCTCTCACATCATCAAGATTTTGAGCTTCATTTTGAGATCCCTCGGTTTCATCAAACTCCACATCATAGACTTCTTCCAATGTGCCATTTGTCAAGTTCCAAACTCTATATGCTTTGCTTGTGGTGGAATAACAAAGTAAGAACCCTTCATCACATTTCTTCTCAAACTTGCTCAATCTAGTGCCTTTATTGAGAATGTAGCATTTACAACCAAACACTCTAAAGTATGCAATGTTGGGCTTTCTTCCATTCAATAGCTCATATGGTGTCTTCCCAAGCTTCCCATGGCAATAGAGACGGTTGCTACAATAGCAAGCCGTGTTGATAGCTTCACTCCAAAATGAATGGCTAACATTGTATTCACTAAGCATTGATCTAGCCATATCAATCAAGGTTCTATTCTTCCTTTCAACCACACCATTGGATTTAGGAGTGCATGTTGGAGAGAATTGATGTCCAATGCCAAGATCATCACACAATTCCTTAATTCTTGTGTTCTTGAATTCACTACCATTGTCACTTCTAATCTTCTTGATAGTGGTTTCAAAGTCATTTTGCACACTCTTGACAAAAGACTTGAATAGATCACAAACATCACTCTTGTCATAGAGGAAGAACACACAAGTGTATCTAGTGTAGTCATCTACTATCACAAATCCATATTTATTGCCACCAATGCTAGTGTATGTTGTTGGCCCAAATAAATCCATATGCAATAGCTCAAACGCCTTTAATGTACTCATTTCACTTTTCTTAGGATGTGCATTTCCAACTTGTTTTCCGGCTTGACAAGCACTACATGGTTTATCCTTCTCAAAAGTGACATCCTTCAAGCCTCTAACTAAGTCATGCCTCAATAGTTTGTTCTATTGTTTCATTCGAACATGACCAAGCCTCTATGCCACAACCAACCTAAAATTGATTTGCTAATTAGGCAAGATGTCAATTGAGTGTCACTATCATTGAAATCAACCAAGTACAAGCTATCATGCCTAAATCCTTTGAATATCAAGTTTGATCCATCAACACTAACCACCTCAACATCATCACTGCCAAAAATGCACTTGAAACCAAGGTCACAAAGTTGTGCAATTGACAAGAGATTGAAGTCTGGGCTCTCAACTAGCAACACATTTGATATGCTCATTCATTTGAGATAGCAATTTTACCAAGCCCCTTGACCTTGCCTTTCTTGTTGTTGCCAAAGGTGATAGAATCAAAGCCACCATTTTGATTTGTATCAATTGATTTGAACATACAAGACTCCCCAGTCATATGTTCAGTGCACCCACTATCAAGCACCCAATGCCTTCCTCCGGCTTTGTAATTGACCTACAAGACAAGATCAATTCTTTTTAGGTACCCACACTTGATTGGGTCCTCTAAGGTTAGCAACTAAGCTCTTTGGTACCCAAATGGCTTTCTTCTTTGAGCCCATCCATGGTGCACCAATGAACTTAGCATGAACACCTTTTGTATCCTGGGTAAGCACATAGAAAGAATTAAGCTTTATTGAGGATACATTAGCTTTGGATTTCTTGTTCATGCATTGTTGCTCTAAGTGACCAACTTGCTTGTAAGCTTTGCAATACCGGCCATTGTTCTTCACAAAACGTGTCTTGTGAGGAGCAAAGGCGGCCTTTCCGTTCTTGGGGTTATAGCCCAATCCCTCTTTATAGAGAGATGCTCTTTGGCTACCCAAGCACATAAGCAAGCGGTCCTCACCACCATGAGCCTTGGCTAAGGTGTGATTGAGCTCTTTCACCTCCTTGAGAATTTCATTCTCAACTTTTAGTGTGGTCTCACATGTGAAACCATCACCACTAGATGAGGATGATGTAGATGTGCTACATGAAGGGTTAGTAGGAGCAGTAACAATAGGCTTACTCAAGATATCACATGTTATGCCTATGTTGCAAGTTTGAGCTTTTTCAATTTTAGTTGGCTCATTTTCACATTTGTTAACTAAAGAGGAATGAGCTTCCTCAAGCTTAGTGTGAGCCTTTTGAAGCTTCTTATCGTCTTCCTTTAGACTCTCATAAGAAGCTCTAAGCTCATCAAGTTCTTGCTCAAGGGTTTTCTTATCCTTAAGCAAGGCCTTGCACTCCTTTCTAGTTTCTTTATAGTGATGAGTGCAATCTTTTAGCATAGTGATTAGTTCATCTTTGGTTGGTTCATCATCATCACTATCACTATCACTAGCACCAGCATGGTCACTCTCATCATCGGATGATACCTTAGTGGCCTTAGCCATGAAGCATGATGGAGTGTCGAAGATGGAGCTCTTTCCTTGAATTGCAATGCTAGCATGCCCCTTCTTCTTGGTGCTCTCATCATCACTTGAGGAGTCATCACTATCCCAAGTTGTAACATGAGCATCACCCTTCTTCTTGTTTGAGCCCTCCTTCTTTTCTTGCTTCTTCTTTTGCTTCTTTCTTTCCTTCTTGATAGCATCTTCATCATCACTATCATAAGGACACTTGGCGAGGAGATGATCCTTGTTATGGCATGTAAAGCACCTCATGGAATGGTCATTCTTCTTGGAGAAGCTCTTCTTCCTTCTTGCCCGATAGCCTTTCTTCTTCATAAACTTGCCAAATCTTTTGACAAGAAGAGCCATCTCCTCATCTTCATCACTATCACAAGAGCTTGCTTCTTCTTCACTTGATGACTCTATCTTGGTTTGCTCTTGGATGAGGAGGCTTTGAATGCCACACTTTTCTTCTTTTCATCATCCTCCTTCTCACCATCCTTCTTCTTCTTCTTGATCAACTCATCTTTCTCGTCATCTTCTCTATAGGCATCATCGGTCATTACTTCTTGGAACACTTGTTGGGGAGTTGATTCACTAAGCATTGTCTTCACTAGTGATCAATGTGTCAAATCTCTTAGGAAAGCTTCTCATGAACTTCATAGGGAATTGACTATCCTTCACTTTTTCCCCAAGTGCCTTTAGCTCATTCACAATGACTTGCAACCGATGAAACATCTCCAGCACACTTTCATCCTCTTGCATCTTCAAGCTTGAGAACTTTTCTTGGAGGATGTAAGCTTTGGCGGACTAGGTACCTTTGGTGCCCTCAAATGTTTCTTCTAATTTTGCCCAAGCATCATGAGCGATCTCAATGTTTTTTATTTGCTCAAATGTCTTGTCATCAAGAGCTTTATGAAGCACTAATGGCAGTATCATTGCATTGTAGCTTCTTCTCTACAACCGGTGTTAGTGCATTCTCATTTGCAACCTCAAATTTTGTTTTGGTCACCTTCCAAACTTCTCTATTGATTGACTTGAGATGTGCGGTCATCTTGACCTTCCAATATGCATAATTTGTGCCATCAAAGTAAGGTGCCTTCTTGCTGTTGTTGATATGCAAACTAAGAGCCATTTCTTCACCGTAGGTTGTTAAGCCTCAAATAAACGGTGCCTCGGCTCCGATACCACTTGAAAGATCCAAATGGCTAGAGGGGGGGTGAATTGCTGTTGACGTTCCTTAATGCTCACATTTAACCATCAACTAATCATGGAAAAGGATCTAAATGGAACCAACACCAAGACTTAGGGTTTTATCTGACAGAATTCCACGAGTTTTGGTGTTTGTCTATTTCTGCAGGGGGTTATCAGGAAATACGGAAGAAAGGCCCACACGTCGGGTTTACATAGAGATATTAACGTGCTGCGCAATTATCTTACATCTAGAAGACTCCAGAAGCCACGAGACCGAAGCGGAGGCGAAACGGGGCCAGAGACAGGGCGCCCGCCCTGTCCTACTGGGCGCCCACCCACCTCCTGAGTCCAATCAGGACTCTGCTTTGCGGGAGATCTCCACCGACCTAAAGGATCAAGGATAACCGTTCAATCTAAGTCGGTTTGATCCAACGGCCCATATTCACTTGAAGGGACTATAAAACCAGACCACCCTGTCCCCTGGAGATCATACCTCTTCTACAGAATCAAAGCTAGGGTTTCAATTCTTCATCCAAGTAGAGAGGATCCCTCTAGTTCTTCTAGTTCTACCTCTAGTTCATCTAGATCTAGTTCTAGTTCATCTAGTTCTAGTTCTAGTTCCTCTAGTTCTAGTTCTAGTTAGTTCTAGTTGTAATCTAGAAAATAGGGAGAGAGAAGAGGAGAGCGGAGGAGGAGCCGGATCTGTCGGATCTTCCTCAACATTGTACCTTTGCAGCATCTGGTTCGTTCTTCATCGTTCTCCAGGTTCTTCAATTCATAATCCTGAGTTCTCTAATTACTTTTATTTACATTCAAGTTATTTATTGGATTCCCGCTTGCATCAAGTGCTCTAGTCTTTATAACATTAGAGTAGTAATTAATAGATTAGACGTGGTGTTTAGTCTTGCAATTACCTGGAATTGCACCCAATCCTGCGGATTGTTGTGGTAGCCTTAGGGTAGTGACAGCCCTAACAGTCGACGTATTCCACCTCGTTCGGATTGGTGTTTGTAGGATCGTAGTCGGAGCTTCCTAGCCCCCTTCTCATCTCTTTCTGTGGTTAGTGTTCTGATGTCCCGAAATAGATAATCTTGAAGTAATTCTTGATTCTTAGATCAACTAGAGAACTCTGAGGAAACTTCCTCTCTTCCCACAAAAATATTCATATAGTTATCCTTAGGCGATCTTGGATCTTAATTAGTACACTCACGTTCTCTGTGGAAAATCGATACTCTGGAATACTCCCGGGTGAAAGCTACATCGGTATCCGTGCGCTTGCGGATTTTTTCTGTTTGCGTTTAAAATACCCAACAAGCTTTCTGGCGCCGTTGCCGGGGAACGGTAGCTGTGCTAGTTTCGAACCAAGTCGTCTGTGTATCCTTTTTCTTTTCCTTTTTTTACCACAATTACCTTATCATTTTCACCATACCACATGGATTCCACTCTAAGCATTAATGAGCATGGAATTTATTTCATAGCCACTTCATTTACTCCATGCTCATATGCAACATCTTCACAATCCATTGGTCTCTCCAACATCACCACATTCGAGATCTCCAACCCCCTCTTACTTTCTATTCATAAAAACTTTAAAAGGGCGGTTGTCGATGCATATGTCTATATTAAATATTGCAGATCTCGTTGAGTTGATCTTGATATAGGTCAGCGTTGGAGGGGAAACCACTCGCCGACATAAATTGATGGTTTCCCAAGGACAAGCTTAGCGTCCTAAAATAAGCACTGATCAGATCGTAACATAAGCTTTTAATTATTTGCAACACTACCTTGTGTATTGAGCATATAAGGATAATTGTAAAAATCTCCCTTCGGGTATTCTTGTCACTAACCTTTGCAGGATTGGAGCAAGAAGATCGGATGAATGACAAGCACAAGGTATGTCCAACCAATCATCATACAACATTGAATTAAATTCATCCAAACTTGAATTTTGCAAAATTCTAGCTTGGGTAGTACTTTATATAAAAACATCCTTTGCTATGTTGCTATGTTGGTTGTCCCTACCTTTGAGACATGCTCAATTTGTTAAATACTAATCACACTACTTCATCTCCACTTGAGTAGATCTCTATAAATGCTCTCATGCTACCTTTATTTGCTTTAGTATATGTCTAGGTTTGGAGTAGTTTCATTTATCTCTTAATTAAGCATGGTGCTTAGTTTAGGAATGATGATCTTACTTCCAAAGGGTTTTAAATTAAGCATGGTGCTTAGGTTAAAATGCCCTCTTAAATCAAATTAGACATGGTGTCTAGGTTGATTTTTGAGCCGATAGTATGCTATAGTAGATATTGGATATTTTGTTGGACTAACCCCTGCAGGGAAACTTTCAATATCGACCTGGGAAGTCCTGAGACAAACTCACATTGGAGACAAAGAGAGATACACATGAAGTTTAACAATCTACACAAGGAAGGCATAGCTCACAAGAGATGATCCATGGAGGGTGCCACAAACACGATGCACAACCACTAAGAAAGGAAAGCTTCCACAAGGTAATACTGTACATCACTCTTCAAGTAAGGTAACATCTTAAGGTACTTGACTATCACTTCTATAAGCTTTTCCCTGGTTCTGGCATTCACATGAATAAAAGAGACAAACATGTATGATTTACAATTCTAGATTAACCAACCCAATCGATTCAATATGTTTAGTCCTTTCACCTTTGTGATCCCACACTAAATGTTGCACACTCAATCTTTGGAAGATATATATAAAAAAAGAGATAAGTATAGATAGATTATCTTTCCATTAGGTTGAGTGATCTGATCTGACAAATGTTTTAAATGCTACACTCAAGATCTTATTATCCATTAACTTTGTCTTGCTCACTATGCTTAAGGTTAGAGAGAACAAATACACTTTTGGTTCTGTTGGTGTGTTCCACCAACAGGGCCCATGCACTTGATCTCTGCCTTGTCTCTATGAGCAGGTACACTTCGAGCAAAATATGAAGGAGATTCACAACTCCCAGACTCCACCAAGTGAAGAACTTAGATCTACGAGCACAAACACACTGGAGAGACTGGACACTCAGGCAATCACTGCCCTGAGATGCTTGAGGACATAACTACTGGAGTAACCCGTGGAAGTAATTACTGACTTTCTGCCGATCAAGAGAGACAATCCAGGACGCCCCGTCATCCCGATCTCCATCGGCATGGTGGACTTCCTAGAAGCACTCTGCGACTTTGGCTCCAGCGTCAACATTATGCCCAGGGGAGGCCATTCCTAAATACCTCAGGAGCTGTCATCTACGCTAGTGCTACCAAGATCAGTTTCTACATCAAGGGGAAGGAGACATTTTCCTTCAAGAAACAAGACTACACAAATCCTAGAGCAATCCCGACATGAACCAAGGAAGAGAAGCAACAGGAGGAACAAGAACAAGCAAATCTGTACCGAGTCAGCTAAGATGGTCACGGCAGTTCAAGGAGGTCAAGATCGTCAACTTAAGTCACCGTTCCTGACCAAGAAGGATGACCCCGGTGTTCCAAGCATCGAGTGCACAATCAACGGATATTCTTTTCAGAAGACACTCTACGACACCGGATCTGACGTCAACATAATGGCCACAGTCACTTATCAGCTCCTGCACGGAACCATGCCCCTACAACCAACATACATTCAGCTCGAGATGATTTTAAGGTTATTGACATGGGAGAAGACGAGTACGTTCCACCCATCATCTTTGGGAGACAGTTCCTCAGCACCGTTAAAACAATCATCTACATTGGAACCGGAGAAGTCCACATGAACTTCCCCTCTGAGAAGGTACGCCACCATTTTACTGACCTTAACTATATAGTTGAAGACTCTAAGCAGGTCAGGACAAGAAGAAGACGACGCAACCGCAACCAGAGAAGGCAAATCATCAAGGACGGATGAGCAGACTACGAAGGAGAAGTAGTAAGGTCTGAAGACATACAGCTTGATCAGAACTGTCCTGAGGAGACCGTAGCACCGAGTCACGTGTGTAGAGAGAAGATAGTTATACATGAAGAGCAGGCGCTGCCGGAACCACCGACTACGCCATCCAGCGAATCCCAGGACGACTGAGAAAACGGAGAGTCCCGTTCGGAGGACTTAAAAAAAACACCGAACGCCTTGCCAAGAGGTAAACTTGGTAGTTATCCTTTTTCCCTTTCAATTATTTAAAATAGTTTTCTTAGTTAATCAGGTGCATATCATCTTAAAAAAAATAATAATAATAAAAAAAATGTTAAAAATAGTAAGCCCCACGTGAGTATGCTGATGGCATAAAACCCATAAGTACATTCACTGTGGTGGCATAAAAATAAAATAAATATATTCCTGTCCTATAAAAATGAAAATATAAAAATAAATTTATGATCCTACTAAAGAGAGTAACATTTATTGAGGAGGCTCAACATGATAAAGGCTAGGTATTTACGCTAACCCTTAACCAGTTCCACAAAGCTTTGTTGTCTATTTGAGCTTCACAGAATTCAAGGATCAAAGAAGACTAGCAGTCGGAGGACATCCTAATCACTGTCAGGGTGCTGCTGACATTCAAATACACCTCCACCACCTGCTAGCTACATCAGAAGAAATTACGTCAAAATCCAGCTTGGGGGAGAGCACCCCCATTTATCCAGCTAAGTATTCTACTCATGTTTATATTTTACTCAAATAATAAAAAGATGCATAATCATAAAAACCCAAATAAAGATATTGAGCTTATATATATCTTTGCTTAGTTTGATAAATAAATAAATAAATAAAGTTTGCTATGAACCCTCATGATAAGCTTTCACATGGAAATGATGAATAGTTGCTCTGCCATGACTAGTTCTAAAAATTGAAATCTCTCTCAAGTTTAGGCATGACTGTTATTAATTAAGATTTGCTCTAAACCTGAACTTGTGGGGAGAGTACTTGATCTAAAGTCTAAGTCGTTAACGGATACGATATGGGAAGGTTGAGCTGGTGTTTATCTGTTCCTAGAGATGCTAGAATTCTGGAGAATTTTATCTTTGAAAATCTTTAAATTGTTGCAAGATGAGTTCCTGTATGATGAGAGTTTAAATTCCTACCACAGCCATATATACATGCTTGCTAGACTATGAACCACACATTTACTTTACTACTTATGAGCATTGAGTGTGGTCAAGCTGTGTAGACCCTTAGGAGCTTGTCATGTGGTTAAAATCAAGATTCACTTGCACGTTCACTCATACATGCTACTTCTACTCCGGAAGTACCATCCACATATATCCATCCATTTCCATCTACAGAACCACCCAAAAATATTCTACTCCTAATCCGGGAGAGAATAGCCAAAAACATTCTCCTATTTCTGTTATTTCCCGTGAAATAAATGCTCAAGTTATCTTGGTTACTACCACTTGCTATATTATTTCAAGAGATGAATGCTCTAAAAAAAAGAAGAAAAAAAAATACGAGGAAATAAAAAGGGGCAAGTGCCCGGAACCTCAAAAGAAAAAAAGTGAGACGAGAGGTAAAAATGGACAAGTGTCCGACAGTAGAATTAGGGGTACAAGATACCCACCTGAGAGAAAAAAATATATATATAGAGCATCTCATTCTCCTCAAAAAGTTTCAAAAGAGCAAGGAAGGTATGTATCCCCTCAAAAGAGCATAAGTAGAATTAGACTTTCACCATTGTTATCACCATCATCACCATACACCATTCATTCGCCACACATGCACATCTTGATTTGACTTATTGACTTGTTCTTCTGGATCCATGGTTTGACTATGCAATAAATGTCTTCTAAGTATGTATTAGTTCTCTCCCACCTATGAGCTCCAGATATCAAAAGCCTTATTAGAGTAGGGTGAGAGAGAAGGCAATGCCACTATGCCTTATACCACAAATACCACATACTTTTAGAGAAGGCATACACCATTAATGCCTTGGTAAGGATCCAGAAATACCACAAAAGAGAGACTAGAGAGAGTCATACAAGGAATCTCTGAGTTTTATTTGAAAATATGCAAAAACTCCAGAGCTATAGCTGATCAAGAATAAGAGACATGGTGCTTGACTAGACCGTTCTATCTTTTAACTACTCAAGACAGAAGTGACGGTTACAAGTCCCATGGTGAAAGGTAATGAGTAAGTTTTAAGTCTTAACAGTTTACTCTAACCTAGAGATGAGATCTTGTTTGAACACATGTGTATCTTTAAGGCATGAAACCACTGCAGAAACTCTTGAGTTCATCTTTGCTCAGGGACGAGCAAAGGTTAAGCTTGGGGGAGCTTGTTGACGGTCCTTAATGCTCACATTTAACCATCAACTAATCATGGAAAAGGATCTAAATGGAACCAACACCTAGACTTAGGGTTTTATCTGACAGAATTCCACGAGTTTTGGTGTTTGTCTATTTCTGCAGGGGGTTATCAGGAAATACGGAGGAAAGGCCCACACGTCGGGTTTACATAGAGATATTAACGTGCTGCGCAATTATCTTACATCTAGAAGACTCCAGAAGCCACGAGACCGAAGGGGAGGCGAAACGGGGCCAGAGACAGGGCGCCCGCCCTGTCCTACTGGGCGCCCGCCCACCTCCTGAGTCCAATCAGGACTCTGCTTTGCGGGAGATCTCCACCGACCTAAAGGATTAAGGATAACCGTTCAATCTAAGTCGGTTTGATCCAACGGCCCATATTCACTTGAAGGGACTATAAAACCAGACCCCCCTGGCCCCTGGAGATCATACCTCTTCTACAGAATCAAAGCTAGGGTTTCAATTCTTCATCCAAGTAGAGAGGATCCCTCTAGTTCTTCTAGTTCTACCTCTAGTTCATCTAGATCTAGTTCTAGTTCATCTAGTTCTAGTTCTAGTTCTAGTTAGTTCTAGTTGTAATCTAGAAAATAGGGAGAGAGAAGAGGAGAGCGGAGGAGGAGCCGGATCTGTCGGATCTTCCTCAACATTGTACCTTTGCAGCATCTGGTTCGTTCTTCATCGTTCTCCAGGTTCTTCAATTCATAATATTGAGTTCTCTAATTACTTTTATTTACATTCAAGTTATTTATTGGATTCCCGCTTGCATCAAGTGCTCTAGTCTTTATAACATTAGAGTAGTAATTAATAGATTAGACATGGTGTTTAGTCTTGCAATTACCTGGAATTGCACCCAATCCTGCGGATTGTTGTGGTAGCCTTAGGGTAGTGACAGCCCTAACGGTCGACGTATTCCACCTCGTTCGGATCGGTGTTTGTAGGACCGTAGTCGGAGCTTCCTAGCCCCCTTCTCATCTCTTTCTGTGGTTAGTGTTCTGGTGTCCCGAAATAGATAATCTTGAAGTAATTCTTGATTCTTAGATCAACTAGAGAACTCTCAGGAAACTTCCTCTCTTCCCACAAAAATATTCATATAGTTATCCTTGGGCGATCTTGGATCTTGATTAGTACACTCACGTTCTCTGTGGAAAATCGATACTCTGGAATACTCCCGGGTGAAAGCTACATCGGTATCCGTGCGCTTGCGGATTTTTTCTGTTTGCGTTTAAAATACCCAACAATTGCCTATTTACATTTTCTACAAACTTCAACTAGACAAGTTGATTAGTAAAATAAAAGGCGAAGCTATTCTAGCACTAGCACAACTAAGCTATGCAAGCCACCTACACAAGTCTAGCAAGAATGCTAAACACTCGTTACAACAAGAAAGCTAAGCTAAACAAGCTACACAACTAGCAAGGTATGCACAAGTAAATGAGAGGGGAATGATTGTTTTACCGATGTTGTAGAGTAGAGATATATCCAACCAATCACTCAAGATCACAATCACAATAGATAATCCTCGGCAAGAGATGACACAAGATTTTTTACCGAGGTTCACTTGCTTCCTGGCAACTAGGCCTCGTTGTGGTAATACACCCACTTGATGGATCGCGAGCTAATTGGCAATCCAAAGCCAAACCCTCAGCGGGTGCCGCACATCCACTCACAAGATGGGGATCCTCCAAGACACAAGCAATCCACTAGAGTAGCCAATTGCAATCTCCCACGAGGAAGGCTCAAGAACCCCTCACAAATCACTTGGTGAGGCTCGAAACAATCTCTAATCACAAGCTCAACACCACTGTTGCTCCAAGCCGTCTAGGGCGTCGTGAAACACCCAAGAGTAATAAGAAATCGGTAGCAAACTCAAGAATCAAGTGCCACTAAATGCAACTCTCAAAGCAATGCACTTGAATCTCACTCAATCTCACTAGGATTAGCAATCACGCAAGGAGATGAGTGGAGGGAGTGTTCTCTAGCTCAATGTATGCCTCTAGTAATCAAATGTGCAAAAGAGAACCTCCCAAAGCCGGCCCCCTCCTATTTAAAAGCCCTCTCAACAAAAGAGCCATTGGCCACTTTCACTGGGCTGAAATCGGGGGCACCGAACGCTTAGCAGGGTACACCAGACGCTCGACCCCCTGTGTCCGGAGCTCTTGGGTTAGCCATGTGTTCTCTTTTGAACTCGTGCATCAATCTCTAACAGTCATCTGCAGACCACCAGACGCGACCAAGTGAGCACCGGACGCATCTACTACTCACCGGACCCGTGCGCAGAGAGGATCACAAAGACGCTCGATCACTGGACTCGGAGCACACCAGACTCATGCGCAGAGAGGGTTGCAAAATGCCCTGACACCAGACGCTCACCACCGGATGCACCCAGAGATGACCGTGATTTCCCCTCTTGATTGTCGGCTATCTATCCTAAATCCGATCAATCACTTCTCTACTCAACTTAGACCGGCAAAAGTAAAACCCTATGTTTATAACGTTGCCTTGATCAGTTAATTCCTTGTCCACCACCATGATCTCTACTCCATGCTTCATCTCTTTGTAATCATGTGGTCACCTTTCCATGCCACCTTGCACCTTCATCACATGTGTTGCTATGCCTAACTCAAATCACTTAAACACAAGGCATTAGCAACTTGGTGTCATTAATTACCAAAACCAAACTTGGGCTTTCAAGGAATAACTTTGAAGGATAAAGATGTTTCAACTTGTGATCGATCGATAGACTTGCCTTAGGAAAGAAGTCCAAAAATAGTGTCTCTGACTATGTTTGTTAAGGACCGTTCATTGTTGGCCCTTGGATCAAGAACTTTTGTCCACATGCTCTAGTAATCTCTGTCGTGGCTATTCTATCGTGAGAATGGCAACTCGTGTACCCTCCTGGCAATGGGCTCAATGGTGGAGTATTATGCTCTCAGGTGGCACAGACCCGATCTTGTCTTCGAGGATTCAAGTTTTGGGTTGACAAATGCAAGATTTAGTTCTACAAATGTTGTGTAGTAAGGAAGCTCTAGCTAGATTATGTAAGCGGTTCAAAACATTGTTTGCTCCAGGAGAACAGTAGACTTGGTACCTGCACCTTCATCATAGCTAACAAGAAGGACTTAACTAAGAAATGTTAAGGGTGGTTGTGATGAGGTAAATCTGGATTAGAATCTCCTAGACATTAGTGACATGAAACTTGTTGGGAATATGCCCTAGAGATAATCATAGAGATGATGATATTATGATTGTTTCCACGACATATATTAAGGGTGGTTGTATCGATTGACATATATTATGTAAATTATTTCTGAAACTCTTTTACTTGTATGGTTATTCTAAAGTTGTCCCTAATCAACCTTCATGTGAGGACACACATGAATATTAGATTAGCACATGTATTAGTTGATGACTATGTTTCATAAGTCAGAGACATAAAGATATCAAACTAATAATGTGGGCTCATGTATGACATGGGGCTGGACTGACCCAACATGGGATGTATTTATTATCTCTTTATGAATCAAGTACGTTATGTCCTTAGACCTAAGATTGTCGTATGTTCCCAAGATGTGAAACAACCTACTTAGGAACTATTAAACACTACTCCGTAAAAGGGTAGTTATAAAGGTGGTCTTCTGGTTTGTCGAGAAACATCCTGTGAGACATAGATAATCAAGATGGAACTTGTCCCTCTCTATGTGAGAGAGATATCACTGGATCAGTCAAGTGATGGGATCAACAAATGCACGGCCGTGCTTAGGTTAAGTGTTAACCCACAAGTTGGACCAAATATCATGTGGCAAGGGAATAACATGTATGTGTTTGTAGTGGTTCATCTGATATGATCTCTACATGCGTATAGGAGTTGCATGCCTTGCAAGAGGCCGCTGATAACTCTTGGGTGAGTAAGAGTACTCAGCTCATGTCTATATGTACGTGAACCCATAGGGTTGCACGCTTAAGGGGCTAGAAGCCTAATTCGGGTTGGACCCGAATTAGACAAGGCTTAGGGTTTTCTAATTGGGCCTCCAACTTGGGGCTGATTAGGGGACACCTATAGAAGAGAGAGTGGCGGTGGCTAGGGTTAACACAGGTCATTTAGCAGCCGCTGCCGCTCAACCACACCCGTGCCTATTGCTCCTCGTCGACCAAGCAATCCAGAGGCGCGACATTTCTTCCCTATATGTGTGGATACCTCGGAGGTGTTGTATGTATAGCACAAGGATGAACCGCATCAGAGGGATTAACATGATAGACGACCATGCAACTACACGGCGCTCCTACTACGCGCACGACTACACCGAGTCGCTTCCACTGCACCTACACGTCTAGTGGTAATCTCGTGATCTATAACTAGTAGTTGATCCTGGTTTATGAGGTCAAATTTTTGGTTTTCTCTCTAGCGTAGCATCCTCATAACCCTTCAGTGGTATCTGAGCCATTGCTGCATTGTTATAGGTTCGATTGGGTACATATAGAGATGTGTGTGGTTTCAGATGAGTCTCTGATCTTGGTTCATGGTCTTGACGAACAGGTATTGTAACGATTTAGTCATATCGGTAGGAATTTCACCATCTGAGTTAAGTGATACATGTAAACCCAGTCACGGCGAGATAGAGATCGATTAGATTGATCTAATGGAACCCTAGAGCAAGTGTTGCGCGCATATGATGCGCGGCGGTAGTAGATGGAATCTACTGCCACGCACCGGATTGCTGAGAAAAGTATTGTTTGGTAAAACAGCCGTAACTTTTGATCCGTAACTTGGATTGAGATGATTTCTAAATAAAAATCATAGAAAATAAAATTTTACAATCGATTCTTCCACATGTATCCAAGTTCAGCAAAATTAGGATTGCAAAAAATGGCCAAGAAAATAGAGTTTTGGGCCCTGCAAGTTTAGACGTTGGAATCGGTTAACTCGGTTTGCTAGGATTGATGACTGGTATAGCCCTTATGTGTATGTGATGCATGTATGCAATAAATTCATGGCTTGTATGTCATGACAATGACAATATGGTTGGAGCCACATAGATATTGTCCATTTGATGTAATGGCCTGTGTGCCACACTGTGATGATCCTATCCGCCACTATGTAATTTTAATTCAATGCCTTGCATTAGTGATATCTAGTCTTGGTGGACTCATCACTAGAGGATGGCATATATGGATCATAGAGATGGAGATCACCATCAAGAATAGATAGATTGAGTTGGAGATCTCCAAAGTTATTGTCGAGGGTGTCAGTAAGGGGTACCCCAACCAACGCTCATAACGAAAGGATCCACACATAATTCGAGGCCCTAACTCGACGCCCCTGCTTACACACGTAATCAATAAAGCTCGATGTCGACTATAACCTCGAACACAGAAACAAGGTCGTGCGAATCGATAGAGGCTCGATTAAATGACCATCGAATACGGAAGTGGCTCGGGCGAATCGACAGGCCTCGAGCGTAAAGGTGTTGTCCGCCGCCTATCGCAGGTACGGGAGCTAGGGCATTTAATGCGCCTAGCATGCTCTCACCTAACCCGACAGTCACGAGAAACATGATAGGGAACAAGCATCTGTCCAATCCCCACTTTTCGCAGCTTTATCCCCCAAATAAACGAGAGTACAACCTAGCACAGTGTGACAAGCTGAGATGTCACATCACGGCATCCCTCGAGGCACCCAAAGTCAGCGCATCGCTCAACAACGCCATCCGCTGTACTAGACCCTCGAGCGAATACGTTCCTTCCCAGGGAAGGGTCGGGCAATGAAAGTCAGCGCTTCAACCACTCTAGATGTGACCACTGCCACGATGTACAGGCACGCTCGTGCCTAAGCCAATCCGAGACGATGTACAGGAGCCAAACCCAGAAGCACGCGCAATCATCACCAAAGTACCCAGTAACAAGATGGCTCGAAGCCATGACGGTACAGAGGCCTCGAGTAGGTCAGCGTGCCATGCCCCTATCGAGCCTTATTCTATTGCCTACGACTTGTAACCAGGGTCTCCCCTTGGAACTATAAAAGGGGACACCGAGGAAGAGATACAGAGAGAGACACAAGTAGAACAACCTTCCATACATCACTACCATCTAGGACTCAGAATCCTTAGCAACATTTGCCTGTATTCACCCTTGTACAAGCACTTACGTGCAAGATAATAGAAGATCTCCTCCCCCGCTGGACGTAGGGCCTTCTCTTGCCCGAACCAGGATAAATCACTATGTCATTCTTGCATCACCATCTGGGAGAGGGAACACACACACAAATTCACTCGTTGGCGTTACCCCCCCGGGGTCAAAACACCAACAGTTGGCGCGCCAGGTAGGGGTCCTGCGTGTTTTTCACTCGCGGATTGATTTGTTCGCCATGGCTTCGAACTCTGAAGACAAGTTCCGGTGATCTTCTTGATTGGATGAAGCTTCTTGCTGAAGTGTTGATGATCTCTTCTTGAGCTTGGCTCTCGTCTTCTTGAATAATGCTTTGGGATTGTCAACAAAATTTCTTGGAAGATGTCTTCTATTCATACATTCCCCTGCATAAGATAAAATAGAAAAATATCGGGGTAAAACTGTATGAGAGAATAGATAAGCTCAATCATATTAGTGATGCGAATGATAACTCAAAATCTTTTATTCTATTCCTGATTAGTAATCAACCTTCCCCGGCAACGGCGCCAAAAATGCTTGTTGGGTATTCTTAACATCATTACCAAAAGTAGACTAAGTTCTCTAAATCTAGTAACGATGCAAAAAATGCCAAACCTATCCCTCACACCACTTAAGCCAAGTTGTCATCCCCAGCATGATATAAGAGACGCGGTATTGAAATATGCAATTGCTCTTCTAAATAAATAATGAATGGGATCTGCAAGCGCACAGATTAATACCGATGTAGCATTTTAACTGGGAAGTATTCCAGGTATCGTTATTTATATTTTTACCACTGGGAAGGGATTAGCAATCATCAATATTGATTACAGAATAGAATATGAGATTGAGCATCTATCATTGCATGTATAATTGAGAACATTGTATCTAACTCTTCATACAGGGATAAGTGTCACATAAAAGATATATGAAATAATAATAGTGACAAGGATAACTAATCTGATCTAGCCACATAATAAATATGATAAGCACCTCAATTAGATACTCTAGAAAGTCATTAGCATGGTATTAGAACGAACTACAAGAATATTCCCTAAGTTATTCTCAACTATATAGACTAGCATTATCATAGTTAGTGCAAGCATACTTAGCAATCATTGTGAGACAAGACTACGCTCATGCATAGTGATATTAGCAAGGAATATGAGAAACATAGCAATCACTCCCCTGTAATAATGTTGCTCTGCCAGCCCAATACACGAGAGGGGAACTATATAAGAATCAATGAAGCTGTCACTATCACGAACTACCCCACGATCTGGCATATTGGGTACAATCGCAGATAAATACGGTATAAGCACCACGCCTACACAATATCTATCATTTACCCATGGATCTGATGGATAAACGCTATACGATCCTAAGCATGTATATAGATCCAATCTAACTAAGCCAAGTACATAACTATGATAAACTAAGAACAATATAATATTGAATATAAGCAAGTAGAGCAAAGTCATAAGCAATATATTAAAGTAGAACAAAGTCATATTCATAATATTGAAGAACAAAGATAATTAGAAAGCAATTAGAAGCACAATTAGAGAATTACCAAGAATCCTCTTGACAGATCCGGAAACCAATCGAAGATTGACTCCTTCTAGTTCTAATTCTATGTAGCTATGCTAATCTAGATATCTAATTGATGTGGTGGCTCTAATCTTGATCAGAGGCTTCTTCTCCCTTGAAGAACAATGAATTAGGGTTCAGAGGCTCTCTCCTCCAGGGGCCAGGGGGTCTGGTTTTATAGTCCCTTCAAGTGAATATGGGCCGTTGGATCAAACCAACATTGATTGTATGGTTTAGATTCATCCTTTAGGTCGGTGGAGATTGTTGACACTTGCTAACACCACTTGAATACTAGGTTGTCATCCCCAGCATGGCACTAGAGTGTACTATGGTATTTATACGCACACAGATAATCCGCAAGCGCACGGATACAGTTGAAGCTTTTACCCGGTTAAAGGTTTTATCGTATCCACAGAGAAACGGGAGAACCAACTACGCTCTAACTTAACCAGGATAGATAGATAAGTGTAAATAGGAATGATGGTAGAATCGAATAAGAACAATATTAAAGGTAAGATAACAATGGGTCATAATATGGGAATAGAGAATAGAGCAATTCTAGTATATGGGCGATGGTAGCAGAATAGAGAGGATAACTATGGTTTCTCTACTTCAAAGGGGTATGTCTATGTCTGGGACGAACCACGTGATAAGAGTACACCACAAAGGATGCTTATCCTTAGGCCGATAAACCCTACCCGTCCTGCTAACGAGAGGTGGACTACAGAGGACCAACGTAACTGTCACCTACGCGGCCTACCACACGATCCAGCTAGACAGGGGATATCCACAAGTAATCTAGGTCTAAGCACCACGCTTACACCTATACTACAACTCTAACCTATAGCGTCCTATAGATTAGAAGTACTCAAAAGAGTTGTGAACCAGAACATACATAATTAGTAATTGCATAATGAATTAGAAGTAGATTACCAGAGTCATCCCATGAGCAAGCTTGATTAGAGCTTGATCATGACGAAGTACAACCGGGGAAGAACCGACAGGCCGGCCTCTCCTCTAATCCTCCTTCGCTCTCCATCTTGCTACTATCTAGATCTACTCTAGTTTAGAGAAGAGAGGAGAGCTCTCATCTCTAAACCCTAGCTTTTGCTCTATCTATGAATAATGATCAAGGGGTGCCTCCTCCAGGGGCCAGGGGGTCTGGTTATATAGTCCCCTCAAGTGAACCTGGGCCGTCGGATCAAACCGACAGTGATCGTGTGGTTTTCCTTGAAGTATTAGGTCGGTGGAGCATGATCCGCGAAGTTGAAGCTGATTTGTTACTGTAGCTGGGCGGGCACCCAAGGGACTTGGGCGGGCGCCCTGCCCCCGGGCCCGATCGGCCTCCCGTTCGTTCCCGTGGCTTCTGGAGTCTTCTAGATGGTAGAAAATTGTGCGGCACGTTAATATCTCTTTTGTAAACCCGACGTGTGGGCCTTTCTTTCATATTTCCTGATAACCCCCTGCAGAAATAGACAAACACCAAAACTCGTGGAATTCTGTCAGATAAAACCCTAAGTCTAGATGTTGATTTCATTTGGATCCTTTTCTTTTTTTATTTGATAATTAAATTTGATACTTAAGGACCGTCAACAGAGATCTCCCATGAAGCAGAGTCCTAATTGGACTCAGGGAGGGGGCGGGCGCCCAGGGCAGGAGGGCGGGCGCCCTGCCTCTGGCCCCGTTTCGCCTCCGCTTCAGTCTCGTGGCTTCTAGAGTCTTCTAGATGTAAGATAATTGCGCGGCACGTTAATATCTCTATGTAATCCCGACGTGTGGGCCTTTCTTCTGTATTTCCTGATAACCCCCTGCAGAAATAGACAAACACCAAAACTCGTGGAATTCTATCAGATAAAACCCTAAGTCTAGATATTGATTTCATTTGGATCCTTTTCTTTATTTATTTGATAATTAAATTTGATACTTAAGGACCGTCAACAGCCGCCGTCGGTGGCCAAACCCCCATAGCGAGGAAAGATCCTAGGACACCTAGGAACAATGGTCGGGTCGACCCCCCGCCTCAGGAAGACAAAGCCGCGCAACTTGCGCACTTATGGGAGCTCAAGGCAAAGCTCGACGAGGATCACGAGCGCCTCACCCAACTCGAGCAGGACCAACCGTACCCGCACGGCGGAGGCGCGCGCGGTCGTGCTCGAGAGCTGTACCGACATATCGTCGGAGACGAGGAGCCAGAACCGCTCGTTAGCCGCTTCCCTCGAGCAGGCCAGAACATCATGGTGGCAACCTTGCTACTGCGTAACATGCCTGAGCCCTCGAACTCCCAGGCACGGCGCATTCGAGACGAAGTGTGGACTCTGCTCCATGTGGAGGCAGCTCAGCAGGCCGAGAGCTCAGCCTCTCGACGTCGGGGGCCAGCTACGAAAAAACGCGCCGAGCCGACCCGTAACGAGAGGGAGGTGTCGGTCCATCAAGAACCACCCCCTCGAGGAAGGAAAGCAGCGCCAGTCCTGGAGCACCTTGTCGATAATCAACGGCGGCACAACGCTCGGCACGACATCAACGAGCATCGCCGCCGCCGGCACGGGGACACAGAGGAGTGCGGCTACAGCGCCCACCACGGTGGACGATACGACAGCGACGAAGACCGAATGGCTCCAGAACCACCGGGCCCTCGAGTCTTCAGCAGAGCAATCCATAGCACGCCATTTCGACCCCTGAACAGCATTGCCAAATACAACGGCGAGACCAAGCCAGAGCTGTGGCTGGCGGACTTCTGGCTGGCATGGCAGTTGGGAGGTGCTCGAGGAGATGATCAAGCCATCATCCACCAACTACCACTCTTCCTCTCTGACACCGCCCGCAGATGGCTCGAGGAACTCCCCGCTACCAGATCCACGAC
The DNA here is from genome assembly GCF_000003195.3 of Sorghum bicolor. Classification (NCBI taxonomy): domain Eukaryota; kingdom Viridiplantae; phylum Streptophyta; class Magnoliopsida; order Poales; family Poaceae; genus Sorghum; species Sorghum bicolor. The sequence continues at coordinate 30,453,344 of NC_012876.2, read as the reverse complement.
TGGACCGATTTGGTCTGGGTGTTCGAAGGAAACTTCAAGAGGACCTACATACGACCCGGCAACTCATGGGATCTCAGCAAGTGCAAGCAGAAATCAGAAGAATCTCTCTGAGAGTACGCTCGACGCTTTTCGAAGCAGTGCACTGATCTTCCGCACATCCCCGACCACGACGTCGTTTTGGCCTTTGTCTCAAGCACCACGTGCAAGGATTTGGTGCGGGAATTGGGTCGAAACCGACCTCAGACCATCGACGAACTAATGGATATGGTGGCAAACTACGCTGCGGGTGAGGAGGCGGTCGGTGCTTTCTTCAACCACGAAGGCAGCAAAGGGAAGACGCCAGTGGATGAAGACGAGGGTCCCAGCAGAGGGTCTAAGAAGGGAAAGAAGAAGAAAGCACGACGCATCAAGCGGGAGGCTCTCGACGATGACTTCGTCGCCGCCGTAGAGCGCAAAAAGCCTCGAGATCCCCCAGAGGGGGCCGTCTTTGACAAAATGCTCAAGGAGCCCTACCCTTATCACAAGGGAGGGGCGAATCACAAGCTCAAAGACAGTCACATGCTGAAAAAGTACTTCGACAGCCTGGGGCAGAAGAAGGACGACCAAAGGAAAGACAAGAGCGACGATAAGGGGGGAAACAAAGAAGACGAAGGCTTCCCTGCCATCCACGACTGTTACATGATCTACGGTGGACCCTCAACGCAGCTCACCACGAGGCAGCACAAGAGGGAGCACCGCGAGGTCTTTGCAGCAAGGATGGCGGTGCCCTAGTATCTCAACTAGTCGAGCACCCCCATCACCTTCGACCACGACGACCACCCCGACAGGGTGGTCGCTCCCGGTGTCTACCTGCTTGTCGTCGACCCTATCATCATCAACACCAGGCTCTCGAAGGTCCTGATGGACGGCAGCAGCAACCTGAACATCATTTACCTCGAGACCCTCGACCTCCTTGGCGTCGAAAGAGCGCAGCTCCAACCAAGCGTGGGCGGTTTCCATGGCATCGCGCCAGGGAAGAAGGCGTTACCGGTAGGTCGAATCGACCTGCCGGTCTATTTCGACATGACAACCAACTTTAGGAAGGAAACTCTCACCTTCGAAGTGGTGGGATTTCGCGGCACATACCATGCCATCATCGGACGACCAGGATACGCCAAGTTCATGGCTATCCCCAACTACACTTACTTGAAGCTGAAGATGCCCGGACCCAAGGGAGTCATCACCGTTAGCTCCTCCTACGAGCACGCATACGAGTGCGACGTCGAGTGCATCGAGTATGGAGAAGTGTCGACGAAAGCTAGTCGGCAGTCTACCTTGGGGTATACCCACGGTAGTAGTTTATCGGTAGACGGTGCGCAAGCTACGAACTTGATGGCGACGTAAGACACGGACAAGGTTTTTATCCAAGTTCGGCCGCCGTGTGGGCGTAATACCTACGTCCTGCATCTGATTGTATTAAATTGTGTTGAGATCCGTTGCCTAGGGGGGTCCCTTGCCTCTCCTTATATAGTCCAGAGGGCAGCGTTACAAATCTGGAAACTAATCCTAGTCGGTTACAATTGCCATAGATAGCCCGATATCAATTCCTATTCTAACCGACTAGAATTCTGCTCGATCTCCACGTCTTGTTTCCTTACGCAAAACTCCGAGCAGTCGGATCAAGCCTCGAACTCGTCTTGTAATGGGCCAAACCTCCTGGCGCAAGTCTAGTCGTAAGGGTATAGGGGTTTATACCCCCACAGCTAGTCCCCGAGCACCATGTATTGTGATGTAACACGCCGTCTTGAACTTCTTCGACCAATAAGACTTGATGTCTTCAATAAACGGGAAAGTCATCCAAACAGTTGCAATGATATTTTAACCAACTCAAAAGACAGTTGATCAACATCGACATCGAAGAATCAGGTTGTTCAAACAATGCATGGTGCTCTTAATCAAAAAAGATTTCTTTCCTGATGAAGTGTGCCCACTTTACTTTTCTGAAAAGTATAGACTTTCAAAAAGCAAGAATATTCACCGCAAGGTGAAGTGTGCCCACTTAGTCCTCGAGCCTGGTAGTTGGTGACGTAGGCACGTGGTGCAAGGGTCTAAAAAGAAAATTATCTTATAATTTCTGATACTAACATGCATCGCTAGATGCATCGTACCGATGTAGTCCCCGAGCTTGCTGGAAGGCAAAGTATGAGGCTTGTAGCAAGGTCTAAAAAATTAAAATTACTGAGCTGGAAGTTATGCAATTGAATTTACCAGTCCCTGAGCATATCACGCTCGTCAGCAATGGAGCAGACTAGTCGACCAGTTGTCGAGCGTGTCATGCTTGGTGGTCGATACAGTCCCCAGACTTTCAAATGGGCGGGCTGGTCGACCAGTCCCCGAGCATATAATGCTCGGTGGTCGGTACAGTCCCTAGACTTTCAAATGGACGGGCTGGTCGACCAGTCCCCGAGCATATAATGCTCGGTGGTCGGTACAGTCCCTAGACTTTCAAATGGATGGGTTGGTCGACCAGTCCCCGAGCATATAATGCTCGGGGGTCGGTACAGTCCCCAGACTTTCAAATGGACGGGCTGGTCGACCAGTCCCCGAGCATATAATGCTCGGTGGTCGGTACAGTCCCTAGAATTTCAAGTGGGAGGGCTGGTCGACCAGTCCCCGAGTATGTCATGCACGGTCCTCCACCAGATCCACTTGTCTTTTGGAAAAAGCATCTCGCCACATTAATGCGTGATGTGACAAGGCATCCTGGGGCATTGTCAGACTGTTGCGTAAAAAGGTGCGCCTGGTAACTATGCAGCTGCTCTTTGCGTGGTTCAAGAAAAGGAAACCACCAATTATGCCGAAAAGCCACCATATTATCTGACGGTAATTATTGAAAACCGAAACGCCGCAGCCGCCGTAGAATCCGCCCACTTCCCAAGAATGCGGGAAGTGGAAGAGGTGAAGCTATTGTTATAAAAGCTCAAGGTCGTATCCTTGCTTTTTACCCAGCAGTTGCATAATATTACCGAGCCTCCATCTTCCTCAACACCTTCGAACCTCAAAACCAAGCTCGAGACTTTGCGAGAGTTGAGATGGCGAAGAGTGATGCTAAGAAGAGGGCCGAGATGATGGCCAAAGAATGGAAGAAGTCCCGGAGCAACACACGGTCCCTCAATGACCTCGTCGAAAAGGGGCTCCTTCACAATCAAGAACTCGGAGGATGGAAGATGCCAGAGGGGGAAAGTTACCCCGACCCCCACGCTGGTGAGATTGTCGTTTTTGAGGATTTCTTCAAGAGGGGTTTTGGGATTCCAGTTCATCCTTTTCTTCAAGGCCTCCTTCTTTACTATGAGATCGGGATCTGCAACCTGCACCCGAACTCAATTCTTCTTGTTTCCACCTTTATTCATTTGTGCGAGGCCTATGTTGGAATAGAGCCGCACTTCGATCTTTTTCGCTATCTTTTCTGTCTGAGGAAGAAAGGTGCAGTTGGAGGCTCCAAGATTGCAGGTGGAGTATACCTCAATCTGCGTGATGGGATGAAGAACCGGTACCTCAGCTGCTCATGGAACACTTCTCTCACCGAATGGTACAAGAAGCGGGTCTACATCAAGGAAGAACCGGGCAGCGCCACGTTCTGCGACGTGGGGTACATCCCCGAGAAGAGGGTCAGCTGGACGGACCATCCAGAATTCACTAGGCAACTGGCAGATCTGATGAGCCTGCTCGACTAGTCCCGCTTAGACGGGCCAGGAGTGGTCGGGAACTTCCTTGTGCGTCGAGTGATGCCTTGCCAGAGGAGGATACACTCGGCGTACGAGTACGCGGGGAGCCAAGACCCGACCAGAATGTGCCCGGATGGTCTAGAGAAGGCGGAGGTCCAGCAGCTGATGAACGAGCTGTTCAACTTATCGAATGACAATTTCGTTCGAAGCAGTGATCGGATGCATGCCTTCAAGCTGGGACGGCCAGCTCCTAAGGTAAATAAATACTGTTATTGATTAGTATTGCCATGTGAATACTGTTTCCTCCTAGTTGATAACTTGTCGTTGGTTCTATTGCAGATTGGAGACATTGACCGATGCGCAGTGTACGTGCCACTCGCACCTGGTATGGAGAATCCTGTGTGGATGGACCCGCCGGAGGGCGATGCTACTCGGTGTCCTCAATACACCAGCAGTGAGGAGGAATAGAGCCGCCCTGCCCCGACCACCGAGGACAGGGTGGCGGGGAAAAAGCCAATGGCGGTGGATCCATCCCCTGCGGAGGCGCTGCCGGCGGAGACCAGCCAAGCTCCGAAGCGTCGTCGGCTCGTGAGGATCACCGATGACGAGGACGAGGAGGAGGAGGCTGCACCCTCTTTGGTCCGAAGGCCACGCAGTCGTCCCGACGTCGCGCCGATCACCACTGGTCGGGTGACCAGTGATCCTCCTGCCCCACATGCCGAGCAAATGCGACTTGGGGGGATGGAAGCAGCAGCGGCGGCTGGCAGAACCAAGAGGATGTTCTTCACAGCGACGCACAGGCGCTCCGATCTATAAGTGTGACAATCTCACTTCTGCACTTCCTCCTATTTGTTTTTTTTTGCTGCGACTTTTGACATTGGCAAAATGTCATCTTTTTGTTAGTGCGGTGTCTGATGTTGACCCGGACAACGTCGCTGGTTAGAAAACGGCCGAGCCGGCGGTTGTCGTTGAAAACGCCGCCGAGCAGGCCACTCAAGGGTAGGTCGAAGAGCAGCCCAGGGTTGCGACCGCGGCAGAAGCTGTCGAGGAAGTCCCGGCCCAGGCGATGGCCGGGAGGAGCGCCCCAACAAGGGGCGACGATGCTGCGAGGGCGCCTCCCCCGAGCAGTGTCGCGGAGGAGGGAGACAAAGCCCCCACTCCCCCTCCTACTGAAGAAAGGAGGACCCCGACTCCGCCCCGAGCAGGAGCGTCTCCGTCAAAGGGCTCCCCTGGTCGAGTTAGGGAGCCTTTAATACCTGTTACCCCGGTCGGGGGTAGCGCAGAAGGCAAGGAAGCCCCAGCAGCCTCCGACGATGAAGTAGAGGAAATCCAAGGGCGTCCTCATGATGGTCATCAGCACGTTTCCGTGTGGCGCCAACGTGGGGACCATTTTATCGGTCACGAAGAACTCGCCGAGACTGAGGAGGCGGCAAGGGTGGAGCGTGCTGCCAAACGACTCGTTGATGAAGTAAAGGTGAGTGGTCAAGTGTTCAACTAAAATGTGTATATACCGTTTGCTTGTTCATTGGACGATATATAAATTTCTTGCAGAGCGCAATGCAAACAGCGAAGTACCGAAAAAGGTGCTTCAACCAGATTGAAGGGATCGTAGCCGAGAATAAGGCCCTGACCGCGGAAGTGCACCGTCTTCGGTCAGAGGCCGAGGAGAAGGCAGCCGAGAGGGGTGCTCAGGAAGAGCGCCTGCTCGATCTTAATCGGCGACTAGCCGACAAGGATCGGGATACGAAAGGTGAGTCATGCATTCCGAGCAGTTGTATATAACCACGTGGTCGGTTTTGTTGACCAGCAATTACTCTTACAGACCTAGAGGAGGAGGTTGAACGCCTTCGACAAGAAAAGGAACGGCTCGACCAGGAGCGTGCCGGCGCGCTGGAAGCCGGGCGGCAGGCTAGCGAGGAGCCGAAGAATAAGAATCGAGAGTTGGCTAGTAGGAGCCATTTCGCGGCTTTTGTTTACACAACTTTCCTCCTCTCGGCTTTATACTGACCTCTTGCTTGGTTTTCTGTTGTAGTGCTTAAAGTCAATACGAAGAAACACCTTGATGAGCTGGTCACGGACCGGGACTCCTGGAAGACCAACTATATCAAGATCTGGAAAGGAGTGGCCCCGGTTCTCGACTTGATCAGCCCCGAGCTTCCCGAAGACTAGCCCCGCGCAGTGAGGCTGACCTCGGTCGAGAAGGCGCAACGAGCATGGGGCTAGCTTCAGCAGTTTGTCAAGGATGCCGGGGAATTTGCCGGTGCGCACGTCCTCAGCATGGTGCGTGCCCACTACCCCTTGGTCGACTTGTCCCGGCTGGAGAGGGGGTATCCCAAGGAGGTTGCTCCGCAGGAGGCAGACGACCTTCATGTCGGTTTGCTCGATCTGTCGTCGATAGTGATCGGCGACATCAACCTCTTTGGGACGGCAACTCCCCTCAACCAGCCTGGATCAGACAGGTCGACCAGGGAGTTGTCGGGGGCGTCAATTGCAGGAGATGGGCGGTCGACGCCTGTGGTCTCGACCAGCCAGACGCCGGTGGCCTCGACCCCCTTCGACTGGACAGCAGGGCCGTGCGGGTGATCAACTCGAGCAGTAGGCCTATAAAGTAGTCTGTAGAAGTAGACTAGAGACCGCCCAAAGGGGTGTTTATTGTAAACTTTGTATATAAAGTTTGTAATAAAGCTTGATTTATCATAACCATGGTTTTGAAGGCTACAATGTTGTTTGAGTGATGTATCACTGAGTCGGGTTGATGGCCCTTGAGGACCTTCTTCCTAAAAGGAAATTGTGGCACTTGTCGAAAGTTCTGCATATAAAAGAAGTACATAGCAAAAAAAAAATTTATTACTACTGATCATAAGAGATTTACAAACGAAATATACTGGAACTTAGGTTCTTAGGGATAGAAACGGCGCAGTTTGTCTATGTGCCGGGAGTTAGGCAAGCGTGTCCCGTCTAGGTACGCCAGTCTATAAGATGTAGGGCGTGTGACCTCGGCGACCATAAAGGGTCCTTCCCAAGGTGTAGATAACTTGTGCATTCCTTCCTGGCTTGTTTTCCACTTGAGTACCAGATCACTGACCACGAAGCAGCGGTCGTTGACGTTCCAGTTGTGGTACCGCCTAATAGCTTCGAGATACTTTGCTGTTCGAAGCCACGAGGTTAGGCGCTTTTCTTCTGTGCAGTTGACTTCGAGCTCTCTAGCGAGGTCGGTCGAAGACTGGTCGAAATTCTCGACTCTTGGAGATCCAAAGGTCATGTTGGAAGGGAGCACTGCTTCAGTGCCGTAAACCATGAAGTAGGGTGATACACCCGTATTGCGGCTAGCCTGTGTCCGGAGACCCCAGACCACAGCCGGTAACTCTTTCATTCATCGTCCTGGTGCTCTGTCGTTTTTCGTGTACAGTCGTTTCTTTAGAGCATCGATAATCAATCCATTCGCTCGCTCTACTTGACCGTTGGCCCGTGGGTGAGCTACCGACACGTACTTTATGACTATGCCCCTATCATCGCAGAAGTCCCAAAATGTAGTGCCGGTGAACTGAGTGCCCGGGTCAGTGATTATGCTATTGAGGATCCCGAATCTGTGTATGATTTGATTGAGGAACTCCACAGCCTTCTAGGAGGTTGCTTTGACCAGTGGCATGTACTCGATCCATTTCGAGAATTTGTCGATTAGCACGAAGACGAACTTGAAGTTGCCGGGGGCCAGCTTAAATGGCCCGATCATGTCAAGGCCCCAACAGGCGATCGGCCAGGACGACGGAATCGTTTGAATCTCGTGAGCATGCACGTGGGTCCTCTTGGCAAAGAACTAGCATCCTTCACAGTGTCGGACTAGTTTCTCGGCGTCGGCGACCGCGGTTGGCCAGTAGAAACCTGCTCGGAAGGCCTTCCCGACCAGTGTTCTGGAGGCAGCGTGGTTGCCGCAGGACCCGGCGTGCATGTCATCTAAGAGCTTGACGCCATCATCTTGGGATATGCACTTCAGCAACACTTCCGAGCTTGCATTCTATCGCATAAGTTTACCATCAACCAGTATGTAATTCTTAGACCGCCGAATGAGGTGCTCGTTCTCCGTTTTATCTTGAAAACCCGATCCATCCGATATATACTTGATGAAGGGAGTGCGCCAATCGTGGCTGCTGGTTGTCAGATTGGTATCGTCTATGAGCATTGTCTCATTGGGTTGCTTGTCGACCAGGTCTGTACCGACACTTGGCATGTGGATGTCTTGAACGAAAACGCCTTGCGGAATCTGGGCCCAAGATGACCCTATTTTTGACAACGCATCTGCTGCCTGGTTCCTATCCCGGACCACGTGGGTGTATTCTATGCTATAGAAATTGGATTCCCATTTCCGAATTTCTTTGCAATAGAGGTCCATCTTTGCGTGGGTTGTGTCTCATTCCTTGTTTAACTGGTCGATGACCAGGGCCGAGTCACCGTGGATGTAAAGGCGTTTGACTCTCAGTTCGACAGCCAGTCGTATGCCATGTAGGCATGCTTCGTATTCAGCGACGTTGTTAGATGCCAGAAAGAGGATCCTAAGGACGTAGCGGAGTTTGTCCTTGTTAGGCGATACGAAGAGTATTCCGGCGTCGGTGCCATTGATGTTTAGGGACCCGTCGAAGAACATCATGGACCCATCTGTCCGTTCGTAGTTTAGGTCCCAGGTTTCCTCGCACAGCAGGTGACACATGGATGCGTTGCTTGCAGGGGCCGATCCAGAGAGCAGGTGTTCAATTCGAGTCTACAAGCCCACCTCAAAGCCCCTACGCCTGGCACTTGCTTGCCTCCGGTCAGGTGGCTGCCTCCTGCAAGCGATGGCCAACTGGTTGCTTGTATATACTCTGCTTCTTATACGCCTGCCACTTGGTTGCACATATATACTCTTCTTCATTTCTTCATTTGATTGCACATATATACTCTGCTTCTTATACGCCTGCCACTGGTTGCTTGTTTTTTTATTAGATGGAACCCTATGTGATCGATGTTGCCTGCATTTGATTGCTAATATATACAGTGCCGTGTACCAATTTTCTCTAAAATTGTTGGTATATATGTATCAGCCAACAGTCTAGATCGAGCTGCACCAGATCGATTATTGCTAACTGCTTGCACTGCTGCTGATAGAAATATTTTAGTAATGAACTTAACATGACACTTCTAGGCATGCATACATTTGAAAATGGAATGGTCTATTTCTAAAAATTTGAAAGCAATCTGGTTCAAATCAATTCCCATCACGAGCACTCCCAATCCTGGTCAGGGTGTTGTTTCTCAAGAGCAGTAACAAGCTACCTGAAATTTGTGCTTATTTGAATCTTTTTGATCTGTTCTGTGAAAAAAATTCTGAATTTTTTCTTGCTTCATTTCAGTTCAGCTTTGTTTCTTTCCAGACCTGCTACATCTTTTCAAGTGCTTGCTCCTATATGTCATGTTACATCCTAGTTCCATTCATTTGTACCTTGGAACGAAGTATCTATAAACGATTTGAGATATATGTTTTGAGATATATATGCAATGGCCTGATCTCACCGTATTGTAATTGCAGCTGCTCCACGTGTAATTGGACTCCTCGGCAAGGCATTTGAACGTGCTCTTGGCAGCACCTCTACTTCTTTGTCTCGGCAGGTTTCTATTTCCCTAGTATGTGACTGTTTCAATGGTTGTGATATTTTTTTATTTCATATTGAAATCTGGTCAATGTCTTGTGTGAAGGTTGACCATGGATAAAACATGGATTGATGATAATGCTAGGTAAAAAACAATTATTTTACAAATATTAAAAGTTATATATACATGTCAAATGGTATTTAACCTAAAACTTTCACATAGGCACACCAAGAGATATTTGCAAGGAGTGAATGGTTTCTTAGCTTTTGCTTTTAGTAATTCTGCAGTAGGCAGCAAGATATTATGCCCTTGTAGAAAGTGTGTGAACTCATTTTGGAAAGAGGCGAGTGAAGTCCGTGAGCACTTGATATGTAATGGGTTTCTAAAAGGATATAGAACATGGAACTTACATGGAGAAGCTAGCTCTTCTATGAATCATGGGAATTGTGATGCTACTGAGGTCTTAGAGGACTCTACTAAGGATGATGAAATATCTGATTTGCTTAGAGACTTAGCTGCTGGTCTAGATGATAGAGGAGATTTTGAAGATGATAGTTCAACTTTGGAGACTTGTCCTCAACTAGTTGCCCTTCAAAAGTTGGTAGCGGAAAATAGTAAAGAGCTATACCCAAATTGCAAGAAATATACACAACTAAGGTTTCTAATTAGATTGCTCCACATCAAACTCCTTGCTGGATGGTCTGATAGATCTATGAACATACTACTAGATCTATTTAATGATGCACTCGAGGGTTCAAATCTACCTAGAGACTTCCATGAAGCTAAGAAATTGGTGAAATCTATTGGAGTTGGTTACAAAAGTATTCATGCTTGTCTAAATGATTGCATTCTCTACTGGAAAGAGAATGTGGATAAAGATCAGTGTCCAAAATGTGAGGTTTCTCAATGGAAATCTAATAGGAAGAGTCTAGATGGGAGACATGTGTATAAGGTTCCTAAAAAGGTTCTGTGCTACTATACAGAAAACACTCCAAAGACATGTGTATAAGGTTCCTAAAAAGGTTCTCCGCTACTTTCCTATAAAGAAAACACTCCAAAGGTTATTTCTATCCTCTAAAACAGCAAGTCTAACGAGATGGCATGATGAGGACCGAAAAAAGGATGGTCTACTAAGGCATCTGCAGATTCACCTCTGTGGCAGGACTTTGATGAGAGGTATCCAGAATTTTCTGCAGATAGTCAAAATATCCGTCTAGCATTGGGCACGGATGGGTTTAATCCATTTAGGATGAACAATGTTAGCTATAGTGTTTGGCCTGGTATTTGTTTTGTTCAACTATGACAATACAGGACCATACTTGGAGTAAGGCATCTAAATTATTTTTACATTTCACATGATGAATTACTTAATACATTCTAAACTGATAAAATGGTATATACAGCAAGCATTCTCACTACCTATCCTCAATTGGGGTTCGAAGTAAATGGGACATCAATCGCATGCATCATGAATCATTTCATGAGTGGTTTAGGTTGCATGTAAGTAAGAAGAAAACTCAACAAATGTAACTTCAGATGTATTCCATATTTAGATTCATAGAAATTTGTCATAATCATAGATGGAAGAGATGAGTGAGGAAGCAACAGATGAGATTAATATATTGGCGAAGGGGCCAATGATGACTGCACAAAAATATAGTAGCTATACCATAAATGGATTGAAGTTCCACACAAAATTCCTATGATGATGGTAGAGCTATTCAAAATAGTGGGGTTGCTGTAGTTGCAAAGTCAGCAACCTTTGAGAGGGGCAACAATGATCAGATTATAATAGGAAAGAAAATCTATTATGGTATCTATCATTGCATGTATAATTGAGAGCAGTTATCTATCTCTTTCATACAGGGATAAATGTCACATAAAAGATAGATAAAGTATGAATGGTGACAAAGGTAATTAATCTGATCAGCATAACTTAGCCACATATAATAATAATAAGCACCTCAACACATATTCTAGCAAGTCATTAGCATGGAATTAGGACGAACTACAAGAATATTTCCTAAGTTATTCTTAACTATAAAGTCTAGCATATCATAGTTAGTGCAATTATACTTGGCAATCATTGCGAGACAGGACTACGCCCATGCATAGTGATATTATCAAGGAATATGAGAAACATAGCAATCACTCCCCTGTAATAATGTTGCTCTGCCAGCCCTATACACGAGAGGGGGACTATATAAGAATCAATGAGCTGTCACTACCACGAACTACCTCGCGATCTGGCATATAGGGTACAATCGCAGATAAATACGGTATAGGCACCACGCCTACACAATACTTATCATTTACCCATTGTACACATGGATAAACGCTATACGATCCTAAACATGTATATAATTCCAATCTAACTAAGTCAAGCATATAACTATGATAAACTAAGAACAATATAATTGTAAATATAAACAAGTAGAGCAAAGTCATAATCAATATATTGAAGTAGAATAAAGTCATATTCATAATATTGAACAACAAAGATGAACAATTGAAAAACAATAGAGGAATTACCAAGAATCCTCTTGACAGATCCGGAAACCAATCGAAGATTGACTCCTTCTAGTTCTAATCCTATGTAGCTATGCTAAACTAGAGATCTAATTGATGTGGTGGCTCTAGGGCTTGATCAGAGGCTTCTTCTCCTGAGATGGATAATGAATTAGGGTTCAGAGGTGCCCTCCTCCAGGGGCCAAGGGGTCTGCTTATATAGTCCTTCCAAGTGAATGTGGGCCGTCGGATCAAACCGACATTAATCGCACGGTTTTCCTTGATCCTTTAGGTCAGTGGAGCATAATCCGCGAAGTTGAACGTGATTGGCCCTCAGGCCAGGGCGGGCACCCAAGGGGGGAGGGCGGGCGCCCTGCCCCCGGGCCCGTTCGGTCTCTCGTTCGTTCCCGTGGCTTCTGGACTCTTCTAGATGTTAGATAATTGCGCGGCACATTAATATCTCTATGTAAACGTGTGGGCCTTTCTTCCATAAATCCTGATAACCCTCTGCAGAAATAGATAAACACCAAAACTCGTGGAATTGTGTCAGATAAAACCCTAAGTCTGGGTGTCGGTTGCATTTGGATCCTTTTCTTTGTTTATTTGTTGATTATATTTGATACTTAAGGACCGTCAACAGTTAGCTGAATACAAATAATTTGTATTTGTGGAATATGAAAATTTGGTGGCTCTCACAACTCACCTCTCTAACCACCGAAGCTCTTATGAATTCCTCTGCTGCACATTACAAGGAAAACAAATGTGTGGTGGCAACTGAAAGTGATGGCGAGACGAATACAAGAACAGAGAGTACCGATTACGATGGTTTTTATGTGGAGCTTGGTGGGGAGTAATACACAAGAAATGCAATCTGAATTCTAGTTGTTGTAAAGTTAAGTAACGATCCAAACTAGAAGTTCTCTGCCTAGTGCTGATCAAAAGATTCGAAGTGTATAAATAGATCACACACAAGCAAAGAAATTTCAAAATTGATGCAAACAAGGAGTATGATTGGGACACAAGTGTTACAATCAGACCCAACCAAAGTTTTGCACCAAACAAAGATAGCAAACTGGTTGCAGAACTTGATATGAAACTTTCAGCACTTGTGTACATAAACCAACTAATCTTTCAGACTTTCTCTCTAAACCTTTCTCAACTTTTTTTTCACTTAATTTTTTTTGGCACTTTTTTTTCTTTTTTTTGACACTTTTTTCTTTTTATATAGAACTAAAAACACGGATCAGATTATGATACTTGCACAAGACAGAAATAAAACAACCGGTAGCTAGATAGGATCAAAGTTAATACAAAGGATGATAAGCTATAGAGATTTTTTTGTGACGATTTTTTAGATATAAAAGAGGCAAAAAGAACACGCGAAGGACAAATGATCAGCAACTAAAACAAAGACTCTAATGGACTGCGACTTAACTGAACTCACTAAAATAACAGATTGAAACAAAGGTCTAAGCAATATATTTTTCTGGCTTTTTGGTGGATAGGACAAAGCAAAAATATATATGTAGCTAGGGATAGAGTTCCTACCGTGGTAACGAAAGCTTTGATACCAGATGATGCGACACGTTGTCCCGATCTTCATGACATAGGATGAACACCGATAACTAGCTGAAGAACAGTCGGATAACTTGCTGCAAGCAGCGATAACTAGTGCAACCTGGCAAATAAAACTCGAAGCCAACCATCGTCTTTAACCGGCAACCTGAATCGAGGATTCGCCCAACCACACTCTCAAGGAACCAACCAACACAGCCTACAATCAATCAAGAATTACCTTGAAGGGAGTAGGAGCACCAATTGGGAGCGGATGATGCCGCTGCCTATGTAATCCCGCGAGGAAATCACAAGAGCAAGGGGTAGAGATCACTCTCTGAATATTTGCTAGCACACAGCTAAACAAAAGGGGTTCTGTATTTCAATTATCAAAAGTCTTAGATTACAATGAGTCTTAGGGGGTATTTATACTAGCAACAGCCCTGCTAGATAGGTATGAAAACGAAATAGAGTTTCTTAGGGAAGGCAATGTGAAAGGTCCCCTCGAAATGGATTCTCGAAGTGGCTTCGCGTAACTGTTGGCCTCCAGAGCAGTTTCCAATAAACTGACCATAACTTTTTATTGGGAAGTCCAAATGATGAACCGTTTCTTGGGTGTGAAACTAGACTCAAAGGGCTTTCCAGCAATGTATGCCAACCAGCACGATACATTGTAGATTGGTACAGTTTTACTTGGCAAGTTGTACCAACATTCTGTCATGACAGACTATTGACCTTCTGAGCAGTCTGTACTAATTTTGGTCTGCAGGCAATATGGTGTATCCAAACTGGTCGCCACTAGATTCATTGGAAAGTAGACTCGACAAGCTTTCCAACAAGTCCTCATGGACCTTCATAGCTTTTGTGACTAAAAAGTTATGAAAATTTCTTTGCACTAGTCCGTTTTTGACTTCCACTGGTCCATTTTTGACTTCTTCTGGAACTTGCACTGGTCCGTTCTTCAGGTCCGATTCATCCTTCTCTTCTTCTATATACCTGAGTACAATCAAAGTACAACACTTAGTTAGTATATAATTCTTATTAATGTTAAAATGAATCTCACAAAGTAGCGCGTGGACCACTTGTTGTAGCTTCTTTGCACGACTGCGTGTAATCGGTCTATTGATGACTTGGGCTGGTGTCAGTGTAGGTGAAACTTGAGTGGGCGTAGCTTGACTTGGAGCTTGTATGGCTTGACTTGGAGCTTGTGACATCTTGCTTGATGGCGTGGTCATATCACGGATAAGTTACCAGGGTGGAAGGCCGACCTTCTCAATAAAGCTGGTAGGAAGGTGCTGGTTCAATTTGTTCTCACATCCATGCTGATTTACTTAGTAATGGCACTAGATCTTCCTTCTTGGGCTTTGAAAGCCATTGACAAGATAAGAAGAGGTTTCTTGTGGAAAGGAAGGAAAGATGCGAGGGGGGCCACTGTTTGATTGCTTGGTCAAAAGTCACTAGACCACCTGAGTTAGGTGGATTGGGCATATCTAACCTCCAGTACTTGTGTTGGGCCCTGAGATTGAGATGGTTGTGGCAGCAAAAGACTTAACCAGACAAACCATGGGCTTTCTTGCCAATCAAAGTTCCACCAGAGGTCAAGGCTTTCTTTTCTGTAGCTGTGAGGTCTTCAGTGGGCAATGGCAAGAATACTCGTTTCTGGACTGACAGATGGTTACCTGGGAAAAGTTTTGAACACTCATATCCGCACCTTTTCGCTGCAGTGGCAACAAGAGCAAAAGGAAGAACAGTTTTTGATGCCTTAAACAATAGGAGATGGACCTCAGATTTAAAAGGAGCACGCACTGTTAATGTTTTGCTGGAGTACCTTCAGCTTTGGGTTTTGCTTGAAAATGTGGAGTTGCAGTCGGAGGTAGAGGACACACATGTATGGCAGTTCTCTTCCACTGGACTGTACTCGGCAAAGTCCGCGTATGAAGCCCTCTTCACAGGATCCACACAACTCAGCCAGTGGGAACACATTTGGAAAAGCTGGGCGCCAAACAAATGCAAATTCTTCATGTGGACAGTGGCATACAAGAAATGTTGGACGGCTGATCGGCTAGCAAGAAAAGGTCTCCCACATCCAGAAGTTTGTCCACTGTGTGACCAATTAGATGAGACACTTGACCATTTATTGGTTTCTTCTCGACAATTCTGGTTTGCCATCTTGCACGGACTCGGCTTACACAACCTTGCACCACAAGCACAAGAGACAAGCTTTGAAGACTGGTGGGAAAAGATAAGCAGAAGAGTGTCAGGTCAAGGGAAGAAGGGTTTGAACTCCATGGTCATCTTAGACGCTTGGACCTTGTAGAATCATCGGAATCGCTGTGTTTTTGATGGAGCTAACCCAAGCTTACCAACCTCCATCTTAGCCTTTAGGGAGGAGTTACTACAGTGGTCGCTTGCTGGGGCTCAAGGGGTTTCTTTTCTCCTTGCCCAAGCACCAGCAGCCTCTTAATTTGAGGGTCTGTTGTTTCCTGGTCAAGTCCTAGCTAATCTTTTTTAGCTAGTTAGATCTTTTGCTTTGTATATATGGGCGGGTTACAGGCCCTTTACTCTGTAACATTTTGGGGCTCTTTACCCTTTTTTATCTTCTTAATATATTGATGCGCACCACTCCTGTGCGTTCGAGAAAAAAAAATTTCTTTAATTTTCTGTAGCAATAGTTTCCTTGAGAAGCCTAACTAGAGTTTTGTTTGTACTTTGATAGAGAAATTTTAAATTGAAGAGAGAGAAATAGCTAACAGGAAATAAAAGAATATTGTCTGCGCATTAACAAAATTACATTACAGTTCCAGCTGGAAATGTTTCTGAGGAATCTGAACTAAGAAGCCTTTCTGCTTCATCATTAGCCTCAGCTTGTATGCGCCATTGCTGAATAAGTTTCAGAAGAAAATGTTACAACTTTCTGATAAAAAAACTCACCTAATGTAACTATATAAGCAAAGGAAATACTTGCCTCTTCAAGACTATCAATCTCCATTAGTTGTTGTATCTGCTCTGATATTCTCTCCTGAAAAACATTGGTCAGGATTAAATAAGAAATGGTTATATTTAACCCACTTTATTGTATGGATCAACAGGATACAGAAACTACTTACTGCACTGCTTGCCGCTTCAGCAGCTATAACATCAGAGTCCATCTCAACTTCAATTTCAATCATTGAACACAGCTGCGATAGCATGATTAATACATCAGCTCGATTTAAAGGTGAAAATATATGGATGACAGTTCCATGTACGGTTTTGTCGATTACTTTTGCATAACTTTCCATTAGCTCGATCCTTGCCAAGAGTGTGCTTTGCAAGCTTTCCCGTACCCTCTTTACTCTACCTCGTCTAGCACTGGAAATTAGTTTGTGTGCCACAAAATATTTTTTTAGTACTCCCTACATTCCAAATTATAAGACGTTTTGACTTTTTATAGATACATAGATGATGCTATGTTTGTAGTAAAATCAAGATATCTAGCTAAGCCAAAATGTCTTATAATTTAGAACAGAGTAGTAACCCAAAGTGTGATGTTGACACATTATTATAACTAATATGGTATGATACAAGATTTACTGCAACTTCCTGAGCATTACCGATAAGATAGTTCACCAACTGCTACTATCTTGTTATCCAACTGACACATCCGTGCAAGCATCCACACCTTAAAAGAAACAGTTTTGATGATTACATATAGATATCCACAACCCTTCTCACAGAATATTTAATTTCAACAGTGATTAAAGAAATAAACCTCTTTCTGGGCAAACTGTTTCAGTTCCTTAAGACGACTCTGAAGAATGTCATATTGAGACAAAAGCTTTTGCCGTACAGCAACTATATCCACTGCTTCTCGTGGAAGCTGACGAAAACAAGAGACTTAAGTCAATGCCTCTAGGGGAACGTATAATGGACTTCATTAATCTCTTGCCCAAACCAATTCCTCTTTTTTGTCATACATGGAAACTAGGCTGCCACCATGAAATACTAATCCAAAAGACAATACGATTATTGTGTTAATATATGATTGGAAAAGATAAATTAATGAAACAAGAAAAGGCCAAATGGTTTAATGCAAACCTAAGTTGTAATGTCATACTCTCTCCGTCTTGGAATATAGTGCATTATCACTTCTAAAATTTATACTGAAATATAGGCCATTCTATTTAGTGCCAATGTTTAGATTTAGCAAGTTTGTAAAAATTGAAATCATTATTTGAGGGAAAAACCTTAATGGGGTTTAATCCATGGGTATATGCATTATTTGAGTATTCCGTTAAGGTGTCTTAAAATTTTTAGAATGCATTGTATTACAAGACAGAGGAACTAGATAGGACAAACTAATGCAAAGAATTATTTCCTAACATGATTCATTTCAGATAGATGAATCTAATTTCATGGACCCAGTCAAACATTAAAAGAAATCTATTTACATGATAGATAAACATTCTCTTGCAGTTTTTCTTGTCAAAATTGGACTTGCCTTTTGAATTGTTGGCAGGATCACTTCATTTAGTGTTGTTGCTACGGCAGCTGATGCAATGGCAGTTGCTGTAACAAGTCTAGGAAGACTTGGGTCAATGAGTGTGGAAGCAGCATCTGCAGATGCAAGGAAGGCAATAGCACCGACCAATAAATATGGGCTAAGGAAAAATGTTCCCTTGTTCTTTGATGGAGCTCTTAGCAACTTCGAGACTTGCCCATTGATGTGATTAGTGAGACACATAGGTTCTCCAGGTTTAAATCCTTGTGATCGTGCAGCAATCTTGAGGGGTCCCATGTCACGATAAACGTTGGATGGGACCGCTAAGGAAATGGTTACCCTTTCTCCTTCTTGAGCAGGAAGATTTACAGTCTGGGTAGCAAATCTGTGAGTACGTGCTGTTCCTGAAGGTGTGCGGATCTGCAGCAAAAACAAAAGATAAAGATATCGGAAGTCATATATTTAAGTTAACAATCTCACCCTTATATGTGAACATTGTTTACAAAGAGTGTACATAGATTGAAACATTTTGTGATATCATCAGCAATAACTCAAACAGAATTTGGTGGTCTCCAGCATATTATGAAAATCTTTGTTTAGTGATGCAGTAGTCAAAGGACTGCCAAAATATTGAACACGGTAGTCAAAACGTTGATGCTCATTAATAATCTGTCCACCATGTGTACGGCATGTTAAAGGTACTGTTTGGTCTCTAACAGGTGTTGGATGGTCAATGCGGTGAAGCAAACAAAATTTTAACCTCAAAAACTTAACCTGCAGGGGAAAGGCCGCCTCCGCGACATTGCATTAAGAATAAACATCTCATATGCGGGCCAAGAAACAGTCCAAAGGCCAGCTGCCCCAGATATGCCACCGAGCAATTGCCTAGGACACATGCATGCGGCCATGTGCATCTTGTAGAAAGCGACTCAGGTGGTTACACGTAACTCCGGAACACAGCCTTCAATGGGTGTTTTTTAACTCAGGCCTGTTTAAATTCGCTCCGACGGGAGTCAAACCCAGGCTTTCACAGTTTGGGTTTCCTTTCTCAAACACGCAAGAGTTTCACAGTTTGTTTTGGTAGGATACTTTTGGACTTGGCCAGTGTGGGGCTTCAAACACATATACTCTGCTACTAATTGGTCACTGTAAAAATTAGGGTCAACAAGGTTACCCTCCGGGGATCCTTGGCTGCGTGTTATATAGGTGGGAAGAGCCCCTACCGTGGCAAGTTACATCAATTAGGGAATTTTTTTTCTCGAACACGCAGGGGAGCTGCGTATCATTGTATTAATAGAAGAAAAAATAAATAAATAGAGTTATACATAGACCCCAGGTCCAACCACACACACGCAGGCCCAACACTAGAAAACTGGATCACCGGTTAAACAACAACTAGAGACGACCCTATAGCTGCCATTAGACAGATCCTTCAGCAGCGAGGAGGGACAATCCCTTGGCTCCTGCCAGGCTCCACCAATGCGCCTCCTCTCTAGTCAGAGCCAAAGCCAAACTGACATTTTGAGTTGCCCCATTGAAAACACAATCATTCCTATGTCGCCAGATACTCCAGGCTCCCAAAATAACAAAGGAATTCAGGCCCCACCTCAAATCTCCAGAGGCAGCACCATCAACTTTTCACCACCAATTATCAAAAGATTGGTCAGAAGGTAGAGGGGCAAGTGCTGCAAAACCCAAGCGCGACAGGAGGGAGAACCAAAAACATCTAGAGAAGACGCAGCCCAACAGAAGATGATGAATGTCCTCCTCCTCTTGATCACATAGAAGATACTTGACGGGATGAGGGAGTCCCCTCTTTGCCAATCTATCCGTTGTCTAACACGTATTGTAGGCGACAAGCCACATTAAAAATTTACATTGGGGGGGGGGGGGGGGGCAAGACTTCCAGATCCTCTCATAAGGTTCAAAAATGATTGCACCTTGAAAAAGCATATCATAGGCGCTTTTTGCCGAATAGCTGCCTGAAGCAGAGAACCTCCATACATGTTTATCAGGGACTTCCTCATTCAGCTCCACCTCATGCAAAATATCCCAAAGATTAAGGTACTGAGATAAGGCAGCAGCATCAATCTCCCCTTGAATATCCTCGCTCCGTTTTTCTCCCACTAGTGCTTCTGCCACAGTACGCTTAATCAACCTTCTTTTAGGAACCAGTGCAAAAATTAGAGGGGCAAAATCCTGGATTCTCCTGCCATTTATCCATTTGTCCTTCCAAAAGAGAGTATTAGTTCCATTTCCAATCTCTGTTACTACAGCCACCGAAATGAGGGCATCGATTTCTTTATTGACTTGGAAAGGAAGATTTGCCCACGGCATGTTGGGTTCGCTCCGCTTGAGCCACGACCATCGTGCTTTTAGAGCAATGCACAGAGCCTTTAGGTCAGCAATCCCAAGCCCTCCAAGCTCGCGGGAGCAGCAAACCTTAGGCAAGGCAATGAGCCAATGGCCACCCTTAGCCTCTTTTCGGCCTCTCCACAAGAAGGCCCTTCGGATCTTGTCAATGGCCTTGAGAGCCCAAGGTGGGAGATCTGTTGCCATGGCTACATAAATCAGAATTCCTGTGAGGACGTACTGCACTTGAACAACTCTACCAGCACGGGTCATCAAATCAGCCTTCCACCCCGGCAGTTGATCTGCAATTTTGTTAATGATGGGCTGAACCTGCGTCTTAGTCAATTTCTTTATTGTCAGGGGCAGCCCCAAATATTTGCAAGGGAACTCCAGCATCTCACAGGGCAATAAATTCTGAATGAGGGCCAAATCATCCTCGGCACAATGGATTGGCAACACATTACTTTTCTGAACATTGGTCCTTAGGCCAGATGCATCCCCTAATAGATCCAATAGTTGGAGAGATAGATTGATATCCGCTGCATTTGGCTGGAGAAAAATGGCAACATCATCAGCATATAAGGAGATTCTGTGCTGGATAGGCCTTCTGGATAAAGGTTGCAGCAGCCCAACTTCAGCAGCCCTTGTGAACATCTGATTTAACACATCCATAACAAGAATAAAGAGCATTGGCAAAAGCGGATCTCCCTGCCTTAGTCCCCTTCTATGCAAAATACCATCTCCTGGGATGCCATTCAGGAGAACTTGGGTGGAAGAAGATGATAGGAGTCCATAAATCAAGTCACACCAGCGGGGGCCAAATCCCAAATTTCTCAGCACCTCCAAAAGGAAGGCCCAAGACACCGAGTCAAAAGCTTTAGTAATATCAAGCTTCAAGAGAACACTAGGCTGTTTTTGAGAGTGAAGGAATTTAACTGTCTGTTGGACCATCATAAAATTATCTTGGATAAACCTTTTTTTGATGAAAGCACTTTGTTGCATGAAACCATCTCATCTAGTCGACCTGCAAGTCTATTAGCCAAAAGTTTGGTAACAAGTTTAGCGAAACTGTGAACCAAGCTAATTGGCCTAAAATCCTTGACCTGTACCGCATTAGTCTTCTTTGGAATAAGTGCATTGTAAGCAGAATTCAGTTTCTGGAGATTTCTGAAATTTCCGGTCCAAAGAAAATGAACAGCTGCCAACACATCATTTTTTATAACCGACCAGCAACATTTATAGAATCTGCCAGTGAACCCATCCGGTCCAGGGGCTTTATCCGATGGCATCTCCTTTATGGTGTTCCACACTTCTTCTTCTGAGAAAGGCAAATCCAAAGTGTCAAGATTAAATCTAGGGCTGCCAAGGGCCTCCAGACTTATGGTTCTTTCTCTATCATACTCAGCCCCGATGAGTCTTTCATAAAAGTCAAGAACAGCCGCTGCCTTATCCTCATGCTTTGTGATAACCTGATCACCAACTTGCAATTTGGGGATGAAATTTTTCTTTTTTCTATACCTTGCAAAATGATGGAAGAGTCTTGTGTTGGCATCCCCATCCTTTAACCAATGCATCCTGGACCTGAGTCTTGCTACTGTTCGCAGCAGGGAGGAAAGTGCCTGTGAATGCCTCTTGAGATTATTGCGTAGCCATAACTCATTAGGATGGAGAGGCCTGCTTTCTTGAGCAATATCGAATTGGCGGATGATTTCTTTTGCCATGAGCAATTGGGACTTGAAGTGGCCAAAATTTCTGAAACTCCAGCTCTGTAATCCTCTGGCAGTTGCCTTGAATTTCAAAGCAAGTGTATCGAGAGGACAGGTTCTAGGTTCTACAGAGTCCCAGACCTCCTTTACTGCTTCTAGAAACCCATCGAGGGAGGGCCAAAAAGCTTAAAGTGAAATCTTTTCCTGCATCCAATGACATCCTGCAGCCCCAGAATCAGAGGATAGTGGTCTGAATCACAACAACCTATTCCTATTATAGCTCAACTTCTATATTTAGTATAACAAACATACAAGGTTCCCTATAAATGCGCTAAATTTCTATTTCTAACACTCCTCAAACTCAGCCACTTCTAAGGTTGAGATTGTTCCTGAATTGTTGAAGCTTCACAATTGGTTGTGCTTTGGTAAACCCGTCTGCTACTTGATCACCTGTGTGTATGAAACGAATATCTAGTAGCTTTTATTCAACTTTATGGCAGCATCATAACATGCTTGCAACATTTAACCCCTCAACACGATGATTTGACCTTTGCTGATTGGTGGGCCAAATCTTATGAAAGAGTGGACTGTCAAGTCCAGAAAGGTCTCAACTCCATTATTATCCTTGGAGCATGGGCAATCTGGAATCTGCGTAATCGATGCGCGTTTGATGGAATCTCGCCTAGTTTGGAGTTTTAGAGTTCATCAGGGAGGAGTTACGTTTCTGGTGTTTAGCTGGGGCTCGAGGGGTTTCACATCTCCTCACCCTTGGGTCCAGCATTAGTTAGTTTGTTGGTCGAGGCTGTTTGGTGCTTGCAATCTTTGGCGAGTTTATTTTTCTTCTTTTTCCTTCCTTTTTGTGTGAGTGATCTAGTAGTTTGGTGCAGTTGTTTGTTGTTTTTTGGGTTCTATACCCTTTTCTTCTTAATATATTCATACACAGATCTTCTGCATATTCAAGAATCAAGAAAAATGGCATTACCATAATTTCCCATACTGTTTCTAGCAAAATAATATCAATTTATATTTTTCAAATTTCTATTGTATAAAATTTAGATTATTCCTCCATGTTTCCATTAGTTTTGAACAGAATTTTCAGTACAATTATGGGCTTGTTTTACTGGCCACCACAATCCATGTGTGTTGGCAGTGGGCACCAACCCACCCCCAACACACATAGATTGAGATGGATACATAGGCATCCAAACAAGGCCAATAGTTGACATAAAATTGCAATTGCATCAAAGTGAAGATCTTCAGAATATAGACAAATTTAGATCAATGTACATTTTGAAAGAAAATCTACCACAATCGAGTGGACAGCAGTTGGAAGACCTTCTTTCCACATATTAATATATCTCAAGGCCTTCTCCAGGGCTGAAATATCCATGCTGCGTTTGGCAGGAGGAGATCCTTAGAGACATAATGTCATATACAATACCATTGAGAAAGCGGGCAACATTCAAATATTATCTGAGATAAATAGAGTAGCAAAATCGATAAAGGATGCACAATCACTGGAATTATAAAAAACTATTTGCTACTACAGAATCAAGTAAAGCCTAGATAACTGAGACATGAAGTGCTTTTTTAACCTACTCTTTCCCCACAATGAATGATAAGGACATCCGTCTTGCAATAATGTTCTGCTGACAGAATTTTTTCTCAAACACCCAGTATACTAAAAAGAATAAAATGGGGGAAAGAAACCCCATACAACACCACACACTCATGCCTTGGACTACAAGAGAAAACCAACTAATAGCTGTGTTCATTATCCACGGACCATTACAGCCAATACTATGCATATAAAGAAAAGATCGTAAGTGAATATGGCTCAGGAATGATAGTAGATTGATTAATATGTCAAACTCTTTCCGGTTATCGCACTGGACGGCCTTGACATGGGCGCCAAATTGAGTGGAGGCATAGGCAACAAAGTGAGCGAGGCGTGCTGAATGTGTCAAATTTACGGCGCAGAGGAGAAGCCCACAAGTAGTGAGTGCAATCATCAAGTATAACCAAAGAATATCTATAAATAAAAATACTGACAACTGGAAGGTCCACAAGTCACAATGAATAAGATCAAACTTGCTACACGCATGAGAGGTGGACACACGAAAGGGCAGACGAACATGAAGTCCTAACTGACAAGCATGACATAACTCTGAACAACCCTCAATCTGACAAGAAACACTAGACAAGCTTCGACAACGCCTCAAGACTAGGGTGGCCGAGACGCTGATGCCACAATGGAGAGGCAGCCCCGGCGACAAGGGAGTGTGCTGGAGGGAGGCACAGAGGTATTAGAATATAATTATAACAGCCCATATTGGGCTTACGGCCCATTGGCCTTGTACTCCTAGTCTAACTTGTATTAGTACCACATTGTAACCTGTAGATGTACTGCAAGCCTTCCTGGCTATATAATGAAGGTCACCCTCTGGTTAGGGTGTGCGGTGTTTCTCAACATAGTATCAATCCAATCACGATCCTTCCCTTCCTTTCTTCCGCTCGCGTCTCCTCTGCCCGTGCGTTCTCTGTGAGGACGTGCGCCACCACACCACCAGGCCGCTGCGCGAGTCCACTCGCGCCGCCACCAACCCAGGCTGCCGCGCAGACCCAGTCGCGCCGCCGCCTCCGTAAGCCGCGCCGCCGTCAGGCTGCCGCGCGATCTTCTTCGCGCCACCAACCTGCCTCGCGCATTCCAGAGCGCCGCGCCCCGTAGCCGCACGCCGCCGCCTCTGCCGGCCGATAGTCGGACAGCCGCTTCGCCGACACCGCCGACATCATCGCCAACTCCTCGCCGCTCCCAAACTTTAAGTCAGCCACCAACATGCTCCGCGTCAAGGAACCCCGCCTTGGCACCGACTGCAAGGAGGCCTCGGCCTCAGCCCTTGCGGCTTCCACCACCTCCTCCTGCACTACACCGCCCTGCCAATCCACCTCCTCTGCACCTACCAATCGTGGGGATGGTGGCATGGGCAAGGGTGGGCGTGGTGGTAACGGCAGCAGTGGCGGTAGCAGCAGCAACAGCGGCGGCGGGCCCAACCAGCAGCAAGGCGGAGGCACCGGCGGGCGTCAGGCTCCTCAGCCGGATGGTCCTTGGGTTTGCTATAACCCCTGGGCCATCCAGTGGCCACCTCAGCAGCAGCAGCAGTGGGGTACACCACCTGTGCCTCCTCCACAGGGACACACCGCCTTCGCGCCGTCTCAGTTCTCCACTGATGGCGGCCCTCCGGCGTACGAACCTCCAGCCAGCTGGGATCCGACCAGCCTGATCGCCGCTCTCAACCAGATGGCGGTTCAGAGTGGGTCTGCACCGTGGGTTATGGACAGCAGAGCGACATTCCACATGTCCTCCAACGATGGTATTCTACTTTTCCGCCTCTCGTCGCCACTGTCTTCCATTACGGTCGGCAACGGTCAATCAATTCCTATTCTTAGTCGTGGCACTTCTCTCCTTCAAATAGTTGATCGTCCCTTTCATCTTGATACTGTTCTTGTCGCTCCCCAACTTACTCGTAATGGAGCAACCTTGCCAAACCGAGTTGCTTATAGATCCAACCCCGAGAAGACTAAGGAGATTCAGCGTCAAGTCCAAGATCTTTTGGACCGCGGATATGTACGTGAGAGCCTTAGTCCCTGTGCCATTCCAGTTATTTTGGTTCAAAAAAAGATGGTAGTTGGTGTATGTGTGTGGATTGTAGAGCAATTAACAACATCACGATAAGGTATCGTCATCCTATTCCTAGGTTAGACGACATGCTTTGATGAGTTAAGTGGTTCTATAATTTTTTCTAAGGTTGATTTAAGATGTGGATACCACCAAATAAGAATGAAATTAGGTGATGAATGAAAAATTGCTTTTAAAACCATGTTTGGCTTATATGAATGGTTAGTCATGTCCTTTGGGTTAACTAATGCACGTAGCACTTTAATGAGATTAATGAATGAGGTTTTACGTCGATTTATTGTAAAATTTTTGGTGGTTTATTTTGATGATATCTTGATATAAAGCAAGTCTTTAACTGAACATCTTAATCATCTTCGTGTTGTTTTTGTTGCTTTGCAGGCTACACATTTATTTGGTAACCTCGAGAAGCGCACCTTTTGCACCGAACGAGTATCATTTCTTGGCTATGTTGTGACATCGTAGGGAATTGAGGTAGATGAAGCCAAGGTGCACGCCATACAGAGTTGGCCAACTCTGACACAAGTGCGGAGCTTCCATGGACTTGCAAGATTTTACCACCGCTTTGTGAAGGGTATCAATACCATTGCAGCCCTGTTGAATGAGTTGACAAATAAGGGCATTACATTCCATTGGGGAGAAGAGCAAGCGTCCTTTGCTCTCTTGAAGGACAAGCTTACTCGCGCACCATTGTTGCAACTTCCTGATTTTGCTAAGACCTTTGAGCTAGAATGTGAGGTTAGTGGAGTTGGCATTGGTGGTGTTTTAATGTAGGAAGGTAAACCGGTTGCTTATTTTAGTGAGAAATTGAATGGGCCTGTTCCTAATTATTCCACATATGACAAAGAATGATATGCTCTTGTTCGCATTTTAGAAACATGGCAACATTATTTATGGCCTAAAGAGTTTGTTATTCACTCTGATCATGAATCGCTAAAACATCTTAGAACTCAAAATAAATTGAACCGTAGGCATGCAAAATGGGCTGAATTTATTGAATCTTTTCCTTATGTCATCAAACACTAGAAGGGGAAGGATAGTATTATTGCTGATGCCTTGTCTCGATGTTATACTATGCTGTCCCAACTTGATTGTCGCATCTTTGGGCTTGAGACTATTAAGGAACAATATGCGAATAATGTTTAATTTAAAGATGTGATTGAACAATGTAAATGACATACTTGGAACAAATATGTGCTGCATGATAGGTTTTTGTTTAGAGCTAACCGTCTATGCATTTCAGTTCGTTCTCGTCGTCTTTTGCTGTTGCCGGAGGTGCATTGAAGGGACAATTTGGTACCAAGAAGACGGAGGAGATGTTGTCTACACATTTTTTTTGGCCTAAGATGAGACAAGATGTTGAGCGATTTGTGGCTCGATGCACCACTTGTCAACAAGCTAAGTCGTGGTAGAATCCGCATGGTTTGTACATGCCTCTTCCCGTTCCTTCTGTTCCTTGGGCTAATATTTCTATGGACTTTGTTCTGGGTTTGCCAAGGACTAAGAGGGGGAGCGATAGTATTTTTGTGGTAGTTGATCGTTTTTCTAACATGACACATTTTATTCCTTGTCATAAGAGCAACGACACTGTTTATATTATTGACATGTTCTTTCAAGAAATTGTTCACTTGCATGGTATGTCGTCTACTATTGTTTCAGATCGTGATGTAAAATTTGAGTCACTTCTAGCGTACTTTGTGGAATAAATTGGGGACGAAGCTATTATCTTCTACAACTTGTCATCCCCAAACTGATGGGCAAACTAAGATAGTGAATCGAATGTTGTCCACCAAGTTGAGCCATTTTGAAGCGCAATTTGAAGATGTGGAAAGAGTGTTTATCGCATGTGGAATTTTGCATATAGCAGGGCAGAACACTCTACCACCAAAGTGAGTCCTTTTCAGGTAGTGTATAGTTTCAACCCCCGTGCTCCTATTGATCTTTTGCCTTTACCTACTTTTGAGAGAACACATACGTATGCTAGCAAGCGTGCTGAGTTTATTCAAAAGTTGCATGAAACAACCAAAGCATATATTGAAAGATGAATGACATGTACAAAATTGCTGGTAGTGAAGGTAGAAAAAAAGTTAAACTTGAACCGGGTGATTTGGTTTGGTTACATTTGCGAAAAGATTGATTTTCAGGTAAGTCTAAATTAATACCAAGAGCCGCTAGTCCTTATAAGATAATTGAGAAGATAAGTATAACGCATACAAAATTGAATGGCCACCCAAGTTCAGGGTTAGTCTCACTTTTAACATTGCAGATTTCAAACCTTATTTGGGAGAAAGATGAGCTTGAGTCAAGGATGACTTCATTTCAAGAGGGGGGGATGATGAGGACATCACTCCTTCAGAAGCACCCGCTGATCCTCCAACCAATATGCAAGGTCCAATGACCCGAGCTCGAATGCGCCAACTAAATCTAGAGGTGAGCTCATTTTTAGGCGATCCTTTTCATATTATTGAGAATAGATTACTACCTTATGATGTTATATTTCTTAGGAACATTGGAGAGGCTCATGAGGAAGTTGAAGAAAGCAATGGATGCATAGATGAGCAGCAAGGACGTCCAACATAAGCCGGAGGGCTGGTCCAACTTGAATTTGAGTCTGCCCCGGCCTCTAGGACTTCGTGTCTCATGCCATATATGGTTGGAAAGCAAATTTGACAAGGAACGCAATGCAACTAGTCTCACGTCAAAAGGCCTACAGAATCAATGGTAATTGTCGAAACAAGTCAGTGGCTACAATCTGTCTCAGTGTGCGTCACCGTTTTTGGTAAATTGGGTTGTGTATCGTATTTGAGCCCGTTAGGTGGGCGTGTCCAGAGTAGGCGACGACCCTAAAACCTTTATAATCATACGCCGCCGCCGTCATTAGGTTTTGGGTTTCACTTAGATCATTTTGTCCATTGACAGTCGTCGTTCATCAGTTTGTGAGACCCCACTTTGACAACTTAATCATTCATCTGCAGTTGTCCCAATTATTGAGCTGCGTTCTTTCAAGTTCTTGCTTGTGTTCTTCATTTCGTAGGCAAGGATTAGCCTTCATGGCGAGGTCAACCGGTTGGAGACACGGTTGATAACTAGAAGAGTTGTGGTGCTAAGATTGTAGGGTCCTGGTCTTTCGATATGAAGCCGTATCGATGTGTCGTGCTCTGACTAAAACGATAGTTATTATCTAACTGACGGAAGATCGGGAATCACGTTCCCATCACAGATGATCTAAGACTTCATGACGGAGTCCATTTGAGCCTAGTCCGAGGAGACAAGGACCGGAGAGGCAAGGCAGACGTGATCCTGGAGAGAACATGCCGATGGTCAGCAGGAATTGATCGCACCATCGATTGAAGTTACCGGAGTTGATGTCAATGCCGATGGTGACGTGGGTCCGGATGTTGATGACGGCAACCGCCTAGGCATGCATGTTCAGAAGGGCCAGTGCCTTGTGTAACAGCATGGTGGAGTGGAGGTCGAGGGGCACTGGAGCGGTGCCGAAAGACTCCGCATCGGTAGAGGCAGTGATGGTGGCACGCGCTAGGGCCTCGCTAGCGCGCTGGGCTGCAGCGTCATGGTCCTTGGTGGCGACCGCGGCCTCCTCTTTGGCCTGAAGGGTGCACGCTAAAGCAGCGTCGCGCGTGGCCTAGTGCTTGAGATCAAGGCGCTAGGCGGCAGCGGCGGCCTCACTAGCCTTCTCTTGGGCGAGGCACTGGTTGAGCTGCTCGACTTGGGCGGCGATGAGGGAGGGAGTGGTGACAGTAGCAAAGGCGGCAGCGACCAAGGCAGCGTCATCTCCAGACTTCGGGTAGACGGGGGGTGGCTGGCATGACGGTGTGCCACAGGGAAGTGCTGGTGCTGGGTTGGCGCTGCACGCCGAGGAGCCGGTGCGTGAGAATAGGCAGCGGAAAGAAAAGACCTAGGCTGTTGATACCATGAAAGTGAGTATGGCTCAAGAATTATAGTAGATTGAGTCATATGTGTACAGAAGGGTACAATATATAGGCAAGGATCGTGTAGGGTTTATAGTGTTAACTATGAAGACTTATATTATAGGCCTGTAGGCCCATCGGTCTCGCCCATGAGGCTGTCTAGACCTATATATACTCCTTGCCATCTCTCTTGAGAGTTTATGCTCTCAGATCCCTAAGATACGTAACATGGTACCAAAGCTATGGATTAGGGTTAGGATTAGCCTCATCTAATTCACCCACGATCCAATTTTTTTTCTTGGGATCCTTTCCTCTGCTTTGTGCGGCCCATCGTCACGCCTCTGCTTTGTGCGGCCCGTCATCGCGCCTTCGTCGTTCGCCGTCCGCCGTCGCCTTCGTCGTTCGCCGTCCGCCGTCTGCGCCTTCGTTGGCCGTGCGTCTCCGCGAGAATCACGCGCGGACCCGGTCACGCGGATCGCAGGGGGCTTCACACGAGGACCCGGTCCGTCCACGCGGATCGCGGGGGGGCTTCACGTGCACGCGTGGACGTCCGCCGTCGCGCGAGTCGCGCCTTCTAGTGCGGACCCGACCCGTCGCGCGCGGCCCGTCTCCTTCACG
This sequence comes from Sorghum bicolor, assembly GCF_000003195.3. NCBI lineage: Eukaryota > Viridiplantae > Streptophyta > Magnoliopsida > Poales > Poaceae > Sorghum > Sorghum bicolor. The sequence continues at coordinate 30,423,177 of NC_012876.2, read as the reverse complement.
CGGACGCGACGGTCGCGGTCTTCACGCGCGGAACCCGGACGCGACGCGCGGTCTTCCACGCGCGACACTCCACTGCATGCGCGGATCAGATCGCAGGGCGACTTCTTTCGGGCGACTTCTTCAGTCTTCGTGGCTGTCTTCGTGGAACTCTCCTGTCTTCTCAAGAACGGAGTTCTGCTCAGTTTGCGGTGATATCCCTCTCACTTCTTCGTCTTCAACTGCTAGTGCTCAGATTCCATCATGTCTCAGTCTCAGTCTCATCATTCTGCTATTGTTATCAACATCACACTGGATGGTTAGAACTATTTAGAGTGGGCTTTTACTGTTGAAACTGCGGTCTTTATTTTCATTTGACTGATGATCCACCAACTCTTAAGTCTGATAATAGTAATGCTGCTGCTATCAAAACTTGGGAAATCAATGATGGGAAAGTCATGGCTGCTATGGTTAACAGTGTTAAACAAACCATGATTATGAGCCTGCGCAAGTTTAAGCAAGCCAAACCTATGTGGTCTTATCTGAAGGACCGCTATGTCCAGGAGAGTGGTGCTCGTCAACATACTCTTATGCGGCAGCTTCATGTTATTGAACAGAAAGACATGTCCATTGATGAGTATTATTCTGCCTTTGATCGTTTGATGGGTTCTTTGATTTCCATGGTGCCTCAGTGTATAGCAGGTCAGAACTATACAGCACTCTCATTTATTGAGCAGTTCCTTACCTACAGATTTGTCATGGGAGTGAAGGCAGAGTTTGATTCTATCCGTACCAGATTACTTCATACTTCCTCTACTCTGACCATGGCAAAGGCATTGTCTGAACTGCTTGCTGAAGAGACACGTCTTCAGGCTCTGTCTACTGTGCCTAACCCTCACAGTGTGTTGGCAGCTTCTCATCAGCGGACTACTGCATTAAAAGAACCCTGTAAGCATTGTGGAAGGACTAATCATAGTTTAGATAATTGTTTTGCTAAGCATCCAGAGAAGCTGGCTGACTTTCGTGCTCGTCATGCTGCTCGTGGTCGTGGTACTTCTTCCACTCCTAGAGGTTCAGCTAGTGGCACTGTTTCTGTGGCTGCTTCCTCGACTGTTGGTACTCCCTCGTCCTGGGTGCTTGATTCTGGAGCCTCCTTTCACGTGACATCTGATCAGTCCCAGTTGGTTGCATGCAAGCCGGTCACTGATGGCACTTCCATTCAGACAGGTGACGGTACTTCTTGTCATATTACTCATCAGGGTTCACTTTGCAATAATTATTTTTCTGTACCAAATGTTTCCTATGTACCTCAGTTGTCTATGAATCTTCTGTCAGTTGGTCAAGTTACCGACCAGACATTTTTTGTTGGCTTTGATGACTCATCTTGTTTTATTCAGGACCGTCGCAGCGGGAAAGTGATTGGGACTGGCCATCGCCGTAAAGGTGCTTCCAGCCTCTATGTTCTCGACACCCTACAACTTCCTTCGTTCGCTGCATCTACAGCTCATGCCTCATCTGCTGCATCATCCTCTGCTTCATTTGCCAAGTGGCATCATCGTCTTGGTCATCTTTGTGGGTCTCGTTTGTCCTCCATGATAAATAAAGGTTGTTTAGGTCATACATCTATTGAGTCTAGTTTTCATTGCAAGGATTGTAAACTTGGCAAACAAATACAACTTCCGTATTCTTCTAGTGTTTCTCATACTGCTAGATCTTTTGATCTTATTCATTCAGATGTATGGGGTCCTGCACCTTTTGCTACAAAGGGTGGCCACAAATATTATGTCATTTTCATTGATGATTATTCTCGCTATACATGGATTTATTTCATGAAACATCGTTCACAATTGTGTTCCATTTATCAATCTTTTGTTCGAACGGTTCGCACACAGTTCTCTACTCCTATTAAAATTCTCCGCTCAGACTCTGGGGGTGAATATTTGTCCGCTGCTTTTCGACAATTTTTGTCATCTGAGGGTACCCTTGCACAGCTTTCTTGTCCAGGTGCTCATGCTCAGAATGGCGTCACTGAACGAAAACATCGCCATCTCATAGAGACGGCTCGCACCCTTTTGATTTCATCTTTTGTTCCTTCTCATTTTGGGGGTGAAGTTGTTTCCACTGCTGTCTATCTCATTAATAGGCAACCATCATCCAAGTTGTTTGACCAATGCCCTGGTGAAGTACTTTATGGTACTCCTCCAAGCTATGACCATCTTCGAGTTTTTGGATGCACATGCTATGTCCTGCTTGCCCCTCGTGAGCGCACAAAATTGACTGCACAGTCTGTTGAGTGTGTTTTCTTGGGCTATAGTCCTGAGCATAAGGGCTATCGATGCTATGATCCTTCTTCCCGTCGCATACGCATCTCTCGTGATGTTAATTTTGTTGAGGACCGTCCTTTCTTTTATAATCCATCCACAAAGCCCTCATATTCCCCCACAGAGTCCACCTCCTTTTTGCGTCTTCCTCCATCTTCACCTAGCAATGACGCCTCCATACCTCCTGTTCCTATTTTCATCATGCCACCCTTACCTTCTGATCCACCTTCATCTTCTGCACCAACTCCACCTCCACTACCTCACTCCTTTTCTAAACCACCTATCACACGTGTTTTCAGACGTCGTCCTAAAAACCCCGCCCACATTTCTTCTAGTTCTACCACCTCGGCCAGTCCTGATGAGCCCGTTGTTGATAATTCTAATAATACTACTATTGATGAGTCATCTATTGTTTCTGATGAGTTACAGGTTGGTCCACGATATAATCTTCGAGATCGTAGCTCTATTCATCCTGCAGACAAGTATGGTTTTCCTCATGTCAATGCTATTGTTGATGAGCCATCCACTTATCAAGAAGCTGCTTGTATTCCCGAATGGCAGCTAGCTATGTCTGAGGAACCTGCTGCTCTTGATCGTCAAGGCACTTGGGATCTTGTTCCATTGCCATCACACGTGGTACCTATTACATCTAAGTGGGTATTCAAAGTTAAGACGAAGTTAGATGGCTCCATAGAATGATACAAAGCTCGTCTTGTTGCCCGAGGTTTTCAGCAGATTCAAGGTCTTGATTATGAAGAGACATTTGCACCGGTTGCTCATATGACAACAGTTCGTACATTACTTGCAGTAGCAGCTGCTTCTTCTTGGTCCATATCTCAAATGGATGTTAAGAATGCTTTTCTTCATGGTAATTTGACTGACGAAGTTTATATGCAACCACCTCCAGGAGTTGTTGCTCCTCCAGGATATGTTTGCCATCTTCGTCGTGCTTTATATGGCCTGAAACAGGCCCCTCGTGCTTGGCATGAGCGTTTTGTTTCTGCCATACGGGCTGCTGGTTTTTCACCTAGTGATCATGATCCGGCCTTATTTGTTCATTTGTCCCCACGTGGTCGAACTTTGCTACTTCTATATGTTGATGATATGCTGATTACAGGTGATAATGAGGATCACATTTCTTATGTGAAGCAGCAGCTTAGTGCTGAATTTCAGATGTCGGATTTGGGTCCTCTCAGTTATTTCTTAGGCATTGAGGTCAAGCGATCCACCAAGGGATATCAACTTTCTCAGTCTAAGTACATTCAGGACCTTATTGCTCGTTCAGGCATCACTGACGACAGGACTGCTGCTACACCTATGGACCTTCACTTACAGCTTCGTCTCACTGATGGGGTACCTCTTCAGGATCCCTCTCAATATCGACATATAGTGGGCAGTCTTGTTTATCTCACTGTCACCAGGCCTGACATTGCTCATGCAGTTCATATTTTGAGTCAGTTTGTTTGTGCCCCAACTTCTGTTCATTTTGGACATCTACTTCGTGTCCTGCGATATTTACGGAGGACATCATGTCAGAGTTTGTTCTATGCACATGACAGTCCACTTCAGCTTCATGCTTATTCAGAGTCCACTTGGGCGAGTGACCCCAATGATCGACGCTCCATCACAGGGTACTGCATTCTTCTTGGCTCTTCTCCTATTGCATGGAAGTCCAAGAAACAAGCTGTTGTATCTCGCTCTAGTATCGAGGCTGAACTTCGAGCTCTTGCTACTACTACGGTAGAGATTGTCTGGCTTCGATGGTTGTTGGCTGATTTTGGTGTTTCTTGTGATGTTGCCACACCTCTTCTCTGTGATAATACCGGAGCCATACAAATTGCTAATGATCCTGTGAAGCATGAACTTACAAAGCATATTGGTGTGGATGCCTTCTTTACTCGGTCTCATTGTCAACAGAAGACTATCTCTCTCCAGTATGTGCCCTCTGAGTTGCAATTGGCTGACTTTTTTACTAAAGCACAAACTCGAGAGCAGCATCGGCTTCACTTGATCAAACTCAATGCTTCCAATCCTCTGCTTCCACCTTGAGTTTGAAGGGGGGTGTTAACTATGAAGACATATTATAGGCCTGTAGGCCCATACGGTCGAGCCCATGAGACTCTCTAGACCTATATATACTCCTTGCCAACTCTCTGGAGAGTTTATGCTCTCAGATCCCTAAGGTACGTAACATATAGAACATACTCAATCAATGGCGATCCATGCCTAATCAAAGAACAACTACCATAATACTCTAGAGGCAGCCCAGCCACCAGGCGTGGGCGCCAAGGCCCATGGCCGCCCTATAGGCACTATTCTAACAAAGATCATGGATTCGTATTGGTGTGAAATTAAATGAACAGCTCAAACACAGAACACAACTCACTAACCTAACTTCTTCAGATTCAATGCTTGCAATGTCTCCAGAAAATAATTCATATTGATATCGACACTTGGAACAGGAAACAATCTGAAAAGATAAAACAACATATTGGAAATTGAATTTCAAATCAAGCAACTATAAGTAATCTATGGTATTAGTGCATAACAGACAGCAGCAGGAACTAGATTATTTTGATTTTTACAACATGAAGAAAATTGACACTGAAGCTAAAGAGGACTCAAGCCTAGGTGCTGGGAGCCTAGGACACACACGAACTGAACTTAGAAAAAATGAACCTGAAGAGTAAAACTCCCACAAAATGATATATATCCATAGAAAAAACTAAGTTAGCTAGAGACCAACAATACATGCCCTAAAATATTGCGATCTGGATGTGAGCCTCTAGAGATTTACAGCACCATATTTTTCCAGTGTGTCTTCTGCCAATTTAATACAACTTACCCTCCCTCCCTATTCCATCTCGTGAGCCCCAACTGTGGGCACTTGTTTCAGTTACTCACATATTGTAAGCTAATGACTACTTCACCAAATGACCAGTTTTAAAAAATTGAGGGGTATTACAAGATACTTCTGAAGCATCAAACCTGAGTTCCATCCTGAGGCTGCACAACAGCAACTGCTATCATGCAGGTTGGACAGCGAACAATGACTCCGAAAGGAACCTGCAATAAGTAAACCGGTTATCACATTCTGATGCCACTTATATACCTAACCTTCCCACCATGTCCCTCAAGGTTGAAGCAGTGTTCTAAAAGATGATAGGTTGAAGGCAGTTTGCTAGGTGGTGCTTAGCCTGTATAAACCACCAAAAACTCTGGTGCTTATTTTTTTGAAGGCAAAAACTGTGGGGGAAATCCCCACAGCACTTCATTTTATAAATTTTGTAAAAAAAAAAGAGCACAAACATACAACAAGAATTTAACTAAATGCATCTAGCCAAAAACAAAAGGCTGATCTAAGATCATCCTTGAACCGAAGGGATTGAAGGAGGCACTGGTTTTTGAAATTTCTGAACCAAATGTCAATGTGGACTGGGCCATTATTGAACACTTTATCATTTCTTAGCTTCCATATCTCCCAGGAGGCAATGACCACTACTTCCATAAAGAAAGGGAAGTTTTGCTGTTGTCTCGCGTGTGCCAGCCTGGGGTACAAACTGAGGCCCGTGTTCCATTGCATACCAATCTTATCCCAACAACTCTTAGAGAAAGGACAGTCAAAGAATAGGTGATCCAGGTCCTCATCAATCCTGCTGTTACATAAGATGCAGTATGCATTATTTTCTGCATACAGATTCCTTCTCTGGAGCATTGTTTTAGTGTTCAATCTGTCAACTAAAACCAGCCAGGCAAAAACTTTAACTCGTGGAGTGCATTTCGATTTCCATAGCCAAGAGAAGACTGGGTGCTTTGGAAGGTTTTGGAAGGCTAGTTTGTATACTCTGCTCGAAGAATATGTTGCGTTGCCCCCAATGATATATCCAGGTATCTCTACTCTCTTCATCTAAGGTCTGTGACTGCAAGAATTCACCGAGTAGTTCAAGTTCTCCAAACGCCTATTGTGAGAGGGACAACGCAAATAAAGTATCTAAATCTTCGGCCGACATAGCTTCACTGACACTGATGTTAGGATTTCTGTCAAAAGAGAATAGTCTGGGGAAACGCAGTGCTAAAGCGTCACCTGACCAGAGATCATGCCAAAGGGTTACGGTCGTGCCATCACCTATGTTGCATCGGGCAATATTCCTGAAAATTGTGCTCAACCTTTGTACATCCTTCCACCAGAACGAGCCAACCTCCCTGGTGGCGTGCAGCACCTTGTTGGAATAATACTTGCTCCAAATGAGATTGACCCAGGGAACATCAACTTTGCTATAGAACTTGTGGAGATGTTTGAGAAGGAGAGCATCTTTTTGCACCTGCAAATTGATGACTCCCAGACCCCCTTTCCTCTTTGGTTTTCTAACCATTGGCCAAGCAGCCAGGTTCCCTCCTTTTTTCCTCGGGTCATTGCCTCTCCACAGACATTGTTTGCATGCTCTATCAATGTTGTCAATCACGCCGATCGGTAGTTTGAGCGTGCACATTGCATAGGTGGCCGTTCATGTGAGCACTAAATTAACCATCTGCAGCCTTCCAGAGTAAGATAGCAGTGATGAACAAGCAGATAAACGCCTTTCAATCCTATCCATCAGCAGTGTGTAGTCTTCAACACATGGTTTTGTCGTGCCCATAGGTAGACCAAGATATGTAAATGGAAACGTGCCAATTTGGCAACCGAAAGTGCTGGCCAAAATCTGCATTCTATCATGGGAGACATTGATCGGTAGTATTTGGGACTTAGAGTAGTTGACTTTGAGCCCTGTAGAGTCTGAGAAGCTTCTGAGTAATGCTTTCAAGAAGAACAGTTGCATGGCATCCGCCTGCATGATGAGTAGGGTGTCGTCGGCGTATTGTACGATGGGGTAGTCAGCACTTGCTTGGGGAATCGGCGGGATCAGGAGGCCCTGTGTTGCTGCTTTGTTCGCTATGATTTGGAGCAGTTCCGCAGCCAGGACAAAGATCAATGGGGAGAGAGGGTCCCCTTGGCGAACACCCCTTCTGCATTTGAATTTCCTGCCCGCTACTCCGTTAAGGATCACTGCCGAGGTACCCGTGGATAGAATATTGTTAATCCAGTCAATCCATCTCTGTGGGAAGCCCATATGCTGCAGCATTTGGAAGATTGCCGTGTGCTCAATCATATCGAAAGCTTTCTCAAAATCGAGCTTTAAAATTATCACCTCACGCCTAGATTGTTTGCACTGATGTATATACTCAAAACACCAAGCCAGGCAATCTTGGATTGTGCGGCTTCTGATAAATCCGTATTGGTTCCTATGGACCAATTTTAGGATTTGGCATTGCAGCCGGTCTGCTAGCAATTTAGTGAGGATCTTGAGACTACTGTTTAAAAGCGAGATGGGTCAGTAGTCACTTACTGTCTCTGGGTTTAGAGTTTTGGGAACAAGAGTTATGAGTGAATCATTGACGCTCTCCAAGTTTGCCTGGCTGCTAAAGAAATCTGTACACAGCTGGTAGAACTCAGGCTTGATTAGTTGCCAGCATGTTTTGATGAAATGACCATTGAAGCCGTCCGGCCCTGGAGCCTTATCAGGGGGCAATCTCTTTGTAATGCTATCAATCTCTGACTGTGAGAAAGGGGTGACAAGCGAACTGAGGTCCTCATTAGGCACGATGAGTTGTGTTAGGTTGAAAACCATGGTGGGGTTGGTTGTGATCCCCATTCTTCCTCTAAAAGAGTTCCATATCAAATTTGCCTTTCCTGCGTGATCACTAATCACAGCCCCTTCATCATTTACTAACTGTTGAATGGAGTTTCTTCTCCAAGAGATTGTAGCCATGGCGTGAAAAAACTTTGTGCACTCATCACCCAATTTGATTCTATTTACTGTGTATCGATTCTTCCAATAAATACATTTGTAGTGCAAGAGTTTGGCAGCTCGAGCCTTCACTATATTCCTCAAATTACGTTCGGCGTCAAATAAAGCACGTCTTTCCTCTAGGCCATTGAAAAAAAGGATGACAACATTGCAGTTACTAATCTGGATATTGAGGTTCGAGAGGCTTTTGCTCCAGGACTTGAGGGCATATCTAAGCCTTTTGAACTTGGCAGCAAGGTTGTTGGCCGAATTGGGATGATGATCAGTCTGGTTCCATGAATTTGCAACAACATTCATGAACTCACTGTGTTTAGTCCAAAAATTTTCGAACCTGAATACTCCCTCCGTCCACGAAAGAATCAATTTTTAGGATCCGTGTTAGTCAAACTTTTTAAAGTTCGACTAACTTTATAGAAAAGAGTAACAACATCTATAATATAAAATGCACATTATATGAAAATATATTTTATGATGAATCTAATAGTACTAATTTGATACTATAAATCTTAGCATTTTTTTCTAGAAATTTGGTCAAAGTTTAAAAAGTTTGACTTAGGACAACTCTAGAAATTGACTCTTTCGTGGACGGAGGGGAGGGAGTAGGTTGGATCTGGGAATGCTGGTATTAATCATGATTTTGCAAGGAATGTGGTCTGACGTCAGCTTGGCTAGAGGGAATACTTCTGTCATTGGGAACTCATTCGTCCAGTTCACAGAGGTAAAGAACCAGTCAAGTTGCTCTTCCCTTTATTGGTAGCTCAACTAGACCAAGATGCCCGATAGCGTTGTTGAAGAGGAAAGTATCATGAAGGTTTCCTCGTCTGTTTCGGTTTTCAAGTGAGCGGTAAAAATTGAAGTCTCCCATGAAAAGCTAGTTGTCCTCTGGGTTGATACAGTGTCCTTTGAACCATGAGAGGAATTCAGATCTTGCTGGTTCAGTACAAGGACCATAAACTGATGTCAGTTTCCAGGACTGGCCGCTGTGTTTCGATACAAAATACATTGTGATACCAAAGCGTTGTTTATCTAGTACCGTTCCATCAAGAACTGAGCTATTCCAAACTAACAGGATGCCCCCAGATGCACCTACTAATGGTACGAAATCAAACTTATCAAAACGTCGTGGGGCAAAATTACGAATGAAACCACTGTCAAAATCTTGCTTTTTTGTTTCTTGCAGACAGAAGACAGCACAAGCGCTTTCCTCCACTTTGTTTCTGACTGCATCCCACTTGTTACTATCATTGAGCCCTCTAATGTTCCAACACAAAATTTGCCATGACCGATTATTCATTGGAAACAATGGGTGGGGATTGGTCTTCAGTCGGCGCCTGCATCAGCGCCTCTTCCGTGAGCTCGCTTGGATCGACACCGCATTTGACTCCCCAGGATTGAAGCGTGTCAATGGCGACTGGACGTGCCTCTCCATCAATATTGATCTGTAGGGCAGTAACCTTGTGCTTCTTCGTGGGGTTCTTGTCTAGCCTGTAGGAGAAGCCTGCCTTAGCAGCCTTCAGACGCGTGCTACGCGTGACTGACTTGTCCACCACTGGAGCATCAGGGTTGTGAACAGATGCCACGGTTGGGAGAACCATAGTCTTTCTGGTCCTTGGGCGTCTTTTGTAAACTTTCATAGCGGGCGGGGGAGCGTCAGGCGCCGGCCGCCGGCGGACTGGCGGAGGCGCGGGCGGTGAGGAGCGTTGAGGTTCTCGGAGTCGGAGGGGAGCGGAGTCACCCCTTCAACTCTGGTGCTTATTATGTGGTGGTGCACATCACAATATGCCATGTGAAAATGGCCTTGGGGATCAAAATCTAACAGAATTGACAGTTGGGGTGACTGGCTTTAACATAATTGAAGTAGGGAGGTCAAGATTAGACAAATGAAAGAGATGAGGAGCCTAAAATAAAGTTATTCCATGGTAAATCAAGTGTAAAATCAGGAGAAAGTGCTTTTCTGACATTGGTATAGCAAGACATTTATGGGAGTACTTTTCACTATTTTTTGGATCTAGAACTGGGATTTAAGCCTCAAAAGAACCTAAAATATGATCTAATATGTCTAGTATTTTTTCACTACAAAATTACTTCTTGGTAAATAAACATAAAATGCATATAGTATGCAGTTTGATAGCTGCCAATCTATATATCCCTGAGTTACCCAGTGACCCATTCCTTAAAGCTACAGTACAGAATGGTTGAAGCTACGACATCAACTGTCAAGATGGCTGATACTGCAGTTTGCAATGAAGCGTCCTAAAAGATAAACACCGGTGCCATAATATTTCTGAGTACGTCTGAACAAAAAATCACCTCATCCATAGAAGAAACACCTGCGCGAGACACATAATCAATTATCATGATTGCTTCAGCAACACGCAGGGCGGCCGCCAACCGCTGTACAAGCAACGCATAAGTCCGCACATCAGGCCTTGCCCACCTCCAGCCCCCAACTGGACATTATTCGGCAAAAAAAGATTCAGCAATCCAGACTGAAGACGTCGTATTCCAAATTTCAGGACCATAAACAAAAGTCTGAAACATTAGACAAGAAAGTAACGGGCCACTACCTCCCACGAAACCGGACCCCATGGCCTCAAACACCGAGAGAGCGAGCTCGATGTTGCCACGGTCAAAAGCTGCGGCGACGATCGCGTTGCACTCGGGCGGGTCCAGAGCAGCACCAGCGCCTTCAACTGACTCCGCAACAATGTCCAGGACCCGGTCCGCGTCCGCCGCGTCTGATATCCTCCTGAGCAGGTCTGTGCTGAGCCACCCAGCCACTGGCTCTTCCGATGAGACCTCTCCATCGCTATCAATGACGTCGCCTGCGGCGCCGGTCCTCTGCAGGGAGGAGGAACCGCGGGAGAGGGGGCAGACGAACGCGAGCCCGAAGCTAGTGGCACTGGTGGCGCGCGCGACCGGCAGAGATGAAAGGGGACGAAGCAGTATGCGATGGGATGGTGTGGAGGGGGAGAGAAGAGCGAGCGCCATGGCAAAAGAGTGCGTCGTCTCCGATGGCAATTCGTCCAATACATGGCGCGTGTCAGCTCTGGATGAGGAGTGGGTGGTTGAAATTGGCAGGCAAGCTGGTCCTATAATGACTCCACCAGACACCTGCTTTGCCCTCTAACTGATGTGCTGCATATTCCGCCTTTAACTCTTCAGTCACCCTCAGCAAGCGGAACTTCTGCTCGAGAATGTTAAGCCATTCATCAGCTTCCAGAGGTTTCAGAGGCCTCCTTGAAAACCGGTGGCTTCGTGTCTTGAAATCCTTGAAGTTGCTATACTGATTCGCTTCTCCGCCTTGGCGGGCATGGCAACCACTCCGGTTCTGCTATGCCATGGTTTGCATAGCTTCATTTAGCATCCGCTGGCCCTCCACAAGAGTTGTCAGGAGCTCAGCAGGCGTATGCGGGGGAGGAGGTGGTGGTGGCAGCACCTCATTGTGGCCGGAGCGAGTGTTGCGAGCCATCTACACAAGGCATACCAAGTGACCATTTAGGATAACAGATAGATGCCGTACGGAATTTAATGAAATAAATTCTCATAATACAAGGCACAATAATCCATGTACAACAAGGGAATATCATCCACGACACTGGTTATTCTCGCGATTATTCACGACCACATTTCTCAAGGATTAAAGACATCGCTGGAAATTATTTAAGCTCAACATAAACATAGAGCATCACATACAGGTGCATAGGGTTACACAGAGTCATTGTCACAACTCAAGTCTTACAGAAAGGGCATCATGGCCAATACATAGAGTCTCACTGGAATTTCAGATTACATGTCCATTACATAAAGAGATGGAAACTGATACATAATTTAAGCAAACCATTGCGAAAGTACAGTTCTTCTTCAGATTCTCCATTAGAGATTATGCCATCATCCTGGTCTTCTTCACTGGGGTCCTCTTCATGATTAACGGGGACAGGGTGTGGAATAGGATTTATGATAGGCGATGGACATCTAACTGCAGTTCAGCAATCCTACTGATCAGCTCTTCCTCTCTAATCTCAGCGTGGAATAAAGCTCTAACTCTAGCAGCTTCTCTATTTTCAGCCAAGCGCATAGCCTCATCTCGCTCTCTAGTCATTTGCATCATACGAGCTTGTGCCTCACTGCGCTCTCTAACTGCATTTTCAACTTGGTTGCGGCAGGCTTGCAAAGCGGTATGGTAGTTTTGAATTTCAGCTTGGGCATCACTAAAGGCTTTGCGGTGCTTGCGCACACGCTTGCGTAGTTTGCGCTGCCCAACTTGAGCTTGCTGAAGCGCTAGCATGGCTTCTATATAGGTGTCTTGGCGTACATAATACAGCTTAAGTACCGCCAGCATGGCACTCATGGCAGGGCTAGAGCTATATCCTAGTATGGTTTCTCTTATCTCCAGGGACTCAGTTCCTACCTGGGACATAAAGGTGTCGGTTACACTCACTCTAGGAAAAGATCCAGCTGGCCCATTCACTAGCTCATCACCATAGTCCTGGCATATTTCTAACAGTACTTCCAGGGTTGCTACTTGGGCACCCTCCTAAGGAGTTTGACCATCGGACTCTACTATCCATCCTAGCCACTGTGGGTTGTTTGGACAAGGGGGAACTGTAATTTGGACATCCACCCAAGGCAAAGATCCAGCATGCTCGGCCTCTGTCCAGGTGTACTGAGGTGGTTCCTCATATCCTACTGAACTTAGTACCCTCCACAACAAGGTAGGAGTGCCAAACATGTCCAGAAAAGTCTCACTTGCATGTGGGGCTGCCATCTGTAGGAAAGACCACAACTTGAGTAAGGAAGATTAATTACAAGGGAAGGTAATTAGATATAGTTTCGGAATTATAAGAATTGAGTAGTGCACAAGGGATGCATGAATGATTCATGATGCATGCACGTTCCGTACGTCCTTACCATTCCTAGAAGAAAGTTCTATCGGCATAGTCGGTGGCATACATACGTGCACTCTTTATACGTAAATACACGGTCTACACGTTTCGTTGTTAGTGTACCTACAGAAAATTTCATTTCAGCCCAACCCCACAAGAGTATATGTGCAGAAATGAAAGTCTAATCATCTACAACCAAGCTAGGTACTCCGATATATATCCCCGAACATATATCGCAGCACACTACGCATTTGGAATACACCCACATATACATCAAACATGTATACGTGACTGCACCTACTACCCACAATTAAGTACCTTCATATATACATGTGTAAAACATGTAAATATTCCAGTAACCACAACTAACACTCCCCTAGATCGACGGTTGGACGGTCATGCTCTCACAGCTCACACTTACCGCAGCGTAGAGGCATATAGATCCATACATTACCACTCAAGCAAGTGGCATCCATACAATTTCACGTCGTATGGATGACGAAAGGAAAAACAGACATTGCTTACCATGGCGTAGAGGTATATGATCCATTCATTACCACTTATTACCACTTAAGTAAGTGGCATCCATATTATTATACGCCATATGGACGACGAAAGGAAAAACTCCCATGTTAGTAGTATTAAGCCACCAAAAAGTCCTTAAGCGGGCATAAAGGAGATGACCACCGGCATGGTATATGTTATTAAAACATTTTTAATAGCCCTATGTATGGTATAATTTGCCAAATAGTTTGGGGAAAACAAATTCATTTGTTTTTAAATACATCTATGATGGTGAAATGCTTAATCTTGCTCCGATGCCAGCTGTAACAGAACCGTCCAATTTATAAGAATTCAAGTGAATTAGCGACCACGAGAGCAGTCAAGCCAATGGACTTGAACGCATATAAACTCCGACGAAATCTCAAAAGACCTCGATTCAACCAACATACAACCAAGATCGTACATGATCAAGCATCGCCATCACAGATTACATACATTCATCACAGAACATAGTTTTACAACACATCGGAGTTTGAGCAAAGTTATTACAAACCAGTTTAGTAGCGGAAGCAAAGTAGTTTTAAAACCATACACACTAAGTTTAATTACATGCCAGATCCATAGTCAACCCCAACAAAAGCACAACTGAAGGTAATAGAAGTGATCATGCCCATGATCTACTCATCGTCCGCAGCCGGATGATGACAGTTAGCACAGTAGCCATGATAAACGACATCATCTGCAACAAGGGTAAATAAAACCCTGAGTACGAGAATGTACTCAGCTAGACTTACCCGTCATACACCAGAAATAAAGTGACACCAAGGAGTATGTAAGGCTAATATTTGTGGACTGGTTTGACTCACCTAATGCATAAAAAGCTTTAGACTTAAGTACATATTTATAATATGTTTCAGCAGCAAGTTAATTACTTAGATCAGCTATCCACTAGATTAACACCTGTTCTAAGCACACAATTTAGTATTTAAGCATCACAATAGTAACCATATCCGGATTATCACATAGCTATCAACATTCTCAACTTAACCATCAAGTTTATTTAGTGAGCTCTACGTTGCTGCTGCTCGAGTCAAGTTCTCACTATCCGGGAGAGACGGCGATTTGAATCGATTCCTATCCAGCTGGAGGGGTATTCCTAGCACTCACCCAAGCATACTTCATGAGGGCAGCTCGGGTCACCTTTAGCACAACTCCGGACCAAGTCGCGGGTCCGTCCAGCGCCGCACCCCCAGGGACCGCTAATTTGCCAGGGCAGGACTCTAACCTGACACCTGGGCTTACGCCATTGACTCCCCGCACATCCTTGCTACCAACCGGGGTGCGCACTCATACAGAATGGGGTATCCGGTCTGAGTTGCACTCGTAGGCTTCGCGGTTGGAACGACTTATCTGGCCAACTAAGTGTTAGGCATGCGTTCAACATGACATGAGGACGTACAACGTATCGGTCCTTAAACGACACAGACGGGGATAGATTCACACCCAAGACTTTTGCTACTCTATTGTTATCCCGCCCGGTCTCAAATTCATTATTAGTACATGGTTATCCTCACGATAGCAAATATAGCCAACCGTGATCAAGTATCCACCTATCTCTCGCAGGTGACAGGAAATCACCCGGCTTCTACCGAGCTAAGCATGGCTAAGCATCATTTCGATCCTGGACCTACTTAGGTAAGGTATAAGGTGGAAAAGGTAGTTAATTATGCAGCAAGGGTGTCATATCAACGCCTAACACTTAATGCAACAAATACATAACCATAGTTAATTGACAACTAGACATGATAACAAAAATAGTAGGAGGCTTATAATGCTCCGGGGCTTGCCTTCAACATAGGTAGAGGGACGATGGTCAGGACACTCTGGTAGATCCTCCTCCTCCTCAGCTCCTTGAGGTGGCTCCCTTTTGCTGCTCCTCCGGCTTGGGTTGTGCGAACTCCAAGACTGTCACGCCCTTGGGTACACCTAAGTATGCATGACAAGGTGATAAATATAGGGAATGCACATGTGATGCATGAGGTTATGATGACCAGCCAAAGGAACATAAAACATAGTGCAAACATGAGCATAAGCTTCTAATATTAATAGAATCATGAACAACAAGTAAGTGCATACTTGTTCTCTGGTAGAGAGACTAACTAGGCAAGCTACTCAACCTTAGCTATTCACACTTAGCCACTGGTGTCCTAGACAGATTAGCTAGTCACAAGTTTTAGCTATAACTCAGGCGCTAGTTGCCCAAACTAAGCAAGTAGATACTTTCTGGAATGCTAAACAAATTGTCTACAAAACATCTTTAGACATCCCAGAAGGATTCCCAACAGAAATATGCTAAAACAGACAAAGTTGGCTGGCTTTCCTGGAAAATCCAGAGAGCAAGCACTTCGTAGCAGGTACTTGCAACAGTCATAACTTTTAAGCTACTCAGCCAAATGTCATGAATTTTGGATACAAGGTAGATAAGTAAGTTAGCTACAAGTTTGTTATAGACATGTTTTCCAGAAAACATCATCTTGAAGCAGTTCTTAAACAATTGCTATCAGCTATACAGGATATGCCCTAGGAAGGACATAATTAGCAAAATAATATTTTGACACATACTAAGAATGTATCATAGGTTCAAACAAATGCACCAGTAGATAGAACATGTCTAAGAAACACCAGAAAACATCATGGCAATTTTTAAACTCATTTCTATCATCACCTTTTCTATTTATTTATTTATTAGGATGATTTAATGAGCATATATCACAAGTGCTCCAAAAATTCCAATAAAATTGCAGCATGCTATGTATACTACCACAAAGTTACTGTAAAAGTTTCAGGGCTCTTGCACATGTAGATTGTGAGATACAAAAATGACAAGCTAACAAAGGCATTAAAGGCATAAATGTGAAACCCTATCAAAAAGTGTCAAACAACAGATTTCAGATTTTTCTGAGCTTTGTTTACACATGATTACATCACTCAGCAAGTTTCACCATAAAAGAAGTTATAATCTATTTACTAAAAATAACACAAGAAACCCCTATTTAAACAAGAATTATTTATAACTTCACTAACAGACATCCAAAAACCATGATAAAATTATCAGCGCCTATTCATGTCATAAGTAACAACATACTAAATTTGCATGGCCATCAGACTCACAGATCTCAAGATATAATTACCTCCTATTTAATCATATCTATTTATTTCTGCAAAAACATGGCATGTTTTATATTTTTAATAAAGACTAGACTAACACAAGAATCTAAAAAAATTGGAATCACTCCATTTGGATCTGTATAACTCGAGTTATGAATTTTACAAAAACAGCTCATGCTCTGCAAAACAGTGGACCAGAGGGGAGAGGAAGACAGAGGCTGACAGGTGGGGTCCGCTGACAGACGGGACCCACGCGACAGAGAGACAGGAAGCAGAGGTGAGCTCGTCATCGGCGAATCTCGACGATGGCGTGGTCTCCGTGGAAACCGAGGGCATCTACGTGTTCCTCTCCTCAAGGCGAACTCGTTGACCAACTTTGCTCGCGCTCTACTGGACCCTAGGGTGCTCGCCGTCGCGAATGGCGGAGCGGCGATACTGCGTGGCGTTACGCCGGCAAACTGAGGCAATGGCGGCTCAGTAGAGGTTGCGGACGAGCAAGAGTGAAGCAAGGCGAAGTTGTAGGAAGAAGAATCACGGCCAGAGGTGGACCAAAGAGGTCTGGCCACGTTGCCGGTGATCTCTGCGAACTCCGGCGAGGTGGAGCTCGCGACGGAGTTGTCAATGCGGCCTCACCAGTGCTCGGCTAAGGGAAAGAGGTGGACGTCGAGGTAGAGGAAGTCGTGGTGGAGCTCTGGGCTGGCTGGCTTGGCTGGAGACGCCGGGAAAGCTCGCCGAAGTGCGGCAGAGCTCACTGAGGACGAAGGCGGGCGAAATGTGGAGCGCTGGAGTGGTGAATGGCGCGTCTGAGGCGTCCACCCGGTGCGTGGCGACTTGTGGACGATGTTGGGGCTGACAAGTGGGGTCGCTGTCGACATACGGCCGACAGGTGGCCGGACAGGCGGCGGCGGGCGAGCTCTATCCAACTGAATCGTTTTTCTGAATTGCCTGATTGCAGTGACTGAAACTCTAACTTCGTCAACGTTTTACTGGAGATTCACTTGGTGGTTTTGGCTCGGATTTGATCCTTTGGGTAGAGCTACACGAGATCTACAGGTTTGCTTACAGGATCAAAGTCTAACTCGGCGTGGATTTCAAACTACAAAGCTCCCCAGTACCCTATGTCGAAACTGCAGAATTCCAGACAGCCAAATTCGGCTAAGTGTGGAAACAGCACTGGTTTCTGGCTTGTGGGCCACTTTTTGTCAGATTCCAAGCATTTTCATAAAAAGTCATCAACACAACTTTTGTAGCTTATGAAATTTACTACAACTTTGCCTTAGATGTCATTTACATGCAATGTCTCTAAGACCAGTTTCATAAAACATCTTTAAAAAGAGGTTTAGGGGGTTAATTAGGTCAACCTAGGGTTAACCATGACTTAGGGGCACTTTTGGGCAAAACCTCCAACATAAACTTTGTTCAAAATGTTATTATAAATATGATTAAAGTATTTTGGAAGACAATGCGCACTTATATGCATTGGTCACACATTACTATCACATATGGCAAGTCACCTAGCAAGACAATCACACATGGTATACATAAGATGACATGTGATCATGATATGATGCTTATGAATGAGCATGATGATGCTTATGTTGATGCATTGCTCATGGTTAACATGCAAGCTAACACTAGGAGTGTTACAAAGTGAACTACAGGTCACCATGTTACACTATCTAGGACCAATTTGCGGGTTCGACAGGCACCGCCCGTACCCGAGGACTATTCCGGTGACCGAGGTATCCAAGGTATACCAAGGTTGCGCGCTGTGCCCTCGTCATTCTTCTCAACTATCACCAATACAGCGCGTACATCAGGGTGATTCCCGGCCCAGATAGTGTTCAGGATTTGGGGTCGGAACTGTAACACTCCTAGTGTTAGCTTGCATGTTAACCATGAGCATTTCATCAACATAAGCATCATCATCCTCACTCATGAGCATCATACCATGATGACATGTCATTTTGGAGTATACACTATGTGATTGAATTACTTATATGGCTTGTTCTATGTGCAAGTCATGTATGACCAATGTATACAAATGCACATTGTCTTCCAAAATACTTTATTCATGTTTAGAATGTCATTTTCAACAAAGTTTATGTTGTAGGTCTCACCCAAAAATACCCCTAAGTCATGGTTAACCCTAGGTTGACCTAGTTGACCCCCTAAACATCTTTTTAAAGATCTTTTATGAAACCAGTGTTAGAGACCTTGCATGTAAATGACATCTAAAGCAAAGTTGTAGTAAAATTTAGAAGCTACAAAAGTTGTTTTGGTGCCTTTTCATGAAAATGGTTGGAACCTGACCAAAGGTGGCCCACAAGACAAAAATCGGTGCTGTTTTCAACACTTAGGCGATTTTGGCTAAGTCTGGGTTCTCCAGATTCGAGGTAGGGTACTTGGGAGCGTTGTAGTTTGAATTGTAGGCCAAACCAGACCTTGATCCTTTAAGCAAACTTATAGAACTCATGTAGCTCTATCCATTGGGACAAATCCAAGCCAAAACCACCGAGTGGATCGCGAGTAAAACGTCGACGAAGATTGAGATTCAGTCACGGTCGACGGCGACTAAATCGGCCGATTCAGTTTGGACAGTCACCGTCCGCCGCCGCGTGTCTGGCCAGGTGTCGGTCGTACGCCATCGACGACCCCACCTGTCAGCTTGGACGATGCCCTCAAGTCGCCACGACGCCACCCCGTGCCTCAGACGCGTCGTCCACTCCTCTAGAGCGCCACATTTCGCCCGCCGCTGTCCTCGGCGAGCTCCGCCGTGCTTCGGCGAGCTCTCCCGGCCGCACCACCACGTCCTGAGCCGAGCTGCTTCACCTAGAGCTCTGCCGCGACGTCCTCAACCTTGACGTCCACCTCTTTCCCTTAGCAGAGCACCGGTGAGGTCACATTGCCAACTCTGCCGCGAACTCCACCTCGCCGGAGTTCACAGAGATCACCGGCAACGTGGCCAGACCTCTCTGGTTCACCTCTGGCCGTGATTCTTCTTCCTACAGCTTCGCCTTGCTTCCCTCTTGCTCGTCTGCAACCTCTACTGGGTCGCCATGGCCCCAATACGCCGACGTACCGCCGCGCAGCGCCGCCGCTCCGCCATTCTCGACGGTCGTCCAGTAGATCCTGAGCCAAGTAGGTCAACAGGTTTGCCTTGATGTGAGCAACACGTAGATGCCCTCGGATTCCCCAGAGACCTCGCCGTCGATGAGATCTCCGGCAGCCGAGCTCGCCTCTGCTCTGTGTGTCACTGATGAGTGGGACACCTCTGTCAGTCACTGTCTCTCTCTCCCCCTATTTTGTTTTTGGGCAGATTCAATGCTGTTTTGGAAAATTCATAACTTGAGTTAGACAGATCCAAATAGAGTGATTCCAATTTTGTCAGATTCTTGAGTCAGTCTAGTTTTTATTAAAAATATGAAACATGCCATGTTTTTTGCAGAAATAAACAGATATGATTTAATCCTTGGTAAAAGGAAGGTAATTATATCTTGAGATCTGTAAGTCCTATCACCATGAAAATTTAGGAGGTTGTTTATCATGCTATGTATAGGCTCTGATAAATTTCTCATGATTTTTGCATGCCTTGTGGTGAAGTTATAAATAGCTCTTGTTTAAATAGCAGTTTCTTATGGTATTTTTAATAAATAGAGTATGACTCCTTTTAATAAATATTTTTTTCGAAAATGATTAAGCTAGTTCATAGTCAACTCAGCAACCGTCTCCCCGGCAATGGCGCCAAAAATGCTTGTTGACACTTGCTAACACCACTTGAATACTAGGTTGTCATCCCCAGCATGGCACTAGAGTGTACTATGGTATTTATACACACACAGATAAATCCGCAAGCGCACGGATACCGTTGTAGCTTTTACCCGGTTAAAGGTTTTATCGTATCCACAGGGAAACGGGAGGACCAACTATGCTCTAACTTAACCAAGATAGATAGATAAGTGTAAATAGGAAAGATGGTAGAATTGAATAAGAACAATATTAAAGATAATATAACAATGGGTAATAATAGAGGAATACAGAGTTGAGCAATCTAGTATACGGGCGATGGTAGCAGAATAGAGAGGATAACTATGGTTTCTCTACTTCAAAGGGGTATGTCTATGTCTGGGATGAACCACGTGATAAGAATACACCACAAAGGATGCTTATCCATAGGCCGATAAACCCTACCCGTCCTGCTAACAGGAGGTGGACTACAGGGGACCAACGTAACTATCACCTACGCGGCCTACCACACGATCCAGCTAGACAGGGGATACTCACAAGTAATCTAGGTCTAAGCACCACGCTTACACCTATACTACAATTCTAACCTATAGGGTCCTATAGATTAGAAGTACTCAAAAGAGTTGTGAACCAGAACATACATGATTAGTAATTGCATAATGAATTAGAAGTAGATTACCAGAGTCATCCCATGAGCAAGCTTGATTAGAGCTTGATCATGGCAAAGTACAACCGGAGGAAGAACCGACAGGCCGGCCTCTCCTCCAATCCTCCCTCGCTCTCCATCTCGCTACTATCTAGATCAACTCTAGTTTAGAGATGAGAGGAGAGCTCTCATCTCCAAACCCTAGCTTTTGCTCTGTCTATGAATAATGAATAGGTATCAAGGGGTGCCTCCTCCAGGGGCCAGGGGGTCTGCTTATATAGTCCCCTCAAGTGAATCTGGGCCGTCGGATCAAACCGACATTGATTGAACGGTTATTCTTGATCCTTTAGGTTGGTGGAGCATAATCCCCGAAGCGAGTCCTGATTGGACTCTGGGACAGGGCGGGCGCCCAAGGGGGGAGGGCGGGCGCCCTGCCCCCGAGCCCGCTCGGCCTCCCGTTCGTTCCCGTGGCTTCTGGAGTCTTCTAGATGATAGAAAATTGCGGTACGTTCATATCTCTATGTAAACCCGACATGTGGGCCTTTCCTCCATATTTCCTGATAACCCCCTGCAGAAATACACAAACACCAAAACTCGTGGAATTTTGTCAGAGAAAACCCTAAGTCTGGGTGTTGGTTGCATTGGGATCCTTTTCTTTATTTATTTGATGGTTATATTTAGTACTTAAGGACCGTCAACAGGGATCAACATCATGTCTGAATCTTTTGCACTTAAATTATTTAAAAATTTGGTCTTAACCCCCACAACAAAGGTCATAAAGGAATCTTCGAGACGATTAGTCCCCAGTCTTGGAATTATTAATGTCCTACCCCTTGTGGTAGAAGGCTCCATGGTTCATTTGAATTTCTATATCTTTGATACATGGGACTTCGACCTGTTGATAGGACAACCTTTTAGAAGACTCCTTTATGAAGGACATACTGGAAAGCTACACATTTCTTTTGGAAAAACTTTTAAATTTCTCATAACGATTTCACACTCCTTAAATAATAAGGCCGAGTCATATCTTTTGTCTGATCCTATGGAGAAGGTAAAGGCTGCATCTCTAGAGCTTTTAGATGAACCAGACTTAGAAGACGAAGCTCCTTTCTTCATAGAAGAAGAAGCTGAACCATCTGAACCGGAACCCTTAGATGAGTTTGCAGAAACACCTATGTCACAGAACCGACCAAATTATAAGAGTTCAAGTGTAGAAACGATCGACAAGCAATCAAGTTTCCAAACTTGAGCCCATATAATCCCGGTAGTCAACTGAAATCACGAAGGACTTCAAACCAACTTGCAACAAACCAAGATCGTAATAGTTCAACACAACACAGCGAATGTTACATAGTCATTCATTGCCGTCGAAGCGGCACCACATCGGAGTTACTTAGTTATTACAACCCATGTTTGTAGTAGCGGAAGCAAAATAATTACACACACTTTCCAAAGTTCAGTTCACAAGTTCTTGTTATAGCCAGAGCCGTACACCATCCATCCAAAAGTAGCAGGTACGAGTTTGTTAGAGAACCGTGCCCAACGGTTAGTCCTCATCCCCAGCGGGATGGAGACAGGTCTTGCAGAAGCCATCATAAAAGATATCATCTGCAACAAGTGGGAATAAACCCTGAGTACGAGATTGTACTCAGCTAGACTTACCAGTCTAGTAAAACATAAAAGACACCAAGGATCATGCAAGGCTAATATCAAGTAGAGCTGGTTGACTCAACATTTGCCAAAAGCTTAGATTATAGCTACAATGTTGTGAGAGCATCATATTTAATCATCATCAGCCTACCACTAGATTAGCACCTGTACTAAAGCACTTCACTTGATTATTACAAGCAATAATAACCATATCAAGTTCATCATATGTTCTTCCTTGCTATCATCATTATCATGAACCAAGTTCTTTAGTGAATGCTACGTTTGCCGCTGCTCTGTCAAGTTCTCACTAACCGGGAGAGACGGCGATTCGAATCGAATTCCTATCCAGCTGGAGGGGTATTCCTAGCACTCACCCAAGCATCCCCCATTGGAGAGCCAACGGGTTACCTTTGGTACGACTCAGGAATCACGGTTCCGATCAGCGCCGCACTCCCCGGGCTACCACTCTGCCAGGGAGGTCAGGAATTTTAACTCACCTGCCTTTGGACTTACGCCAATTGTCCCCCGCACACCGCACTTCCTCCGGTAGTGCGTACTTTATACTTGCCAGCCTTCCGGCCTGAGTCATATTACTAGGCTTCGCGGTCAGAACGAGTTATCCGGCCAACTAAGTGTTAGGCATGCGTTCAACATGATAAGAGGACGTACAACGGTCGGTCCTTAACTGCCACAGACGGAGTTACTACAACCTTGCAAAACTCCTCCCGACTTAAGTCCATTTAATCAGGTTCCATCCACGATAGCACATATAGTCCATCGTAACCAACATAACCCTATATCGCGCAGGTGACAGGAAATCACCCGACTTCTACCGATTAAAGCATGGCTAAGCTGCTACTCGCTCCTAACTCTATAACCAGGTAGTGGTAAGATATCTAGACAAGGATTGAGTAAAATGCAGCAAAGGTTTCATCACAACTCCTATACTTAAATGCATCAATAGATATTACATATTCAAGTAAACTTTCGAAAGTAAAGGGAGACTTAGGATGCTCCGGGGCTTGCCTTTCACGAACGAAGTTGTCTCGTGGTTAGGGCACTCAACCTCTTCTTCGGGCTCCTCGAGTCCGGCTTGCTGGACCTCCGTCTTCGGGTTGCCCTCCTGGCCTTCGGGGTTCACCTGTAGCTCGAAAGAAGCTGTCACGTCCGATGCACCTATTGCATGCATGATAAGTAAGAATGGGTGCATACTAGATGAGGATGAATGCTTGCCAATGCAATTAGTACTTCACTGGACACTCATTTACTGAGTAAACTTCTAAGATAAACTCACAAAGGATAACTAATTAACTTAGCAAAACTTAGCTAGTCAAACCATAATCAGCAAGCATCACATAACCGAACAGCTCAGTAAACAGGTCATAACTATTGCTATAAAGATCCATCTGTTGACACCGTTTTTGGACACGTGTCCATGTTTGGTAGAGTGCAGGCAGGTTGGACAAGACGGCGGTGTTTTGTCTACAGGATGAGTTGCCGATGAGGATGGTTGCCGATGAAGGAAGGGTTGAACGTGACTAAGTCTATAGGTGGTGATGTGTCTGTGCCGATGGCTACGACAAGGAAGTCTGTAACAGAACCGACCAAATTATAAGAGATTAAGCCTAATAGTGACCATTTGCATAGTCGAACTATCACGCTTAAGCCCATATAATCCCGGTAGTCCGTGAAATCTCGAAGGATTTCAAACCACACATCGCATATACAGCCAAGATCGTAATAAGTTTAGCGGACGCCATCCACAAGCACATCCAGATTACAAGATTCATAAAATACATCGGAGTGCTTAAAGTTATTACAAACCAAGTTCTTCAAGTAGAGGAAGTTTCATAGTTTGAAATTACAACACACACGATAAGTCTGATACAGTGCCATAGTTCGGTCATTCCCACAAAAGCAAAAGAAGAGACGGAGTGACCATTGCCCTTGGTCTAGTCATCCCCCATAGCTGGGTACAGACAGAGGATGCAATAACCATAATGCATTTGACCATCTGCAAAACAACATGGGAATAGAACCCTGAGTACAAGAAGGTACTCAGCTAGACTTACCCGTCATAAACTTAAAATAAAGACTCATCAAGGATCATGAAGGCTATTTAGTGGGGTAGCTGACAACCATTTTGCAAAGACCGCAAGGTTTTATTTTCCGAACCTACATAAATCTTTTCTTCTTTTAATCTGCTCAAGTTGAAAGTATCATTATCTATTATCTAGGTTTGCTCCTGTGCTATTACAAGCAAGTATGAGACTATGATAGTACCTCATCACAGCAGTCATAAATCCGTTTCATTATAACCCAAGTGTTTATAGTCCTTACTACGAGGACAGGGCTCATGTCAAGTGCTCACTATCCAGGAGCGATGGCGATTCGAATCGATTTCTAACCAGCTGGCGAGGTATTCCCCACACAAACCACACTCACTGATCAAGTGAGCTACAGATCACCGTATTACACTATCCAGGACCAATTCGCGGGTTCGGCAGGCACCGCCAGTACCCGAGGACCGTTCCGGCGACCGAGGTATCCAAGGTATACCAAGGTTGCGCGCCGCGCCCTCGTCGTTCTCCTCAACCACCACCAATACAGCGCATGGCGGCTCGATTCCCGGACCGGATAGTGTTCAGGCTTCGCGGTCGGAACGACTTATCCTTCCAGCTAAGTGTGGGGCATGCGTTCAACATGACAAGAGGGCCGTCAACGATCGGTCCTTAATCGACACAGGCAGGGGCACCATGGTCAACCCACCATAAGACCCTGCCCGGTCTCCAATTACATTCCACACTTGGTTATTTCTTTCCCCAGCAACCACTGCTTAATCAAGCAGGTATCCACCTATATCTCGCAGGTGACAGGACATCACCCGACTTTTACCGGACTAAGCAAGCTAAGCATAGACTCCGCGCCTATCTACATAGGACAAGGTAGATAACGAGTAGGGATAACAAGGAGTACATATGCAGCAACGGTATCAGGCAACTCCTATCACGTAATATGCAATATAGTAGAATAAGTATAGCACTTTATATAAGTTAGCGAGAATAGGGAGACTTAGAATGCTCCGGGGCTTGCCTTTCTCAAACGTGCTGGGTCGGTGATCCGGACACTCCTGCAAATCCTCTCCGGGTTCCTGTGCTTCCGGAGGTTCCTGCTCCTGAAGCTCCTCGGGTTCCTCGGTTCCCACCTCGTTTTCCTGCGAGCCTGTATGATGCATATATGCTCATGAGTGGAGTGCGAGATGCCCGAGTGGATGCTTATATGAGAGAGTACCAAAGGAGTCATGTTATGATGCATAGGTAATGCACTTGGTCATGCTTATTACAAGGTAGTCAACATCATCCAAGAATAAACAATTGAATCAAACATCTATTACATTCTCTTCTATAATTATTTTTCAAATGACATCAGCAACCTACATGATGCTTCAAAGATACACCAAACCCAACTTAGTCCATTCAACCCATATACACAACCATTCAAAATTTTCTTTATTCATTTCTAAGCCCATTAAAAATCACATGCAATTCTGTTCATCAATAAATTCCAGAAAAATTACAGGAGACTACTAGTTAATCATAAAGTCCACTGTAAATTTTTCATAATTTTTGGTTACTTATTTTGAACCACAAAAATCACAAGATTAAGTAATGAAGTAAGTATAATCACCCTACTGAGGTATAAGTGTCAAACAACAGATTTCATATTTTTACAATTTGTCTAATATCATAAGAAACATCCACAAAATTTTCCAGATTTATTGCATGACTCAATTAATTATTAAAAAATCATAAAGTACTGCCATGCAAGCATTTAAATTACCATAAATTCATTTATACACCAAATAATATGTAACAATATTTTCTCAGTGAGTAAACACACATGCAGAGCCAGCAAAACAAGTTTCACATTTTTCTGAGCCATATTTCATTTACTATGCATTTTCCAAGTTTAACAAAAACATGGATTAATTATACTTACACAGAAAAGTTACTCAAACATGACATGCAATCATACTAGGATATAGATCTGGAAATAAGGAACACACCAAAATTTATTTCACCATTTTTGGAGCTATATTCATCAAGATATGGATTTTTGAACATTTAAATCATTTTCTGGAAAAACTTTTAAAACGGAAAACCACCTAAAACACTAAACGCACCCGGATCCATTCCCTCGGAGTCACTGACAGGCGGGACACGTGAGTCAGAGGACCCCACCTGTCATCCACCCCGTGACCCCGCTAGGTGCACCCGGTGCAGTGCACCCGCGGCCGCTGACGAGCGGACCCGCCTGCCAGCCGGGCCCGCTGGCCAGGACACCGAGAGGGGAGAGGATCCCCGACGACGGCTCGCCGCCGGTGATGCCTCTCGGCCGGAACCAACGGCACCAACACGTTCGCCTCCTTCTTGCGACTCGATCCCACCCCTTTACTCGCCCTGAAACCCCGCACAGCGAGTTGGCCACCGGCAATGGCGGACCGGCGGCGCTGCCGCAGCGGTGCCGGCCACCACGCTCCGGTAGAGCGCTCGAGTGCGGCTTCTCGCGACTCAGGGAGCCACGACGACCATAATGCGCGCGCTAGCGAGGCAAGAGAGGTTCGGAAGGGGGAAAACCAGCAATGCCGACGCCGCGGAGAGCTCCGGCGAGGCCGCGGACTCTCCGGCGAGCGATTCGGCTCGCTAGAACCGCTTACCTGCGCGAAGAAACTACGTCCGAGCACGCGGAGACGAATGCGGAGCTCGGAGAGGTGGAAGGAGGTGCTGAGAGGCGACGGAGTGCCGAGAACACGGCGAGCGGAGCTCGGGGAGCTCCAATGGCGAGCGGCGGCACGGTGCGCGCGGAGAGGAGGCAGGAGAGCGCGAGAGGGAGCGAGGGGGCGCGCACCGGGTGGAGGAGAGAATGGCGAGGGAGGTGGCGCTGTCCGCAGCGGAGGGGGGGTCGTGGCGCCGGCGAGCAGCGCATGCCGTCCACGCGGCGCCGTCGGCCTGACGCCGTCGGGCGCGCGCGGCGCGGCCGTGTCCGAGCGCGCGCGGGGAGGGGGTGGATGCGGCGCGGTCGGCCTGGGCTGGCTTCGCTGGCTGGGCCGGTTGGTTGGCGCCGGCCCGCCAGTGAACAGCTCCCCCTTTCTTTTTTTTTTGAAATTCTTTTTCCAAATTCCTTTCTAAAATTATTTGGACCAGCCAAAAAGCATTTTCACCTCTTGCTCCCAAAAACAAAATTGTTCCAAAATAAAAACTCTACAACTTTGCTTTAACAAGCAAGACCAAATTCCAAACAAAATTTGAATTACAAGTTAAAACTTAGTTCTAGATTTTAATTAAATTCTTTTTGGATATTTTTGTATAAATTCCATTTCTCAAATTCCATAGCTCCAAAAATTGCACAAAAATATTCTAAATTCTTCTCACACATAAATCAACCTAATTTGAATTTTTCACAATTTTAGAAGCAAGCATCATATTTTTAACATATTTAGAACACATGAGATGATGCACATAAAATCATACTTTTTAAAAAGAGTGTCATGCTCATGATGCTTATGCTTGATGGGAATGCTTATGCATGACTTTGGTAAGACTAAGTGCATGCTTAACACCTAGGGTGTTACAGCCCTTCCCCCCTTAGGGAAATCTCGTCCCGAGATTTTGGGTTACTAACCATTTCTTGTGAAATTTTGGATAAACTGTTTTTAAGTAATCCTCTGTTTCCCAGGTAGCATCCCTATCGTCATGATGACTCCACACCACTTTATAAGTTCTGACAACTTTGTTTCGGGTTACTCGCTCCTTGGTATCCACAATCCCCACTGGCTGCTCCTTATACTCTAGGTCTGCTTTTATCTTGATCCCTCGAGGTTCAACTCTTTGCTCAGGCACTTTCAAACATTTCCGTAGTTGCGACACATGGAAGACCGGAAAGATCGAGCTCATCTCTTCAGGTAACTGGATCTTATAGGCCACTGGGCCTTTCCTCTCTAGCACTTGGTACGGTCCCACATATCTGGGTGCAAGCTTGCTTCGAACTCGGAAACGTTGAACTTTCTTCATTGGCGTAACCTTGAGGTACACATAGTCACCTATGTTGAATTCAAGTGGCCTTCTTCTCTTATCAGCATAACTCTTCTGTCGTGATTGCGCTGCTTGCATAAGTTGCTGTATAATCTGCACCTTTTTCTCGGCATCATTCACAAAGTCGATACCATAGTATCTTCTTTCACCAGGTTCAACCCAGTTTAACGGAGTTCGACATCTTCGACCATACAAAGCTTCAAACGAGGCCATCTTGATGCTCTCTTGATAACTATTATTGTATGAGAATTCAGCCAAAGGTAACCACGATTCCCATGATCCCTTGGATGATAGCACACAGGCCCTCAGCATATCTTCTAACACTTGATTTAACCTCTCGGTTTGACCTGAAGTCTGGGGATGATACGCCGTGCTTCTTATCAGACTGGTCCCCAAGCTCTTATGCATGCGCTCCCAGAAGTGAGCAGTGAACTGCGGTCCTCTATCTGATATGATTGTCTTGGGAATACCATGCAACTTGACAATCTCAGCCATATATATATCGGCATACTCAGGAGGTCGGTAACGAGTCTTCACAGGGATGAAGTGGGCCGATTTGGTCAATCGATCTATGATTACCCAAATCGAGTCATTCCCCTTCCTTGTGGTTGGTAAACCCGTGATAAAGTCCATACTGACCTCTTCCCATTTCCACTCCGGAACTGATAACGGTTGCAACAGACCTGCAGGTTTCATATGAATGGCCTTAACCCTGCAACACGTGTCACAACGGGCCACATAAGCTGCTATTTCTTTCTTCATCTTGGTCCACCAAAAGTGGGGCCTTAGATCTTGATACATTTTGCTGCTGCCAGGATGAATAGAAAGCTTAGAGAGATGGGCTTCATCCATGATGCGATTCTTCAACTCCCGATCTTTCGGAACCACTAACCGCTGTTGAAACCACAGTACCCCCTTCTCATCAACCCGAAACTGAGTCTTTGGGTCATCTTTGATCTTCTCTTTGATGTGGAAAATACCCTTGTCTGTTTTCTGACCTTCAATGACTTGACTCTCGAGTGAACAACTGAGTTGTATATGACATAAGACCTCAGGATGCATAAGATTGAACCCATCTTCAAACAACGGTTGAACCATTTGATAGTGCGGTTTGCGACTCAAAGCATCTGCGACCACATTAGCTTTGCCTGGATGATAGTGAACTTCCAGGTCATAATCCTTGATTAGCTCTAACCACCATCGTTGCCTCATATTCAGCTCGGACTGAGTGAAGATATACTTCAAACTCTTGTGATCGGTGTAAATGTGACACTTATTTCCCAGTAGATAATGTCTCCAGATCTTCAAAGCATGTACCACCGCTGCTAACTCAAGGTCGTGCGTTGGATAGTTGACTTCATGCTTTCTCAACTGTCGGGAAGCATAAGCTATCACCCTACCATCTTGCATCAACACACACCCCAGACCACTCTTCGATGCGTCACAAAACACATCAAAAGGCTTCTCTATATTAGGTTGTGCCAGAACGGGAGCAGTGGTTAGCAACTTTCGCAAGGTGCGGAAGGCTAACTCACACCCCTCCGTCCAGACGAACTTATGATCCTTTTGTAGCAAACTTGTCATTGGCTTAGCAATCTTGGAGAAGTCAGGTATAAAACGACGATAATACCCGGCCAGACCAAGAAAACTTCTAACTTCCGAGACAGAAGTTGGTGCCTTCCAGTCCATGACTTTCTGCACTTTTGATGGATCCACGGCAATCCCTTCTTCAGACAAAATGTGCC
The DNA here is from genome assembly GCF_000003195.3 of Sorghum bicolor. Lineage (NCBI taxonomy): Eukaryota > Viridiplantae > Streptophyta > Magnoliopsida > Poales > Poaceae > Sorghum > Sorghum bicolor. The sequence continues at coordinate 30,392,596 of NC_012876.2, read as the reverse complement.
CTAGGAACGGAACTTTCTTCAACCAGAACTCACACTTGCTGAACTTGGCATATAACTGATGCTCTCGTAATCGTGTCAGCACGATTCTCAGATGTTCGGCGTGATCTTGCTCATTTTCTGAATACACCAGGATATCATCGATAAACACCACAACAAACTTATCCAATTCTGGCATAAAGACTGAATTCATCAGATACATAAAGTATGCAGGAGCATTTGTCAACCCAAAGGACATGACAAGATACTCGTACAACCCATATCTGGTGGAAAAAGCAGTCTTCGGGATATCTTGCGGACGAATCTTGATTTGGTGATACCCAGATCTCAAATCTATCTTAGAAAACACTCTTGCCTTGGATAACTGATCAAACAGGATATCAATCCTTGGCAAGGGATACTTATTTTTGATTGTCACTGCATTGAGTGGACGATAGTCCACGCACATGCGCAACGACTGATCCTTCTTTTTCACAAACAACGCTGGACAACCCCATTACGACGAGCTGGGCCGGATGAACCCTTTTTCTAGTAACTCCTTCAGTTGTTTCTTCAATTCTGCGAGTTCGTTTGGTGGCATCCGGTACGGCCTTCTAGATATTGGTGCTGTACCTGGTATCAACTCGATTGTAAACTCTACCTCCCTATCCGGGGGAAGTCCTGGTAACTCCTCGGGAAAGACATCGGGAAACTCACAGACTACTGGGATCTGTGGTAAAGGAACCACGTGCGTAGCACAGGAGATGCTAGCAAAGTCAAGACGACGGGGCAGAGGTACTTGAAAAGAGTTACTGCCCTGTGGTTCTCTGAGGGATAACATCCTCTTTCCAGTATCTATGACCGCATCCCATTCTCTCATCCAGTTCATGCCCATGATAACATCCAAAACTAACCCAGGCATGACCACTAGATTTACCCGAAAAACTCGGCCACTTACATCCAGGGTTGCCCCTCGGACCACTCTATTGGTCAACACATCTGCCCCTGCTGAGCTGATGCGGTAGCCATAGCCCAGATCTGTAACTGGTTGATTATGCTTTTGTGCAAATGCTTGGCTCATGAATGAATGCGACGATCCAGAATCAAACAAAACAACTGCAAGATGTTGGTTGACAGAAAACATACCAGCTGTTACCGGTTCTCCTTCCGGGATTTCCTCAATCGAGGTATGATGCACACGAGCTGGATATGTGGGCTGCTGCCTCTTGGGGTAGGGACATTCCTTAGCAAAGTGCCCCATCTTGTGGCAGTTATAGCATGGACCCTTGGGCGCATTGTTGGCGGCAGGTGCTGCGGCTTGAATTGCCTTTGGCTTGGCAGGAGCTATCGCCACCTTGTACGGCTTCTGCTGTGTTGGATGTCCGGTGTTCCTTCTCTGCGGCGGTCGGAACCTAGCACCTGGGGCAGGGGGACGATACTGCTGTCGCCCTGTCACTGGTGCCCTGGACTGGGATGATCCTGCTTCAAAAGCCCTTTTACGTGACTTGGATGCACTGTAGTTGTTGTTATTGTTCTCTTGGGTGAGACAGTCACTGATGTAAGCATTGAAGGTAGCCCTGGCCCCTGTACCCATGGTCTGCAGCATCTTTGGACTCAAGCCTCTCTGGAAACTGGCAATCTTCTTGGCCTCCGTGTTTACAAACTCAGGGGCATATCGAGCGAGATTATTGAAGGCATGTAGATACTCTTTCACAGATTTCGTCCCCTGGGACAGCCTCATGAACTCCCCAACCTTCATTTCAACCACACCAGGAGGAATGTAATTTCCCCGGAAAGCGGTGGTGAAGCGGTTCCAGGTGATTGGTGTCCCCTCTAGGTAGGTGGTACGGTGATGGGACCACCAAATCCCAGCGGGTCCTTGCAACTGATGTGCCGCATATTCAGCCTTGAGTTCTTCTGTCATCCGAAGAAGACGAAACTTCTGCTCCATGGTATTGATCCATTCATCTGCCTCGAGCGGTTCCAAGGCCTCCTTAAAGATTGGTGGCTTGGTATCCATGAAGTCCTTGAACGAACTGTACTGGTTGACCTCCCGACCACCCTGATTATCTCCACGACGGGTGTTGTCAGCTATGTTGCGCAAAGCTTCTTCCATGTTGCGCTGCATCTGTTCCATGTTGCGTTGGCTTCCCAGAAACTGCGCGAAAAACACATCCGCAGTGTACGGGGGAGGCGGTGGTGGTGGCGGTGTTGGTGCTCTGTCCTCAATCCGTTGAGACCCACCTCCGGATGTACCTGTTCCAAGGCCCGGATTGCTGCCACCCCCGCCACGTGTTTGTACCATCTGCATACGCCAATGATAAGCAATCGTTAGGAGTTGCCATCAATCGGTAGAAAATGTGAAAAATCGTGCCATACTGAATTTACTGGGGGAATAAATTCACACAATAAACAAAGGCACAACAACTCATTATCCACGCACAACATCACTAACAGATTACTTATCATTCACGCAACAAGGTTCGCGTACATCCAACTTGCCAGCATACATACACTGGACTTTCAGTATCAACTCATAAAGTCTTACACAGCCCAGATCCAAAAGTACATGACATGCCACGCAACATACATCACAAAAGAGGGAAGACTAGCTCTAGAGCCCTAGCATCTACTCGCTGTGGTCACTGTCCATGCCAGAGCCATCCTCATCCTCGTCACCACTAGCAGCTGCTCCTATCTCGGGATCCGCGTCCATCTCGTCCTCAGAGTCTAGCTCCGCGACTCCAGGTAGGTGGTGAGGGTGGAGCTGGTTATGCAGCTGGTGGATCTCCTCATGCAAGTTCTCATTGTACTCCTCGGCATTAGCTAGCTGCTGCTCTAGCTCTAGCTGTCGGGCCCTCAAAGTGTCCTCCTCGTGCCAGGCTTCATTCCTCTGTCCAAGCACATGGACTAGCATGCGCTCGCAGTTCCTGTGAGCAGTAGTCACCCTGTCCTTCTGCTCCCGTACTGCAAGCAGGTCCTGACTCAGCTCACTGTTCTTCTGGACTGCCTGGTCCCTCTCTCTGGTCACACGAGCCAACTCTGCCTGTAGCCTCTCAACCTCAGAGTCAAACTCACGCTGCAACTGACGCTTCTCATCCTGGATGGTGAGAAGAGACCCGGACAAGCGACCCAAACAACGCTCCAGGCCTCCATAGGTCTTCATCAACGCGTACATGGCACTCATAGCTGCACTGTCACTGTGCTGGTCCTCATCCGCACTCCTCTCTAGAGCATTCACCTCGGACTGATCCCACACCGAAGTGTAAGGGTCACCCCGGGGAAACACCCCAGCGAAGGCGTGGGCCAGCTCCTGTGGAAACCTCTCCATGAGGTCCCTCAAAACTGCGAAAGCTGCCCTGCTGGCACCGTGGAAAGGCGTGACACCTCGGGACTCGTACACCCAGCCGCCCCAAGCAGGGTCTCCTCCACTGGTAGGGACAACTGCCTCAATCCCCACCAGGGTCTCGTCACCAAGCGGCTCCTTATCCCAATAGTAGCGAGGCTCCCTTCCTTCGGGATACCCCATCGAACTGAGCACCCTCCAAAGCAAAGTGGGCATCCCAAACTCCTCTAGGAACTTGCTCTTATGTCGCGAGCTCCTAGCTGCCAACGGATGGCGAGGGGCCCGCCCACCAGTGGATTTGCGAGCGGTGAGCCTAGTGCGTGCCATCTGCTGCAAATGGAATACCGTGAGTAAGAGCGAGGATTACCTTTAATTATTTTATTTAGAATTGGGACAGATTAAATTAAGGGGGAAAGTAAGCAATGATATGACATGAACATGATGCATGCACGAACTTACGATCTCACAAACTTAGAAACAAAGGTTAACACTAAGCGGTATATGCGGTGGCACACAACGTTCTCTCATAACGTAACTAGCGTTCTAAGCGAGAACGTGGTTAGTGTACCTGCAGAAAACTCATTTCAGCCCACCCACAATATGATCATGCAGAGCAAGAATTTAAAACCATGCACTTCACATACACAGACACCCGTCCATGCATGTGACGTGCTACTACCCACATCATCGCCCTATTGACGGCATCGCCTCTCAGGACGGAATTCCCAGCATGCGGTACTGTTCCCAAGACACACCAACATGTGTGCATGACACAGCACCTGACAACACTTCCCTAGACCGGCAGTGTATCCGATCATGCTCTCACAACTCCCACTTACCATGACGTAGAGGAAGAATTGATCCATACATTACCACTCAAATGAATGGCACTCATACTATTGCACGCCGTATGAGCGACGAAATAAAATATGATGTATTAACCCCCAAGTCAGTACTTAGCTAGCCACCTTAGAGTCCTTAACTGGGCATAAAGGATATGACCATGGCACACTAGATAGTTTTCCAAAACTTAGTTTAACACCTTGATCTTTATTAATTACTAAAATCTTTCATTAAACCGGTTTAGACTTTTGTTTAGAATGTACTTATGAACAGTAACTCGCTAAACCTTGCTCCGATACCAGCTGTAACAGAACCGACCAAATTATAAGAGATTAAGCCTAATAGTGACCATTTGCATAGTCGAACTATCACGCTTAAGCCCATATAATCCCGGTAGTCCGTGAAATCTCGAAGGATTTCAAACCACACATCGCATATACAGCCAAGATCGTAATAAGTTTAGCGGTCGCCATCCACAAGCACATCCAGATTACAAGATTCATAAAATACATCGGAGTGCTTAAAGTTATTACAAACCAAGTTCTTCAAGTAGCGGAAGTTTCATAGTTTGAAATTACAACACACACGATAAGTCTGATACAGTGCCATAGTTCGGTCATTCCCACAAAAGCAAAAGAAGAGACGGAGTGACCATTGCCCTTGGTCTAGTCATCCCCCATAGCTGGGTACAGACAGAGGATGCAATAACCATAATGCATTTGACCATCTGCAAAACAACATGGGAATAGAACCCTGAGTACAAGAAGGTACTCAGCTAGACTTACCCGTCATAAACTTAAAATAAAGACTCATCAAGGATCATGAAGGCTATTTAGTGGGGTAGCTGACAACCATTTTGCAAAGACCGCAAGGTTTTATTTTCCGAACCTACATAAATCTTTTCTTCTTTTAATCTGCTCAAGTTGAAACTATCATTATCTATTATCTAGGTTTGCTCCTGTGCTATTACAAGCAAGTATGAGACTATGATAGTACCTCATCACAGCAGTCATAAATCCGTTTCATTATAACCCAAGTGTTTATAGTCCTTACTACGAGGACAGGGCTCATGTCAAGTGCTCACTATCCAGGAGCGATGGCGATTCGAATCGATTTCTAACCAGCTGGCGAGGTATTCCCCACACAAACCACACTCACTGATCAAGTGAGCTACAGATCACCGTATTACACTATCCAGGACCAATTCGCGGGTTCGGCAGGCACCGCCAGTACCCGAGGACCGTTCCGGCGACCGAGGTATCCAAGGTATACCAAGGTTGCGCGCCGCGCCCTCGTCGTTCTCCTCAACCACCACCAATACAGCGCATGGCGGCTCGATTCCCAGCCCGGATAGTGTTCAGGCTTCGCGGTCGGAACGACTTATCCTTCCAGCTAAGTGTGGGGCATGCGTTCAACATGACAAGAGGGCCGTCAACGATCGGTCCTTAATCGACACAGGCAGGGGCACCATGGTCAACCCACCATAAGACCCTGCCCGGTCTCCAATTACATTCCACACTTGGTTATTTCTTTCCCCAGCAACCACTGCTTAATCAAGCAGGTATCCACCTATATCTCGCAGGTGACAGGACATCACCCGACTTTTACCGGACTAAGCAAGCTAAGCATAGACTCCGCGCCTATCTACATAGGACAAGGTAGATAACGAGTAGGGATAACAAGGAGTACATATGCAGCAACGGTATCAGGCAACTCCTATCACGTAATATGCAATATAGTAGAATAAGTATAGCACTTTATATAAGTTAGCGAGAATAGGGAGACTTAGAATGCTCCGGGGCTTGCCTTTCTCAAACGTGCTGGGTCGGTGATCCGGACACTCCTGCAAATCCTCTCCGGGTTCCTGTGCTTCCGGAGGTTCCTGCTCCTGAAGCTCCTTGGGTTCCTCGGTTCCCACCTCGTTTTCCTGCGAGCCTGTATGATGCATATATGCTCATGAGTGGAGTGCGAGATGCCCGAGTGGATGCTTATATGAGAGAGTACCAAAGGAGTCATGTTATGATGCATAGGTAATGCACTTGGTCATGCTTATTACAAGGTAGTCAACATCATCCAAGAATAAACAATTGAATCAAACATCTAATACATTCTCTTCTATAATTATTTTTCAAATGACATCAGCAACCTACATGATGCTTCAAAGATACACCAAACCCAACTTAGTCCATTCAACCCATATACACAACCATTCAAAATTTTCTTTATTCATTTCTAAGCCCATTAAAAATCACATGCAATTCTGTTCATCAATAAATTCCAGAAAAATTACAGGAGACTACTAGTTAATCATAAAGTCCACTGTAAATTTTTCATAATTTTTGGTTACTTATTTTGAACCACAAAAATCACAAGATTAAGTAATGAAGTAAGTATAATCACCCTACTGAGGTATAAGTGTCAAACAACAGATTTCATATTTTTACAATTTGTCTAATATCATAAGAAACATCCACAAAATTTTCCAGATTTATTGCATGACTCAATTAATTATTAAAAAATCATAAAGTACTGCCATGCAAGCATTTAAATTACCATAAATTCATTTATACACCAAATAATATGTAACAATATTTTCTCAGTGAGTAAACACACATGCAGAGCCAGCAAAACAAGTTTCACATTTTTCTGAGCCATATTTCATTTACTATGCATTTTCCAAGTTTAACAAAAACATGGATTAATTATACTTACACAGAAAAGTTACTCAAACATGACATGCAATCATACTAGGATATAGATCTGGAAATAAGGAACACACCAAAATTTATTTCACCATTTTTGGAGCTATATTCATCAAGATATGGATTTTTGAACATTTAAATCATTTTCTGGAAAAACTTTTAAAACGGAAAACCACCTAAAACACTAAACGCACCCGGATCCATTCCCTCGGAGTCACTGACAGGCGGGACACGTGAGTCAGAGGACCCCACCTGTCATCCACCCCGTGACCCCGCTAGGTGCACCCGGTGCAGTGCACCCGCGGCCGCTGACGAGCGGACCCGCCTGCCAGCCGGGCCCGCTGGCCAGGACACCGAGAGGGGAGAGGATCGCCGACGACGGCTCGCCGCCGGTGATGCCTCTCGGCCGGAACCAACGGCACCAACACGTTCGCCTCCTTCTTGCGACTCGATCCCACCCCTTTACTCGCCCTGAAACCCCGCACAGCGAGTTGGCCACCGGCAATGGCGGACCGGCGGCGCTGCCGCAGCGGTGCCGGCCACCACGCTCCGGTAGAGCGCTCGAGTGCGGCTTCTCGCGACTCAGGGAGCCACGACGACCATAATGCGCGCGCTAGCGAGGCAAGAGAGGTTCGGAAGGGGGAAAACCAGCGATGCCGACGCCGCGGAGAGCTCCGGCGAGGCCGCGGACTCTCCGGCGAGCGATTCGGCTCGCTAGAACCGCTTACCTGCGCGAAGAAACTACGTCCGAGCACGCGGAGACGAATGCAGAGCTCGGAGAGGTGGAAGGAGGCGCTGAGAGGCGACGGAGTGCCGAGAACACGGCGAGCGGAGCTCGGGGAGTTCCAATGGCGAGCGGCGGCACGGTGCGCGCGGAGAGGAGGCAGGAGAGCGCGAGAGGGAGCGAGGGGGCGCGCACCGGGTGGAGGAGAGAATGGCGAGGGAGGTGGCGCTGTCCGCAGCGGAGGGGGGGGTCGTGGCGCCGGCGAGCAGCGCATGCCGTCCACGCGGCGCCGTCGGCCTGACGCGGTCGGGCGCGCGCGGCGCGGCCGTGTCCGAGCGCGCGCGGGGAGGGGGTGGACGCGGCGCGGTCGGCCTGGGCTGGCTTCGCTGGCTGGGCCGGTTGGTTGGCGCCGGCCCGCCAGCGAACAGCTCCCCCTTTCTTTTTTTTTTTGAAATTCTTTTTCCAAATTCCTTTCTAAAATTATTTGGACCAGCCAAAAAGCATTTTCACCTCTTGCTCCCAAAAACAAAATTGTTCCAAAATAAAAACTCTACAACTTTGCTTTAACAAGCAAGACCAAATTCCAAACAAAATTTGAATTACAAGTTAAAACTTAGTTCTAGATTTTAATTAAATTCTTTTTGGATATTTTTGTATAAATTCCATTTCTCAAATTCCATAGCTCCAAAAATTGCACAAAAATATTCTAAATTCTTCTCACACATAAATCAACCTAATTTGAATTTTTCACAATTTTAGAAGCAAGCATCATATTTTTAACATATTTAGAACACATGAGATGATGCACATAAAATCATACTTTTTAAAAAGAGTGTCATGCTCATGATGCTTATGCTTGATGGGAATTCTTATGCATGACTTTGGTAAGACTAAGTGCATGCTTAACACCTAGGGTGTTACAAAGTCTGCCGATGGCTATGACAGGGGAGGCTGCCGATGATACGGAGGGAGAGTCCGGAAGCTGCCGATCAGTTTGTGGAGGTGTTCCAGTTTGTCATGGGGAGATAGCTTTATGTTTTCCTTAGTTATTTAAATCGTTTTGTATACGGATTCTATGTAATTTGGAATTCGAATTGTAGTCGTGTCTGGTTGTAGCTCTTTGAGCAGGGTATAAATATAGACCCTAGGGCCTTGTAATGGGATATCTATTAATCAATCAAACACACATTTTTACTCATATTCCAACATCTACTTTTTCGACGACTTCGTCATATTTTTTTCCTTTTCATTACGAGTTCTTAGGAATTCGTCGACTTAAGCTCGGCGCGTTCTCAAGTTCCGCGTGAGTACCTCTTAGCCGTGACATCCGGGCGTATCGCTGTTGTCAGGACTAAAGTATTCGAGTTACCACCTTTGCCGATAGTAAGGTCAAATCGGCTGGCACGCCTTAACGTTTGAAATGGGTATTGTTGACGGTCCTTAAGTACTAAAATTAATAATCAAATAAATATGGAAAAGGATCAATATGAAACAAACATCTAGATTTAGGGTTTTATCTGACAGAATTCCACGAGCTTTGGTGTTTATCTATTTCTGCAGGGGGTTATCAGAAAATATGGAGAGAAGGCCCACATGTCATGTTTACAACGAGATAATTACGTGCCGTGTAATTTTCCTCAATCTAGAAGGATCCAGAAGCCACGGGAACGAAGGAGAACACGATCGGGCTCGGGGGCAGGGCGGCCGCCCACCCCCCTTGGGCGCCCGCCCAGAGTTGGAGTTGGATCAGGACTCTGCTTCGGGACAACGCTCCACCGACCTAAAGGATCAATCTAAACCATACAATCTATGTCGGTTTGATCTGACGGCCCACGTTCACTTGAGGGGACTATAAAACCAGACCCCCTGGCCCCCGGAGGAGAAGAGAAGAAATCATTATTCAGAGGTAGCCATCAAAGTTAGGGTTTAGAGCTTCTCTCCCACAAAGAATTAGAATTAGCTACTCCCTAATCCTTCAAGTTTAGAGGTTTGATTAGATAGCAATTAGAGAAGTAGAGCACTACGCTCTGGATTCGGATCTTCGGTAATAAAGATTGGTATTATTCATATCTTTCTATAATTCTTTGTTCTAATTGCATTATGTCTCTAATTATTATGTTCTTAGTTTGCTCTAGTTCTATATTTGATATAGTTCTAATTGATAATGAGTTTATGTATAAGTTTGCAAAGCGCTTAGCTCTTGACGCGAGGGAGTTAGGTGATAGATCACATGTGAGCGTGGTGCTTAGATGTTATTTATCTGCAAATGTATCCTATTGGCTGGGTCGTGTGGTAGTTCGCGATAGTGACCGCTTCGTTGATTCTTATATAGTCCACCCTCCGTTGATAGGATAGGCAGAACCGGTATTGTGGAGTAAGTCATGCGATGTTCTGATTTACTTTATCAATGTTCCTTATACATGAATGAAGAGTCTTTTATAAGTGTTAATTCTCATAGATTTTCCTGCATTATATTTAATTATATTAATCTTCTAGAAGCATGACCCTTACTCTTTGGGTCCTACATATCATACACTTCACCTCACATACATCCCATCATATAATTTCATCCACCAATATGTTTCCACTCACCTGACATCTTTCCACCATCCAACCACTACCAACACAACATTATTCTGCGTGAGATCAAAGCAAGGAAGCAAGTGGAGGAGGCACACCCAGGATGGGCATCACAAGTGGGTGCCCGCCCACCTACCAAGGGCGCCCGCCCTGTCCCCTTTTCCTCCTATAAAAGGCCACCTCCAGCTCCCCTTCTCTTCACACAAACACTCCAGAAAACCACACAAGTTTCAGTTTCCCGAGAAGGAGTTCTTGTAGTGAAGTGAAGAGAGTAGAGAGAAAGAGGAGAGTGGAAGGAAGGTTGGAGTTCTTTTGAGAGAGTGATTGTCACCTAGCAAGTAGTGATCCCGTTGGCTAAGCGGAAGTAAAAGTTGTTTAGGGGCAGGCTCTACCAAAATAGAAATTTGTCTTGAACGATTAACCCCTAGACTACTGACACTCCGGACAGCTGACCACTAACATTTTATCTCACATTTTCCACCAGTTGTGTTTTGGCCAACTTTTGTTTGCAGGATGTTTAAGAAGGTGAAGAATGCAGGGAAGGCTATCAAGAACCTTGGTACAAGGAGTTCATCCCGACACTCCTCACAACCATCAGAGATGAGCGTCGACCCGACACCCACACAAGCCCCGTCATCTTCATCAGGTCAGCAAGTTAAGGTCCTTCTCAAGATAGGAGACCTTGGACTGAAGACTCGAAGAGAGAAGGAAGTCTATCAGCAACTGAAGAACAAAGATTTCATTCACACCCCTACTCTCGATCCAATCCTACTACAAGAAACAGGTATGGACACTGAATTCGACTTAATTTTTCAAATGATGGGTTGGACAAATTTTTGGAATATAACTGAGCTGGGTTCTTGTCTTCTCACCCTCGAATTTCTTTGCACCTTACAATACTATGAGGGGGGAATTGTTTTTCGGATGTTCAAACAGGAAATTATGTTGTCTTGGAGAGAGCTAAGCGACCATCTTGGTTTCTCTTCAAGATGCATCCTGAACATTGACTCCGATTTACCTAACTTTGAGAGACACCTGTTCTCGAGAGAAATATCTAGAGATAATTTTTACAGTCAAGCCCGAACCAGTGACATGGAACACCCCACTCTTAGGATGTTTCACAAATGGCTTGGGTACAATCTTTTCTATCGCGATGATATTAGGAAAGTAAGAGTAGGAGATTTACAACTTTTATATGCTGCTATTAGTAAAATACCCACTTCACCTGTTACACTATTAGTTTCACATTGGCTTAGTATACCTAGTCTTCACGGACCAGTAGGATGTACTTCACTTATCACTCGTCTAGCCACTAATCTTCACTTACTAGAAAACTCGTCATTGGATTTCATAGAAGAATTAATAATTTATCATGGCTATGACACATTTAGACAGGCTCGGATGTTAAAGAAAGAGGGAAATATAATGTATATGCTATATGATGATAAAGGCAAGATTCGGTTACCTAACCCGAACCTTGGCCTCTACGTTGTGCAAAACTTTTTGATTGAGATTGCAGCAACACCAGTGAGCCAGAGAACTCCACAGCGAGTGGCATCTGAAAGGATAACCACTCACCGAGAACGCACCTGGTATGGAGCTGACCCTGGACCAGAAGAAGCAGCACACCTGCATTATTGCGATTACAACCCTCGAGTCCTTCGAGACCCATGGGTTCGACATGCGCAACCACAAGAGCCAACAGAGGAGACATGGCCGGAGAGCCAAGATCACCAGTGGACAAACCCGCCTTTCCATACGGGGAGGTACTCCACTGATCCATATGGAGCTTCAGGATCCAGACCTCCACCCCAATTTGATGCAGGACGATACTCCGACGCCTCCTATGCTTTCACAAATGATTATTATCAAGAGGCCGGTGTTTTCTTCACTCGCACCGACAACACCCTCCTCGACATCCAGAACACGCAAGCAGAACATGGAAGACTCCTGGAAGAACAACAAAAATGGAACGAGGACCATACAGCTGTAGTAGAAGAGCTGAGACAAGATACAACAACAATGAACGACAACATTACAACCATGATGCGGTTCTGGAACATCGGGTAAGACCGACAGCAACATCCAGCTCGGGGGAGTTCCTCCCAAATTTATCAAGTAAGTTTTTATTTGCTCTTCTTATTTATTCTTTTATATTTTAGTATTTTATCTTAAGGAGAAAAAATTTAGAAAACTAAATAAATATTTTCTTGCTCTAATTCACTGCACTTTAATAAACATGAAAACAAAATAAAAAGAGTGTGTAGATAAGTGTGCTTTATTTTCCTGCTAAGTTTAATCTCTAAAAAATATAAAGACCAAAAAGATGCATGATGGAAATGAGGAACAATTGCTCTGTTTGCTTACTTACAAGTACCTAGCTTTTATATTAGAATTCTTCCAGGAATTACTAAAACTAAAATTACTATCTTTGGGAAGCATAAAACTAAAGTCTAGGTAAGAGAAAGGCATGATATAAAGTCGAGCTACTGTTTATCGTGTTCCTACTACACTAAGTTCTGGAGATTTATTTTGAAAACTTACAAATCACATGATGAGTTCCTAGCATAACAAAACTACCTATCACAGCCATATTTGCTATAACATCTTTTACTATATTCACATTGAGTTTGATCGAGCTGTGTAGACCCTTAGGAGCTTTTAATGTGGTTAAATTAAGATATTCACTTGCACACATCTACCATAGCATTCGTCACCAATCATTAAAATTGCTAAAAACATTATCACTCACTGTCCCAAGTATTGTTATTCTCTCTCTCTCTAAAAAGATTCAATGCAGAAGAGGCATGGGATATGCAAAAATATGCGAGGAAATAAAAAGGGGCAAGTGCCCGGAACCTCGATAAAGAAAGAAAAAGAGTGAGATGAGAGGTAAAAATGGACAAGTGTCCGAAGTAGAATTAGGGGTACAAAGATGCCCACTTGAGCGGAAAAAATGGACAAGTGTCCGATAGTAAAATTAGGGGTATCTATTACCCACCTGAAAAAAAAAGAAAGAGAAAAGAAAAAGATAGCCCATGTTCTCCCAAAGCAAAGATCAAAAAGAAGAGGAGAGATAGCAATATGAGGAGCAATGAGAAGTAAGTCTTATTATCACCATCACTACCATTTACTCCACCACACATGCACATCTTGATTATATGCTGAGTTCCTTTGGATCCATGGCTCGATTAGACAACATATGTATGAGTTGTTTTTCACTCCTATGAGCTCCACTTAAACATTCCATTAGCTATAGGTAAGTGACATTATGGTAAGGATCCACAAATACCACATATAGAGCGACTTGAGAGAATCATTGCTGGGAACTCTGAGTTTTATTTTGAAAACTTATGAAAAACTCTGGAACAAAGGTGAAGTATAGACAGGACAAATAGTGCTTGACTTAATTATTTTGTCTTTCGATTACTTAAGATTTAAGTGCAGGTACTAAACTCCATAACACTTCACTCTAATCTGGAAGAATTTTATGTAAAAGCATGTGTGCCTGTCAGGAAAGAAAACATCGAAGCAACTCCTGATCCGTCTAAGTTTAGCTATTTGCTCAGGGACGAGCAAAGGGCAAGCTTGGGGGAGTTTGTTGACGGTCCTTAAGTACTAAAATTAATAATCAAATAAACATGGAAAAGGATCAATATGAAACAAACATCTAGAATTAGGGTTTTATCTGACAGAATTCCACGAGCTTTGGTGTTTATCTATTTCTGCAGGGGGTTATCAGAAAATATGGAGAGAAGGCCCACATGTCATGTTTACAACGAGATAATTACGTGCCGCGTAATTTTCCTCAATCTAGAAGGATCCAGAAGCCACAGGAACGAAGGAGAACATGATCGGGCTCGGGGGCAGCGCGGCCGCCCACCCCCCTTGGGCGCCCACCCAGGGTTGGAGTTGGATCGGGACTCTGCTTCGGGACAACGCTCCACCCACCTAAAGGATCAATCTAAACCATACAATCTATGTCGGTTTGATCTGACGGCCCACGTTCACTTGAGGGGACTATAAAACCAGACCCCCTGGCCCCCGGAGGAGAAGAGAAGAAATCATTATTCAGAGGTAGCCATCAAAGTTAGGGTTTAGAGCTTCTCTCCCACAGAGAATTAGAATTAGCTACTCCCTAATCCTTCAAGTTTAGAGGTTTGATTAGATAGCAATTAGAGAAGTAGAGCACTACGCTCTGGATTCGGATCTTCGGTAATAAAGATTGGTATTATTCATATCTTTCTCTAATTCTTTGTTCTAATTGCATTATGTCTCTAATTATTATGTTCTTAGTTTGCTCTAGTTCTATATTTGATATAGTTCTAATTGATAATGAGTTTATGTATAAGTTTGCAAAGCGCTTAGCTCTTGACGTGAGGGAGTTAGGTGATAGATCACATGTGAGCGTGGTGCTTAGATGTTATTTATCTCCAAATGTATCCTATTGGCCGGGTCGTGTGGTAGTTCGCGATAGTGACAGCTTCGTTGATTCTTATATAGTCCACCCTCCGTTGATAGGACAGGCAGAACCGGTATTGTGGAGTAAGTCATGCGATGTTCTGATTTACTTTATCAATGTTCCTTATACATGAATGAAGAGTCTTTTATGCTATATATGATCTTGTAGATAACTAGAGTAGATTATGACTTAGTAGTTAGTAGATAACTTAGAATCCATTTTCTAGCTAATCCGACATCACCTACATATATGAGGAGTAGTCTATTTTCTAATCGCTGTGTTATCTACCCATGAACTTATAATTCATTATCATTATCTTTATGGTTTACCCCCTGCTAAAGTATGTGACTGTGTGACGAGTTTCTCATTAGTAATCATGTTCTTGCAAGTTTATCTCTAGTTTATGCCTTGATAGATTCTGCCCCTTGATTTAATTTTATTTTCTTGAGATCCCTTGAGCAAAATTATAAATAACGATACCTGGAATACTTATCCTGGTGAAATGCTACAATGAGGTGTTTTATCTGTGTGCTTGCGGATAGAATAGATTATTTTCTAGAGAGTCTTTACATTTATAAATACCTTTGTACACTCTGGCGCCATGCTAGGGATGACAACCTAGTATCTAAGTGGTGTTAGCTAGTGTCAACAGGTTTAGCCCTTTGTGTTTGCAGACCAGCTTTTGCACCAACACATCTTTTGGCACGCCCGGTGGGACCAATTCAAGATCAAGATCAACATGTCGACTTCTGAGTTTGATCAAGAGAACGTCATCCCCGTGACGGAAGCCAATCTCAAGGATGAGCAGAAGCAAGCTATTGCTAAAGCCATGTAGGATTACAAGCAGCAATGCCTGAGGTCCTTCAGCGTGAACAAGAGCGGTGAGGTGATTCAGAAGGATGCACTATCGGCGCCTTGGCAGGTTACTTTTGAATCCAATCCTAGCAAACTTCAAGAGATGGTTGACAGCGCTATCAACCGTGCTTTGATCAACCAAGCTGGTGTACTATCTAATACGGTTTTCAACGCCGTGGCAAGAACTTTCAAGGAGGGACAATTGCCACCAGATTATGTGGGCCCCACTTATCACCAGCCAAAGTCACCAGTGGTCACACCTCCATCGGCTGCCACGGCCGCTGCACGTATGGAGATTCCTGTTCCGCCAAGCACGTTGGGAGTCACCAATGGACAGTCTATGCCGATGACAACTAATCCACAGACTTCAGATGGGCAGATTAAACTTGCTACAGATCTGTTGGCATCGGCAATGACAGGATTAACTCCTCCCAACTGGTGGGGTTATGGCATGCCTCCAGAGTTAACGCCGGGTACATCGCAGACGACTGATATGAGAGGCAAGACTCCTATGGCATCGGCACCTCCCAATATGCCGATGAACCAGAGTCCCCAGTATACTACAGCTACTACTGCAAGACCTCACACTGGGAATTCTCAAGCTCCAATGTTTCAGATGCCTAACGCATCGGCAGACTCAATGTTGATGCAACAGAGGTCTATGGCTCAATCAGGGTATGTCAATTCAATGATGATGCCCAATTACCAGTCATCGGCAGGGCCTATGCCGATGAACGCTAATAATGGATGGCTTGGGCAGCAAGTCTTTCCGCAAACGCCCCAACAGAGTCATCAGGCTACAGGGTTCCAGCAGGGGCAGATCTATCCCGAGTTCCAGAATCAGGGGATCTCTAACCAGCCAATGAATCTCGGACACCAGGTCAGCGGACAGCAGATTGGCGGGCAACAGCTTGGTGGTCCACAGGTTGGAGGCCAGATGATCAACCCAATGTTCCGTGCAGATCGTGCACCAAACAGACACGTGGAGGCTTACCAGCAGGCACCTGATCCGCAACCGCCCCATCGGCAAGATGCCGATGCATACTGGGCCGATAAGATTGCTGAAGTAATGAGAGACCAATTCGGGATAAAACCCAAAGTCAATACTTACTCTTATCGGACACCGTATCCTCCTGCGTACGACTTGATCCCACTTCCACATCGGTACAAGGTACCGGATTTGACTAAGTTTTCTGGGCAGGATGACACGTCGACCATGGAACACATCAATAGGTTCATCGTTCAATGCGGGGAAGCTGGTAATAGGGACGAGTTAAGGGTTCGTCTATTTTCATCATCATTGTCTGGATCGGCCTTTACCTGGTTCATATCATTACCTCCCAACTCAGTGATTACTTGGGCCGATCTGGAGAAACAATTCCACAAATACTTCTTTTCTGGGGTTCATGAGAAGAAGATAACCGATTTGGTCAAATTGAGGCAACGCAATGATGAATCGGTTGAAGGTTTTGTGCAGAGGATACGGGAAGTCAAGAATAAATGCTATAGTCTGGTTCTGGATGATCGCCAGCTAGCCGATTTGGCTTTCCAGGGTTTGCTGCCGCACATCAGGGATAAGTATGCCTCTCAGGAGTTTGAAAGCCTAAGTCATTTGGTGTAGAGGATTTCTGATCAAGATATCAAGCCTTTGGAGCCCAAGAGAGCGTGGAACAAAAAGGTGTCGTTTTTTGATGAAGCAACAAGCTCAGATTCTGATGAGGAACCAGTCATCGGCTTAGCAGAGTGGGTGAAAAATAAGAAGCCGATGTCTTGCCCTTTTGGGCAGAAGGAACCAGAGAGGTTCGCCTTTGACACCGCTAAGGCCGATAGGATATTTGACTTTCTACTTCAGGAAGGTCAGATCAAACTGTCTCCTAATCACGTTATCCCATCGGCTGAAGTGTTAAAAAGGATGAAATATTGCAAGTGGCACAATACAACTTCTCATGACAGTAACGAGTGCAAGGTGTTCAGACAGCAACTGCAATCGGTTATAGAATCTGGGAGAATCAAATTTGACAGCTCCAAGACCCAGAAATCGATGAAGATTGACCAACATCCTTTCCCAACAAATATGTTGGATGCTTAGGGAAAGGCTAAGGTCTTAACCTCAGAGGCAGCTGAAAGAAGTGCATCGGTGGATCCTCAGCATCAAGTCACTACTACCGATGCGAGAGGAAGGGGCTTGGTCCAGGAAGGAACCAGCTCAGGAAGACCTCCCCGATCTGGGATTGTAATAACTCACAGAAGGCCTCGGGAAACCTGGCAGCAACGAGAAGATCGGTACCGGCGCTAGCAAGAAGATTATCGTCGGGAAGAAGAAAGACGCCGACAGGAGTGGAATCGGCATAGGGATCACTGGAATTGTCCGTTCTTCGTCCATTGCTGGGAGGAGAATATCAAGCTTCCTACTGTCAGAGATTGCCCTGAGTGCAACGGTTATGATCGGTACGACAGGTCCGATCGGAACTATCGTGATAATGATCGGCGTTTCAATGGGCCGATTAGAGGAAGAGCATCCGTTCATGATCGGCTGGGGGGGGCAGACTCAGTGTGCACGACAGACTTGGTGATCGTGTCCGATATTTTCCCAGGAACCAGGAAGAACTTGAGGAGATGGCTAATGCACGAGTTCCCGACGAATTTATATGTTGCAGGGATGCCAATACGCATCGGATGGAGTCAGGGGAAAATCATCGCCTAGCAGCAAGGCGGAAGCCGCTTCCTCCATGGTGTCCAGAGGGGTTGACCAAGACACAGAAAAGGAGGCTGCAGCGCGAAAGGCGAGAGGGGCTAAGCAAGGGTGAAAACTCTGGTCAATCTGGAGATCAGCAGCAATCAGATCCCAAGGGGGAGGGTCCATCGGCAGATGTTAACATGGTCTTTATGTTGCCGGTGGAGTTTCTTGCACCATCCAGTGATGATAAGTTGGAATTTTCCGACCAAGTAGCTCAATTGGCTCTGGATCCGATGACAGCTATCTTCGAGAAACCTGCCGATGACGAAAGACAACATCTCAAGGCTCTGTTTGTCAAAGGGAGGGTTGATGGGCAGCCGATGACCAAGATTCTAGTTGATGGTGGGGCTGCTATCAACATCATGCCGTATGCAGTATATCGGAAGCTTGGGAGAGGGGATCAGGATTTGACCAAGACCGATATGATGCTTAAAGACTTTGAAGGGAACGTGTCTCCAGTCAAGGGAGCAATATGTGTAGAATTGACCATCGGCAGCAAAACCTTGCCGACAACCTTCTTTGTGATCAGTGGAAAGGGTGCTTACAACTTGCTATTAGGAAGAGATTGGATTCACACTAATTGTTGCATCCCGTCTACAATGCACCAATGCTTGGTTCAGTGGGTAGGAGACAAAATTGAGATTGTCCCGGGAGATTCTTCTCATGTCATTGTGTCGGCAGAGGCAGATACCTATGAAAGGACTAGGTGTATTTCTGGAGAAGTTTGGGAGAAGGACTTTCTCAAGGTCGCCGATTACGAGATTCCACCGATCCAAGCAGTCGGTTCTGACGAAGGTTTTTAATGGATAGGTTCGCCGATGATGGAAAATTAGGCCAGGGATTCACATCGGCCGATGATTTAGTAGAAGTAGATATAGGTAGTGGTGATAAGCCTAGACCTACTTTTATTAGTGCTAAGTTAAGTCCTGAGTGTAAGCAGCAATTAACCGATTTGTTAAAGGAATATAAAGATTGCTTTGCTTGGGATTATACTGAGATGCCTGGTTTGGACCGATCAATTGTTGAACATCGGTTGCCTATTAAGTCTGGATTTCGGCCACATCAACAGCCGGCTCGCCGATGTAATCCTAACATCCTCCATGATATTAAGGCCGAAATCACCAAACTTATTGAAGCTAAGTTTATTCGGCAGTGTCGGTATGCCGAGTGGATTTCCAATGTTGTTCCGGTCTACAAGAAGAACGGGAAGCTTCGAGTCTGCATTGATTTTAGGAATCTCAATAAAGCTACGCCGATGGATGGATATCCAATGCCAGTTGCCGATCTGTTAGTTGACGCCGCGGCTGGGCATCGGGTTATTAGTTTTATGGATGGTAATGCAGGATACAATCAAATATTCATGGCTGAAGAAGATATTTCAAAGACTGCGTTTAGGTGCCCTGGTCATGTTGGATTGTTTGAATGGATAGTCATGACCTTTGGCTTGAAGAATGCTGGTGCTACATATCAAAGGGCCATGAATTTTATTTTTCATGAGTTCATCGGTAAGCTGGTGGAGATTTATATTGATGATGTAGTGGTTAAGTCTGGGGACTTTGCGAAACATCTTGCCGATCTGCGAAAGGTGTTGGAATGCACAAGGAAGCATGGTTTGAAAATGAATCCTAATAAGTGTGCATTTGGCGTATCGGCAGGACAATTTCTTGGTTTCATGGTGCATCAAAGGGGGATTGAGATAAGTCGAAGATCTATCGATGCCATCAATAAGATAGTGGCCCCTACCAACAAGACCGAGCTCCAGTCCTTGATCGGCAAGGTAAATTTTATCAGAAGATTTATATCTAATTTATCTGGTAAAATTCGTGCTTTCAGTCCTCTTCTTAAGTTAAAGGCCGATCAAGAGTTTGTTTGGGGAAAAGAACAGCAGTTGGCTCTGGATGAAATCAAGAATTATTTAGTAAATCCCCCAGTTTTAATTCCACCTCAGCAGGGAAAGCCCTTCAGATTGTATTTGTCTACCGATGGGATGGTCATCGGTTCAGCTTTAATTCAGGAGTTTGAAGGGAAAGAGCGTGTAATTTATTATTTAAGCAGGAGGTTGATTGATGCTGAGACCAGGTATTCGGCTATTGAGAAATTATGCTTGTGCTTATATTTCTCTTGCATCAAGTTGAGGCATTACTTGCTATCGGCCGAATGCACTGTTATTTGCAAGAATGATGTAGTCCGGTACATGCTGTCCATGCCGATTATAAGTGGCAGGATCGGTAAGTGGATTTTGGCGCTGTCGGAGTTCGATCTGCGTTATGAATCGGCTAAGGCAGTTAAGGGACAGATTATAGCCAATTTTGTAACCCAGCATTGCGGTACAGTGGAGGCTTTGGAAATTGTGCCTTGGACGCTTTTCTTTGATGGGTCTACATGTGACCGAGGGGCAGGAATCGGCATAGTACTAGTTTCCCCTCGGGGAAGGAAATATGAGTTTTCCTTGCCGATTGTTGCTACATCAACAAATAATCAGGCTGAGTATCAAGCTTTAATAAAGGGATTAGAGTTATTGAGAGAGGTTCATGCTGATGCTGTTGAAGTTTTCGGGGATTCTATGCTGGTTATAAATCAATTGGCTGGGAGCTATGAATGCCGGAGTGAAGTTCTCATAACTTATTACGAGCGGAGTATGCAATTGTTGAAAGAATTCAAAGATTTCCGATTAGAGTATGTTCCTCGATTGCATAATGAAGAAGCCAATCGGTTGGCTCAGCATGCTTAGGGATATCATCCTATGATTGACACAATATCGGCAGTTGGTGCCGATGATTGGAGAAGAGAAATCATTGATTATTTGAAAGATCCGTCCAAGAAAGTTGAGAGACGGGTTCGGTTTCAAGCCACCAAGTATGTGCTCCTCGAAGATGAATTGTAGTACCGAACTATTGATGGAATTCTTCTTCGATGCTTGAGTGATGATGAAGCTAGAAGTTTGATGGGAGAAATCCATGAAGGGGTATGTGCAGCACACCAGTCGGCTTTCAAGATGAAGTGGATGATTAGGAGGAATGGATATTTTTGGCCGACCATACTTGAAGATTGCTTTAAGTATTTCAAGGGATGTCAAGGTTGTCAAAAGTTTGGTAACATTCAAAGAGCACCGGCATCGGCTATGAATCCTATTATCAAGCCTTGGCCGTTCCGAGGGTGGGCTATTGATCTAATCGGCCAGATTTATCCACCATCTAGCAAGGGGCATAAGTTTATTCTGGTTGCCACCGATTATTTCACTAAATGGGTTGAAGCTATTCCTTTGAAGAAGGTTACATCGGCCAATATGATTGATTTTGTGAAGGAGCACATTATTTACCGATTTGGGATTCCTCAGACAATTACTACCGATCAAGGCACTATGTTCACATTGGGGGAGTTTGATGAATTCGCAATCGGTATGGGGATTAAAGTGTTGAATTCTTCTCCTTACTATGCTCAGGCTAATGGACAGGCCGAGGCGTCTAACAAAGGAATCATTAAGCTTATCAAGCGGAAGATTGAAGAAAATCCTAGAAGGTGGCACACATTGTTGAATGAGGCCTTGTGGTCCTATCGGATGGCCTGTCATGGATCAACTAAAGTTGCACCTTATCAGTTGGTGTATGGACATGATGCAGTATTGCCTTGGGAAGTTAAGACTGGATCTAGGCAGTTATCTTTTCAGGATCAATTGGATGCCGATGATTGTGCTACTTTGATGACAGACGAGTTGGATGATCAAGCAGGGCATCGGCTGAGGGCTTTGATGAGTATAGAGGAGAATAAGAAAAGGGTTGCCAGATGGTACGATAAAAGGGTAAAAGCTAAGGAATTTGCCGATGGAGACTTAGTATGGAAATTAATCTTACCGGTCGGGACTAAAAGTTCAAAGTTTGGAAAATGGTCTCCTAATTGGGAGGGTCCTTATCGGATAAGTCGATCGGCTCCTGGTAATGCCTATGTCCTAGAAACCCTTGAAGGAGTTGAATTTCCCAGAGCATTAAATGGCAAATATTTAAAGAAGTACTACTCCAGTATATGGGTCGATGCATGAAGATTTAAGTGCCGATAACACTCCTATCGGTTGGATTAAATGTATGTGAGGACGGACTTAGTGTTTCAAAAGTTGCCGATAACAATCCTATCGGCTAGATTAAAATAGCAAGGAAACTGGAGGTGCAAAGGAGTAAAGATGTGTCGCCAATGGGAGCTTCATGCGTTCAGCAGCGCCTGGATTGCCGATATGGCGCGCAGCCGGATTTGGTTGGCTGCCTCTATCTCCCTGATATCGTCATCGGCAGAGCCTTCTATCGGCTTCAGCTTTTTCTTCAACTGTAGTGCCTTACGTCCGTGGATGTTTCATTCTTGCTCAAGGAGCCTGATGGTCTCTGGCAGTTGGCTCTCTTCCTGTTGGGCTTGGGATAATGCGTCTTCCACCCGCTTGAGTTCCGCCAGCAGGGCTTCTCTTTTTGCCGATAGGTCAGAAATCTTCTGCTTCAGCGCGTCTCCTGAAGATCTCAAGGTGCCGATGTTCTTGTGCTTCTCATCGGTCAAGAGCTTCTCTTTCATCATTTCTTCAGAAAGCTGGGTCTGAACAGCTCTGTCGGCAAGGCGCCGACAAGCCCTCTGGTACCGCAGCTGACGACTCTCCAGATGTGCAGCTTGGAAGAGGATTTCTTCGACATCGGCTGGAATCTGGCCTCTGAGAGTCCTGAACAGAACCTTGGCTGGGTCGGAGTCATCGACCAGTTGTGCCGTATCCTGATGAAGGAGAGCCGATAGTTCTTCCAGCTTGGCTCTGATCTCTGCCGATGCGATCCCAACTGCCCGGGAAGAGCTCGCTTCCTCGCCTTCATCATCGGAGATATCAATAGCAAGAGAGAATAGGCTGTCAGGAGAATCCTGCTCCTGAAAAGGAAAATAAAGTGAGTCATTCCATGATCAAAATGCTGGTAAAAATATTGATGGGAGCTGGATTACTTACTTGCCTCAAGGCGATCTCTTGCCTTTGACTGGAAGATGCCGATGGAGCCGCGGGCTGATCGGTCAGAGATGCCGATGGAGCTACAGATTGATCGGCCAAGGTTGCCGATGGAACGACATCAGCTGGAAATTAAAAGTCATTATGAGATGAAAAGATGGGTTCATCGGTATTAACTTTGTAAATATGTTACCTTGAGGAAGGACGGTACTTGTTTGAATGGAGGAAACCACCGATGCTATAATGAAACCTGCTGGATCGGTGGTTGGTTCATGGACGTCAGCCGATGTGTCTTCTGGCTGAGGTACTTCTTGTTGGGGTTCTTCTAGTTGAGTTTCTTCTACCTGTGGTGCTTCTTGCGTTGGAGGGGGAGATGATGCTTGCTGAATCTCTACGTATGGAGGAGAAGGGGAAGATTCCACCGGAATGGGAGATACCGGAGGAGGAGGAGTTGCCACTTTCTGGCGCTTTGTTTCTGCCTTGGTACTCTTGGCACCCTTTCTCTTCTGCTGGCTTGACTGGGGGGCATCGGCACCTTGGCTCTTGGTTTTTGCCGATGCACTGGTTTGCTGTAACAACAAAGAGGAATTTGTGAATACAAGTGTAGCCGATGTAAAGGTAAAGATCGATATAAACGAAGAGGTTTAGCAGTTACCTTAAAAGCCTATGTTAGGGCGGAAGCAGCTACCGATGGTGAAGTCTGGGTCTTCCTGGTGGTGACCTTCCTCAGGCGTATACCTCGATGCACGATGGAAGCCAGGGTAGGAGCGTTGTGGCCGATTGAAGAGATTGGGCCTGATGCAAATAGATCAATCGGCTTACCACTTTTGCTGACCGATGGAGGGGTATCATCAACCTGCAGAAAAGTTCAAAAGTAAATTGCCAATAGAGACAGGATTGAAAGAATTGAAACATTGGTTTGAAAACACTTACAGTGTCATTGGGAACTTCGTACTCAGGGTCAATCATGCCGCGGTACGTGAGGGCCGATTTGCAGAACAGATGCTCCTTCCATTCTGTCCACCACTGCTTGTATGCCTGAGTGATGAAAGCGGCTGGAACCCACTCCGATAAATCCACGTCTGTATCGGCACTCGATGGCAGTTGGGCTACTCGGATCCATTCAAGGAGGCTGTTGATGGTTTCCCTGGGCTTTATCACATCGGCGTAGCAGAGTGCGATCGGTAGCTGACCGAAAGCTAACTGACGGGCTAATGCCGATGGGTTGTAAAATTCATAAGTCTGGGGGGAGGTTTTCCCACTGCCAAAGAAATTCACTGGTATGGCTCTGGGAGTCACCATTGCCATCATCACTTCATTGTCCCGGTCAAGAGCTTCATCAAATGGGTTGAAAACCAAGGGAAGCATACTGTCTGGATCATCATAGGCCAACCATGCTCGCTCATCTCTGGCCAAGCCCTCATACAGAGTTTGGAAGAATCAGCTGACCTGATCTGGATTACCCCCTGAACCAGGTAAAACTATGACAGCTTTGCCAAAATTTAAGGGAGCACGTGTTGTCGATTCTTCTTCGCCCAACACGTGATTTTCAGATATGTCCCTTGGGAAACGCTGTGCGAACAGGTTAAATTCAAGGCGCTTGTGCAGATGCAGATTGAGCCACATGTTGATAAACCACCAGGGGCCTCCCAAGTTGCCGATAGACTGGCCAAGCAAAAGCTTCTTAGTTACTTGGTGGAGGAGGTGATAGGCTGCTCCAAGCAGGTATCGGCCGAGGGGAAATCGGCCACCATTGGCCAGATTTTCCGCTGCTGCTAGATGAACAGAAGTTGGTCCTGCCGATCGACCACAAAACACGAATTTGTCTAGGCACATGTTCAGAAAGCAGGTTTGCTCCTTTATGTCAACAGGGCCTGTTTTACGGTATTTTTGGATATACCGTGACCAGCCGCCGATGGAGCGAGTTTCTACCTTAGCACTGGGTTTGGTATCAAAAAAGTGGGTGCTATTGGCAGAAGAAATATCTAACCCGGTGAGCATTGCCACATCAGCAAGAGTGGGGGAAACATGACCATGGCCAAAGACAAAGGTGTTGAGCGTGTCTGACTAGAAGTATGATGCAGCTATCAACAGTGACTCGTTCCTATGCATATCGGCAATGGACAACCTAATGCATTGGGCTAGATTTCTTTCACCCCATTGGACTTCATTTGAGTTGCTGACCCTCAAAAACCAATTTGTCCACCCCTCGGTAGGGCTGGGCCAGGAACGAAAAGTGTCCTTCCACAGATCCAAAGAAAAGTTCTCTGCTCTAAAAGGGATCCTGTTGGTTTCTGCGTTTATGAGGTTGGTTGGATCTGGATCCCCTAACGGGCCAAGGCATTGGAGATGTGGTCGATCAGTGGGGATGACAATTTTGTTAGCCGATTCCTAATGGTTTTTGAGATATATAAAAAAAGAAAAGAAGGGGGAAAAGTATTCAGTACGGCGGATTGCAGATGAACAAGGGTGCGAGAAAAGTACAAGAGATGGTGCGAAGGACTGACCTCAGGGATGATGAAGTTGACGGCCATTTTTGCCACGGAGGAGATACTTGAGAGTTTCGGAGTTGGTGAAGAAGGGACTTCGTCGACGACCTTGGAACTTTTGGACAGCGCCGCCGCTGGAAAGGTGAAGTCGGAGTTGTGGAATGATGTGATGGAGAAGGAGTACTCGAGAAGGAACTATTTATAGGACAAAACGGGCAAGGGCAAATCTGACTTATCTCTTTGCCGCATCCGAGAAATCCGAGGGTGCTCAGGAAGATATGGTAACTGTTCGCACGGTAATCAAGGGATTGTGCAGGTGATTTGACAGGAAGCGGTCATTATCCAGAGATATTTTACTATGCGGGATCTCGTGGTCGGTCCATCGGCAGCGTCCTGTAACGGTCATATTGCCGATGGGCAAATAAAGTGGAGATAGCCGTTTGTACGAACATCCTGATCAGTCCATCGGCAAATCCTTGTAACGGTAATATTGCCGATGTGCGATTAAAATGGAAAATATCTGTTTGGGGAAGTTGAGGATTTCGAAGGATCTGCAAGAGAATAGGATCAGAGTTGTTCAGATTGAGGTTGTCGGTTACCAGATTAGGAGCATTAATTGTGGGAAAAGGCATCATTACTGCAGAGAATTTCGGAGCATTAATGATTTCATACTCCAAAATTGGGTGGCATGTGTTGACACCGTTTTTGGACACGTGTCCATGTTTGGTAGAGTGCAGGCAGGTAGGACAAGACGGCGGTGTTTTGTCTACAGGATGAGTTGCCGATGAGGATGGTTGCCGATGAAGGAAGGGTTGAACGTGACTAAGTCTATAGGTGGTGATGTGTCTGTGCTGATGGCTACGACAAGGAAGTCTGCCGATGGCTATGACAGGGGAGTCTGCTGATGATATGGAGGGAGAGTCCGGAAGCTGCCGATCGGTTTGTGGAGGTGTTCCAGTTTGTCACGGGGAGATAGCTTTGTCTTTTCCTTAGTTATTTAAATCGTTTTGTATACGTATTCTATGTAATTTGGAATTCGAATTCTAGTCGTGTCTGGTTTTAGCTCTTTGAGCAGGGTATAAATATAGACCCTAGGGCCTTGTAATGGGATATCTATTAATCAATCAAACACACGTTTTTACTCATATTCCAGCATCTATTTTTTCGACGACTTCGTCATATTTTTTTCCTTTTCATTACGAGTTCTTAGGAATTCGTCGACTTAAGCTCGGCGCGTTCTCAAGTTCCGCGTGAGTACCTCTTAGCCATGACATCCGGGCGTATCGCTGTTGTCAGGACTAAAGTATTCGAGTTACCACCTTTGCCGATAGTAAGGTCAAATCGGCTGGCACGCCTTAACGTTTGAATTGGGTATTAGCCCTTTGTGTTTGCAGACCAGCTTTTGCACCAACACCATCAAACATAAATGAGGACATTCTGGAAAGCTTATGAAATTGTCTGCATTTCATCTTTAAACATCACAGCAAGATTCATAAGTTAAACAATTCATTTAAACAAAGTTCCAGGTTCTGTCCCAGAAAAACAGAGAACACCTATTTGTGGAACCTAACTTGGAAAGATCATAACTTCAAAACTACTGGGCCAAATGATCCCAAATTTAAACCACAGCTAGTTCATAAAGTTTACAACAACTTCGATTTAGACAAGTTTCCCAGAAAACCCAGTTGTCATTAGGCAAAAGTTAAATTACTCCCGTGCTGTCCAGAACAGCTTTTAACCCACCAATTAATTATTTAATGCAATAGCCATAGCATAAACAGTGACAACCAAAAAGCTTATAAGCACAAGTATATCAGAAGATAACCAGAACATTATTTGTTAACACCTAGATATTTAATAACAATGCATTTATCCATTTAATTCTATAAAAGGACATAATTATAAGATACTTAGCAAAAGTGCTCAGAAAAATCTACAAAAATTACCCAAGCACAATCATAGCAGATGAACATCACCATAAAAATTTCAGAGCAATTGCACATGCCAAACTTAAGATAAGCATTTAACATGTGACAAGGTGTTTATTTCATAAATTCAGAAACATGGCTTATATGGTGTCAAACAACAGATTTCAGATTATTTACATGCTACTATTACCATAAAGAAGTGTGACACAAAAGTAGAGCACCAGCATAAGCATCAATTATTTACTATGATTTAATTAAGAAAACAAGCCATATCTTAATCATAAATTACATATCACAGATACAATATTCCAAAAATCATGAAATATTTATCATAGCATTCTAGTACCCCACAGAGACTACCATAAAAATTTCATGGCAAAAGGAGCAGTATAACAAAAGATAGGAATTTACTCATGAGTAACAAGATTAAATCCTAATAATTATTTCTCCCAGAAAACATGGTTCATTTTATATTTTTAAAAAACAATAGCCATCTCCAAGAATCTCACAAAATTTGAGTCACAATTTTTGGATCTCAGAAACAGAAGATATGATTTTTGCAAGAAAGCCAAAAATCTGGATTTGAATAAAAGAAAAGGAGGGAAGCGAGGTGACACTGACAGCGGGCCCTGTAACACCCCAGGTGTTTGTCACTTGCTAAGTACTAGGTTTGAGCTCAAACATGACAAGTTCAATGGTAATAAAGAGGTCAAAGTCAATCTATGAAAGTAAACTCCAACTTGGGCTTGGTGTATGCAACCTTGCTTGCATATATGCCTTTTTAAAAGGTATGCTTTGATGATGCTAAAGGAACCTTTCCATGTGTCTCATATCTGTCCCAATCTATGTTGGTCTCTGGAAATGTTTGGTGAAGTTTGGAATCAAGAAGTCACATGAAATGATAAGTTATATCCTTGTTGGAATGACTCTATTAAGGAAATGGAATCATGGGTCACCAACCAAACCTTGCAAACTTGCTCATATGATACTAGATGAATTATACAACAAAAGTCGTGAAGGGTTCATGTTGAGCTTATGTCAAGAAAATGCTTCAATTGGCCTAAAATCCTATTTGGAGCTTTATCGGGTTACTACTTTGATCAAAGTGAAAGATTGACCTCTGTTGCAGTTATGAGGTTTGACCCTAAATGAAAGTTGTAGTATTGCTTCTGTGGAACAAACTTTATTTAAGGATCAAGAGCTAGTTTGGTACCTATCCTAATCAAATTGAGCTCTCAAGAATCAATTCAGTGCTGATTTGCTACCTCCATATTTTGGCTAAGTCCCTGAAAGTGACAGCAGTGAGTTAGCTCCTTCATGACATTTTATTATCCAAATTCTTATGGTAACTCAATTAGATTCCTTAATATGAGTTGGACTACCCTTCTTGATGAAAGCAATGGATCAAGTATCATCAATTTTGGAGTTCATTTGGGTATCTAAAAGTAGCTCCCAAAACAGCAAAAGATTATTTTATCGCTAAACGGACGTCGACCCGTTGGCATGCCGCGTTCTCGTATTTTTGTAAAGCAACTCAAGCTGGTCCAAGAATAAAAGTTGTGGATAATTATTTGGAGAAGAGCATACAAAAAGTTGCATCAAGTTTGACATGATTTGGACCATCAATTCTTGGTTTTGCTAATCACCGTCAATACGTTGACACTCGTGACTTGGCATCTAATTATCTCCTAATCTGTTGGCCTAATGACTAAGCACCCTTAATCAAAGTTGGAGAGCAGGCCGAGGTGAGCAAACTTCATTTTTGGCCCATCTTCAAACTCGGCCCGGAAGAAGCCCAAAATCGCCTCCCACCTGAGCCACACCGTCGCATGCCACGTGCTCGACGAATTGCCTACGCGGCGTCCATGCGCGAGAGCACTCCCACCATGGCTGACACGCGCTCCTGCTCGTCTAAAGTGGACAGCAAGCCACGCCAGACGCTCCTCACACACACCAGCACGCTCTGCACTGCCCTCCCATCCTCCACTCGCCTCCTTCTCTCTCCAGCTCTCTCCCATCTGTCGCCGTCGCCGGTGCTGCTCCTCTGGTGCGCTGCTGCTGCCTCAGCCGACCAGGAGATTGGCGTGGCTATGGTTGGCCGCGGCAAGGAGCGAGCAGGCCTCCCACGACCGTAGCTTGTGACCATCCGGCCATGAGCCTCGAGCTCGAACGTCCTGCCGGCTGCCGGCTTCTCTGTCCGTGAAGAAGAAGAGAAGGGACCTCGTGTTAGAATATAAAACAACTCAGGGTTCCAGATGCGAAGCCAAGACTCATATAAATAGTGTTTGTGGGCTGTTGCGTGATTCTTGGAAACTCCAGGGTCCCCGGTGAAAGATCTGTTTTCCTTTTCCTTTGTTTTTGCAGATTTCTTGGATGAACTTTGGAAATGCATAGAAATTCGTAGAAAAGTCGTAAAATAGCAAATGTGGACTTTTTGGAATCCTTGTGAAATTCTCTATGCAGTAGATCTATAATATGGCATGGTTTAGTTTGACGTTTTAGTCATAAAAATAGATTTATGCAGTTAGGTTTTAATTGCTTGTTATATTTGTCTTTTTCATAAATGCTGTAGTATTGCTCGAATAAATGTGAAAATATTGTGACATGCTTTTCATATGATATTTGATGTCTGGCATTTGTTTCATGAATTTAGGATTGATAGATTAAGAGTTATGAAAATAACAAATGCCCTGTGTTGCTTTGCTCCTATTCTGAGTGGATCTGCATGTTTGTATTGTTTGGCTCAGTTCAGTTGTGAATCATGCCTTAATGAAAATATATAAGTTTTAGTACTTTTCATGAGCTTTCCAAAAAGATCAATAGCACAATTTTTGGTTGAGCACATGTTGAGTTATAGTGGTTTAAAGTACTGTTCCAGTTTCTGTCTAAACCCAGACAGAATTGCATTGTTTGTAATGTAAGACCTTGTTAGTTGTATATTTAGCTCTAGATGTTTATAACAAAGTTGTTCACAATTTCGTAAGCTTTCTAGAAAGTACACAATCATAAATTATGGATATATGAACTTCAAGTTATAGCTGTTTAATGTGGCATGACAGATTCTGTCTATGTTTTAGACAGAGATGTCTTTATGGGATTAATTGACCTTGTTAACTCTAGATTCATATTTAGATGATAATAAGAAAGTTGTAGGTAACTTTATAAGATTTCCAAAAATATAAGAATCATATTGGTTGGAGGTATACAACTCCGGTTATGCTGCCTTGAATTGCCTATCAGTTTTATGTTTGTAATTATACCCCTACTGTTTGGGCAGCATGAGCAGTTTTGATTGTGCAATTAATTCCATGATACAAATGATGTTTTCTGTGAAACTTGTATATATAAAAGATATAGATAACTTACTAATATATCTTGTTGTACAGTTTCATGTCATTTGGCTAAGTGGTTTGTGAGTTACAGTAGTATGAAGTTCATCCCTTGAAATGTTTGTTTTCTGGAAATTCCTGGACCAGATTATATGGTCATGCATGTTTGACTTGGTTAACTTGTTAATCATGCTAATATGATTAAAGATGAATTGTAGATAATTTTATATTCTCTCCAGAATGTCCTATTGCATAGTTTTTGGAGTTGTGTAACTCCAGTTATGATTTATTTACTGAGTTGTTGCATGTATGTCCAAAATTGCTGAAAATGCATGAATGCTTGATTGCATTACTTGTTGTGTGCAAACTGTGATTTATGTCTTTAATGGTGATTAAGTAATACACTTGTAACCTTGTAAAACTTGTGTCATTATTGATATGTTTGCTCTATATAATTGGTCATGTGATGTTAGCTAAATAACTTTAGATGCCTATGTCTTGCATACTTTTATGTGATGCATGTTGTGTTATTATTCTTTATATTCATGCACTTGCATCTTGCATCTCATCTAGGTGCGCTAGATGAATCACGTGAAGGTCATGATGTTGAATCAAACTCAAAGATGGTGTTTGGTGGACCTCTCCCAAAGGTGGAAGGACTAAGCAAGTGTTGTGACCTTAGATGTCACCAAGACGGAGCAACTAACTGAACTGACTCAGTGTTGATCCCAGGCAAGCCCCGGAGCATTATAAGTCTCCCACTACTTTTGAATGCAATTGAGAATATATGTTATATATGTATTGTTGCATTAAGTATAGGAGTTGGGTGAAACCCTTGTTGCATAAACACTCCTTGTCCAGCAAATATACCTATAACCCTATGTAGATTCAGGATCGAATCTAAATGCTTAGCTATGCTTAGACCGGTAGAAGCCAGGTGATGTCCTGTCACCTGAGCGAAATAGGTGGACACCTGAAAAGGTTGGCTATATATGCTATCATGGAAGTAACCAAGTGATGAGGATGAATAATTGGAGACCGGGCGGGACGATGATAGAGAAGTAACAAGACATGGAGGTCTTGGGTGCCTATCTATCCCCGCTTGTGTCGATTAAGGACCGATCGTTGACGGCCCTCTTGTCATGTTGAACGCATGCCCCACACTTAGCTGGAAGGATAAGTCGTTCCGACCGCGAAGCCTGAACACTATCCGGGCCGGGAGTCGAGCCGCCATGCGCTGTATTGGTGATGGTTGAGGAGAACGACGAGGGCGCGGCGCGCAACCTTGGTATACCTTGGATACCTCGGTCGCCGGAACGGTCCTCGGGTACTGGCGGTGCCTGCCGAACCCGCGAATTGGTCCTGGATAGTGCAATATGGTGACCTGTAGCTCACTTTGGCCGGTGAGTGTGGTTTGTGTGGGGAATAACTCGCCAGCTGGTCAGAAATCGATTCGAATCGCCATCGCTCCTGGATAGTGAGCACTTGACTTGAGCCACGTCATCGTAGTAATGTTTATGGAACACTTGGATGGTTATGGTATGATGATGTTAGAAATTCCACATCAAATATGGGTACTACTGTTGTATCTTAATCAAGTGATTGCTCTAGTACAGGTGCTAATATAGATGACAGGTAATGATTATCAACTTGAGCTAAATACCTGAAAGGTTACTTTGTTGCAACTTAAGCTTTTTATGCAAAAAGTGTTGTCAAGCTAGCCCCACCAATAAAGCCTTGCATACTCCTTGGTGTCATATTATTTCTGGTTTATGACGGGTAAGTCTAGCTGAGTACCTTCTCGTACTCAGGGTTTATTCCCACTTGTTGCAGGTTGTGATGTATCATGGCTACTGCAAGAGTTGGATGACTCCTACCATATTAGAGGAGTAAGATCATGGGCATGATCCTTCTTAGTTACCTCATCTATGTTGCTTTTGTTGGAGTTGACCTGGATACTGGCATGTATTTGAAATGAGGGCAATATTAGTTTCAAATTACTTTGCTTCCGCTACTTTTCAACTTAAGTTGTAATAACTATATTGAACTCAGATGTATGTCAAACTATTTGTGAAATGGATGTAACATGTGACTTGTTATGTTGAATCACTACGATCTTGGCTGGTATGTTGGTTGGTTTGAAATCCCTCGTGATTTCACGGACTACCGGGTTTATGAGAGTTCGATTATGTTAAAGCAACTGCTTTGGCGGGAGTTTTTCATAGTTGATCTCTTGTAAATTGGGCGGTTCTGTTACAGCTGGTATCAAAGCAAGGTTCAACATTAAACTTGTCATATGTGTATTTAAAACAAAAGATTTTGTTTTATAAAATCAGTTTTTTTACAACGTATAGCTATTATAGATAAAGGTGTGTTCAAATCTAAAAAGTTTTTATCTAAGTATGCCAGTGGTCATTTCCTTTATGCCCAATTAAGGACCCTTAGGTGGCTTTTTTTAAGTACTGACTTGGGGGTTTCTGCATCATATTTCTATTTCGTTGCTCATACGGCGTGCAATAGTATGAGTGCCATTCATTTGAATGGTAATGTATGGATCATTTTTCCTCTACGCCTCGGTAAGTGTGAGTTGTGAGAGCATGATCGGATACACCGCCGATCTAGGGAAGTGCTTTTGGTACTGGATCATGTGCACATTTTACATGTGCCTATGAAAAGGTATCGCATGATGGGTGATTCCGTCCTTAGAGGCGATGCCGTCACTAGGACGATGATGTGGGTAGTAGCACTACACATACATGTATGGGGAATACACGTGTGTGGAGCGCATAGCTTTTTAATCTTGTACTGCATGTTTCATACTGTGGGTGGGCTGAAATGAGTTTTCTGCAGGTATGCTAACCACGAATGCGTAAATTGAATATTACGACTAGCTATATGTCGAGA